>NC_044386.1:15920805-16220805 GCF_006542625.1 Nomascus leucogenys | reverse complement strand
AGAAAGAAAGAAAGAAAGAAAGAAAGAAAGAAAGAACTACATGCTAGACAGTACACTTTTGGGATTTTGACAGTTCCTTGAATACACAGCGTAAGTTGTCCTAAGCTAATAAAATCAATTCCTTCCCCTGCCAAAAACCCTCCCCCAACACAACACACATTCTCTGTCTCTCTCTCTCAAGGTTAACCATTGTAGCCACTAGAGGACAAAAGGTTTCAGATGTGTTCCACAGATGAATGTTTGATATCACGGGACAGGACAGAGCCAGAACAATCGCCTCCTCTTTGGCCAAAACTTTCCCATTAGTGTATCAGAAATGTGCAGGCTCCGATTGCAGAATAAGTAAACAGGACATAATGGGTTTTCAATAAATGCTATGGAGCCAGACTCCAAATCTATTTGGAGAGGTTTATTTGACATGCAGAGCCTACTGGGGGAATTGAGGACAGAGAGGTAAAGGGAGCTGAAGTTCACTAATGAAAACAGGCACAAAGGGTGGGTTGAGATCCACCTGCAAACTGCAGAGAGGTGAGAGGGTTCTGATTGGAGCAACCCGAGAAGCTGGAACACCTTTGACTGAAATATCCAGGATTGTTGGAATAATTAGAACCTTAGAAGGAAATAAGATTTGGAGAGCATTTTGGACTCCTTTTTGTCTGTGTGGTTTTTTGTTTGTTTTTGTGTGTTTGTTTTTATGGAAGGGGAGACTTGTTTTAGAAAACCTGAAGCCAAGTGAAGAATAATAGAAGGTCTAAAATCAGACAACTGGTTGAAGCAGATGGTATGGTTGGGCTCTGTGTCCCCACCCAAATCTCATGTTGAATTGTAATCCCCATGTGTCAGGGGAGGGGCCACGTGGGAGGTGACTGGATCATGGGGGTGGACATCCCCCTTGCTGTTCTCGTGACAGTGAGTTCTCATGAGGTCTGATGGTTTAAACGTGTAGCACTTCCCCCTTCACTCCCTCTCTTTCCCTCCTGCTGCCGTGATAACACATGCCTTGCTTCCCCTTAGCCTTCTGCCATGATTAGTTTCCTGAGGCCTCCCCAGCCATGTAGAACTGTGAGTCAATTAAACCTCTTTTCTTTAAACATTACCCAGTCTCAGGTAGTATCTTTATAGCAGTGTGAAAACAGACTTACACAGCAGAACTTGATCCTGGGCCTCTCAATTCGCAGTCCTGAGTTTTTTCTAATCCACTTTGCCCCTTCATTTATCTGCTATGTATGTAGCCACAAGGTACAAACAAATCAAAAGCATTTGCCATCAGGAAAAAAAAAAAAAGTTCATGTTCTGATAGACTGAAATTAGTTTTTTATCAAGATTGAATGTCTTTCTGATTTTAACCAGCAACAAATTAATTTATGTGTACATTATAACTTATTTTAACACAGACTTCTTTAAGATGTAGAAGGCCAAATGACTGGGGAAAAGAGGGAGACTCCATTCCCAGATGAAACTTGGGGACTCCCCCGCTTCTAAAGCCTGGACTGGCCACAGAACACACTGTCCTTGGAAACCCTTGGGAGCCTCTCTGCTGCCTGGGTCTTAACTCTCCACTAACAAGTTAATGAAATAATCAGCAAAGGGCTGGCACACTTGGAATACAATCTGAACATTGTTTCTGTAGTGCCTTCGTGTCTTTGGTCAAGTTCCCTAGAAGCAGCGTGTGAGACCAGGATCCTGGTGCTTTTGGCTTATTGAGGGAATGCGCTTCAGGAAAAACATGTGAGGGAGTCTGCTAATTTGCTGGGGTTGCCACAGACTAGGAGGCTTCAACAGCAGAAGTTAATTTTCTCGGCCGATCGTGGTGGCTCAAGCCTGTAATCCCAGCACTTTGGGAGGCCAAGGTGGGCGGATCATGAGATCAGGAGATCGAGACCATCCTGGCTAACACGGTGAAACCCTGTCTCTACTAAAAATATAAAAAAATTAGCCGGGAGTGGTGGCGGGCACCTGTAGTCCCAGCTACTTGGGAGGCTGAGACTGGCGTGAACCCAGGAGGCGGAGCTTGCAGTGAGCCAAGATACTGCCACTGCACTCCAGCCTGGGTGACAGAGCAAGACTCTGTCTCAAAAATAAATAAATAAATAAAATTAAAAAGGAGTTAATTTTCTCACAGTTCTACAGGGTAGATGTTCAAGATCAACCTGTCAGTAGGTTTGGTTTCTCCTGAGGCCTCTCTCCTTGGCTTGCAGACAGCCCCCTTCTCACTGCATCCTCACATGGTCTTTCCTCTGTGCACGAGCTTCTCTGGGGCCTGTGTGTCCACATTTCCTCTTCTTATAGGGACACCAGTCAGATTGAGTTATGGTCCATCCTAACAGCCTCATTTTAACTTAGTGACCTCTTAAAAGGTCCTATCTGCTAATACAGTCAGATTTTGAGGTACTGGGGGTTAGGCCTTCAGCATATGAATTGGAGGCAGAAGACATAATGCAGCCCCTAAGAGGGAGTGAGAGAAGGGTGGCCAGGATGAGGAAGCCGGGAAGCAGGATGTGATCTCTGGGAAAGCCCAGTCATATCCTGGTCCAAGGACAGGGAGGAGGTGACCGTGCAATCAATCAAACCACAGAGCTGCCTGACCTTGAAGTAAGGGATCCCGGTCTTTCTGGCTCCGTATCTGCTAGTTGGCTGGCCACTCCCCAGTGTGTATGTGGTGGGGAAAATGGGGACATCCTGAGGTACCTACTCAGACGTCTCCAGGCAGGGGGGCCCCTGTGAGTCAAGAACATTTTTCCAGAAAAGGTCTCACAGGTGCATGCCTCTCAAATGACACAGCAGCTGAGGCAGGGGCCCCCAGCAAAGACAGTCTGGGTGAGGTACCAACGGCATCCACAACTCAGGGCTACCTCGGCTCTTCTGTGTTTCACAGACATTTACCAGACTTCTGGCTCCACTGGCTAAAGCCACACTTCCAGGAATAAACACAAGATACAAGAGGGCTGCAAGAAAGGGTGGTGCCATTTGATAAGGGAAGGAACAGACCAGACCCCTCTCACTCCCAGCCCAGGAGCCCAGGCCCGAATCCCTGACTTCTGGTTAGTCACCATGTCTATGAGCCCCACTTCTTTACTCACTGTTTTTTTTTGTTTGTTTTTTTGTTTTTGAGACAGAGTGTCACTCTGTCACCAGGCTGGAGTGCAATGGTGTGATAGCTTACTGCAACCTCTGCCTCCCAGGTTCAAGCAATTCTCCTGCCTCAGCCTCCCTAGTAGCTGGGATTACAGGCACCCACCAGCACGCCCAGCTAATATTTATTTATGTATTTATTTATTTTTTGGAGACGGAGTTTCACTCTGTCGCCCAGGCTGGAGTGCAGTGGTGCGATCTCGGCTCACCGCAAGCTCCACCTCCCGGGTTCATGCCATTCTCCTGCCTCAGCCTCCCAAGTAGCTGGGACTACAGGCATCCACCACCACGCCCGGCTAATTTTTTGTATTTTTAGTAGAGATGGGGTTTCACTGTGTTAGCCAGGATGTTCTCGATCTCTTGACCTCATGATTCGCCCACGTCGGCCTCCCAAAGTGCTGGAATTACAGGCATGAGCCACCGTGCCCGGCCTAATTTTTGTATTTTTAGTAGAGACAGGGTTTCACCACGTTGGCCAGGCTGGTCTCAAACTCCTGACCTCAGGTGATCCACCGCCTTGGCCTCCCAAAGTGTTTACTCATTTTCAAATCCACCTTCTCTCCATTCTCTTTGCTATCACCTTAGTTCAGGGATCCATCATTCCTCACCCCTATTACTAGCGGGTTTCTTCTCGGCTCTCTGCCTCTAGTCTAAACCCCATCTGACTGAGTCTCACACCACAGTCAAATATGAGCAACTCCTTTTCTGCTGCAGGGAGGGCAAAGACGGAATCTGTCTTGTTAGGCATCGTTTCTCCAATCTCGTGTCTCTTTTGTGCTATTTTACAGAGTGTGACCCTGGGCCATTTTAACCTTTCTGTCTGTCAGTTTACTCATTTGTAAAATATAAATAATATGACACAAGGGACCTTAGAGTTTGGAGAACTGCATGACCTGACATGCATTCGGCACTTAGCGCAGTGTCTGGCGCACAGTGGGCACACCGAGGGCTGCTGTGATCATCTCTGTTGCTAGCGGCCACAGCAGGCAGAGCTGTAGGACCAAGCAGAGTGCTGGGGGCATAAGGCGAGGCAAACAGAAGGTGCTAGGAGGGGCCTGGTTGTCCATTGGGATGAATACCCCTATTATTTCTCCTGATATTTCTGCAGATGGTGAAACCAAGAGCATGTGTAACCCCAGTTTCGGTCTTCATCTCTGACTTCACTGGCCTCCAAGGTCAATGTTAATGTTAGTTGATAGTTGACACTGAGTATGTGAATATTAGATAAGGGCAAGAAAACAAAAATCCTCTCATCGAAAGAGGTGACTGGGTTCCAGTGAGCCACAGTGTTACACCTGATGTTAATAATTTCACAGGGTGAAAAACCAGCATGGGAATATTTGCTAATTGGCATGAAATCCATGCTCCCCTGGTTGTTTAGTTAACTAAAGTGCAGCCAACAAAAGCTTAAGCCATATGACCGCCTCTCTCCGGTGACCCCGGCAGCCTCATCCATCCTGCGTCCTGGTCCAGCTACAATCTATTCCTCACCATCCAAGACACTCACACCTGAGGTTGGGCTATGCCTCACCAGGCCGCTGGCTCTTCTGGAGGGGAGGCCTCCCAGCAGCACCCCCATCCCCTTCCTGCTTGGGGCTCCTCTACCCTCCTCTCTTCCCCCTACCTCCTCTTCCACATACCTGATCCCACTGCACAGAGCCTAGGAGATAACCTTTGCCAAGATGTAAAGAACAGACACCAAACGATTTACACGTCTTTCACACAGGACAAGTTTAGGCCCGTACATTCACAACTAGAGTGTTTGAGAGTTGGACACCAAACCATTTCCTTTCCATCAATGCAAAGGCAGGAATAACCATAACAAGAGTGACCTTTTTTTTTTTTTTTTTGAGATGGAAGCTCTCTCTGTCACCCAGTCTGGAGTGCAGTGGCGGGATCTTGGCTCACTGCAACCTCCACCTCCCAGGTTCCGCCTCAGCCTCCTGAGGAGCTGGGACTACAGGCGCATGCCACCACACCCGGCTGATTTTTGTATTTTTAGTAGGGACGGGTTTCACCATATTGGCCAGGCTGGTCTCAAACCCCTGACCTTGTGATCCGCCTGCCTCGGCCTCCCAAAGTGCTGGGATTACAGGCGTGAGCCACCGTGCCTGGCCTAAGAGTGACTTTTTAAATGCCATTCCATACACTTCTCATTTTTCTCAATGTTGTTTCTGTGCATCTCTTTCCTTTTTTTTTTTTTGAGACGGAGTCTCGCTCTGTTGCCCAGGCTGGAGTGCAGTGGCACAATGTCAGCTCACTGCAAGCTCTGCCTCCCAGGTTCACGCCATTCTCCTGCCTCTGCCTCAGCCTCCTGAGTAGCTGGGACTACAGGCGCCCACCACCACGCCCGGCTAATTTTTTTTTTGTATTTTTAGTAGAGACGGGGTTTCACTGTGCTAGCCAGGATGGTCTGGATCTCCTGAACTCGTGATCCGCCCACCTCAGCCTCTCAAAGTGCTGGGTGTTAGGTAACATGGGGTACCTTAAAATGGTGCCGTACCTTAAGATGGGGCCAGTTCCGGGTTCTTCTCCCCTCCTTGACCGGGCACTGTCTGAACCCGCCAAAGGAGGCCCAATCAGAAAGAAGCATCTCCCGCCTTCCCTTGGGCCCTCCCCTATCCCAACCCACGTAGGCCCAAGGGATATAAAACCCAGCACACCAGCAGCCCTCTCTCTCTTCTCTTCCTTCTCCGCTTGATACCTCCAATAAAGATCTCTTGACCGCGACTGGTGTAGTTTGGTCTCTGCCCGGCCCCTTTCATTGGTGCCGTGACTCGGATCAGGACTCCCCACCCACCTCGGTGGGACCCCGATCCCTTTCGGGCTCAGTCCAGACCCCGGCGGGTCTTCAATCATTTTCCTGTTCGCCGACCTCTACGCCCAACACCGGCCTCATCTCGGTAAGTCTCCCCTTCCGGTGTCCGATACCAGTCGACCGGCTCCCGCCTCGGCCGCCCACATGGCTGCCGTAAATCCTATTTTAGATTCGGCCTCCAGGGAGCAGGGTTCCCTCCTTTTCCTCCTCACTCGCCAGGCCTGGGCCCCTTCCCCTTTCTCGCTCCGAAAATCCTGGTACCAGGTGGCCCACGGCCCTCGGCCCCCTAGAGGCCCTCAGTCCTTTTGTTTCGGTGACGACCGACTCGAAGGGTCTGACTCACAGCATGGTCATCGGCTGGTAGGGGACGCCCTGCCCAGCCCTTTGCCATATATTTCCGTAAACCCCCTCTTCTCATAATGGGAGCCTCTGCATCCCTGCCAGCCGACTCTCCTTTACAATGCCTTTTAAATAACTTATCAGCCCTTGGTTCTGATCTCAAACCTCCTCATTAAATTGTGCACTCAAAACTGGCCCACCTACCCCCTAGACAACCAAAACAGATGGCCCACTTATGGATCCTTTGATCCCAACCTTCTCCGGGATCTCTACAACTATTGTGAGCGAACAGGAAAATGGGCAGAGATCCCCTACGTTCATGGCGTCTTTCTTCTACGGGACAAACCCAACCTCTGCCTCCCTTGCAAGCCGCAACAATTTATCGCTGCTCTCAAGCTACCAACCTCTCCTTCCGCTCCCGACTTTGATCCTGCCGACGAACCCCCCCCCCATACCACCACCCTCCATCTCATCTTCCGATCGCCACTCAACCAGTTGAAACCGGCTACCAACCCAGACCACACGAAGAACCAAACTGCTTACGCCCCGCTCTCATGCATCTCCTAAGTCCTCTTCTCTGGCTTTCTGCCTCTCACATCTTTACACTTTCCTCCGCTGGCGGGCCCTCTTCCCAGCCCTATTCTCACTATGATAGAAACCACTGGGACCCTCTCTTCCACATGTTCCACTTCGCCGTCTGGCTCTCACATCAACAAACACACCCCCTTCCTATATTATACCACTAAAAACAACGCCTCCTCCCGAGCCATACATATCGACAACCCTGCCGACCTGGTCTGGAGCCAGTCAGTTACAGGAGGCATATATCCCAGCAATGCCTGGGCATATCCAACTCAAACCATAACTATTTCCCGTTCCCTCAAAGAGTCCATCTCTAACCAAACCTTTAACCAGCTTCTCCTCAGAAACTACCAGCTCCTAGCGACTTGTGAAGACATGGCAGACTCCAGAGACAGTCTCACACCCTGCTGACCTCTTAAACGGCCAATGACCAGCAACAGAGACCCAGGATTGGGAGGGAGGGTAGGCCTACCCTCGCACTCTAAATTAACTACCATCTTCTTTTCTCTTCGGGCAGACCAAACTCTACCCCTAGTACCCCAGATGGCTACAGCAAGCCGATTCTACCAATTCTTAAACACCCTTCGCTCAGACAGCTGGCTCATTGCCAGCCCCTCAACTGGCTCACAGAACTGGAGGATCTATACCTACAAGGACTTCACGTCTAACGAAGTCTTCATGTATAGCGCCCTATTGCTTGGCCTCATACTGTACCCCATGCACAACTCTGACAGTTCTCCCTGTGCCCCCTCCCCACAGCGCCCCCACTCAGCAGGAAGCAGCCAGATGAACCACGACACCCATTTTCCCCCATTTAAGAAAACAAAAAGGGAGGAATGTCAGGTAACATGGGGTACCTTAAAATGGCACCGTACCTTAAGATGAGGCCGGTTCCGGATTCTTCTCCCCTCCTTGACCGGGCACTGTCTGAACCCGCCAAAGGAGGGCCAATCAGAAAGAAGCATCTCCCGCCTTCCCTTGGGCCCGCCCCTAGCCCAATCCACGTAGGCCCAAGGGATATAAAACCCAGCACACCAGCAGCCCTCTCTCTCTTCTCTTCCTTCTCCGCTCCATACCTCCAATAAAGATCTCTTGACCGCGACCGGTGTAGTTTGGTCTCCGCCCGGCCCCTTTCACTGGGAGTACAGGCGTGAGCCACCGCGCCCGGCCAACATCTCTTTTCTTTATCTGCTTTTAATCACCCTCTTTCCCCTCTCTACTTTTCTCCTTTTTTTCTTTTCTTTTCTTCCCCCCAAGTCTGGTCTGTCTGCTTGGGCCCCCATCTCATTTCCCGTTTCCTCATGAAGGCTGTGACACTCTATGAACGACTCACTATAAAAAGCAGAAGGAATCAGACCCCACTGAGTAGTGCTGCAGGCCCTGAGGACGCTGTTCCGGAGAGCTCTGTCATTCTCCCTAACGCTCACAGACACAGGAACATGAGTCATCAATGAGACAGTGTTGCCACCCGCCTTTCTCCCAAGCCTCCCTATAAAAAGAAGAAATGGCCTCTGACACTGGGATGTATGAACAAGAGTTCCACACACAGCACACAGCCTGAGAACTTCTGCCATGGACTTCCGCACTGCTTATAGGATGCTGGTCTCATGTTTGGGTTTTCAACCTCAAATCCAAAGGAAACGTCACTTGAAGTATGATTTGTAG
This sequence comes from Nomascus leucogenys, assembly GCF_006542625.1. Classification (NCBI taxonomy): domain Eukaryota; kingdom Metazoa; phylum Chordata; class Mammalia; order Primates; family Hylobatidae; genus Nomascus; species Nomascus leucogenys. Next base: position 16,212,269 of record NC_044386.1, on the reverse strand, counting down.
GGAGCAATATAAAGACTGATTCAGAAGGAAAAACAAAAGTCAAATGGTACCACTGTGATATGACTTCTACAATTTAAAAAATAATTCTACCTTTTTAAAAGAGTATTTTGGCAATGGAGAAGATGGACATGAAAAGATCTATAATTAGGCTGGGCGTGGTGGCTCACACCTGTAATCCCAGCACTTTGGGAGGCCGAGGAGGGTGGATCACCTGAGGTCAGGAGTTCAAGACCAGCCTGACCAACATGGAGAAATCCTGTCTCTACTAAAAATACAAAAAATTAGCCAGGTGTAGTAGCTCATGTTTGTAATCCTAGCTACATGGGAGGCTGAAGCAGGAGAATCGCTTGAACCCAGGAGGCGGAGGTTGCAGTGAGCAGAGATCGCACCACTGCACTCCAGCCTGGGCGACAGAGCAAGACTCTGTCTCCAAAATAAAAAAAAGAGCTATAATTGTTTTTAAAGTGCATAAAGCAATATTATGGAAGAAAAACGATCAATTAGCGACACCAATCAATAAAGCTGTAATGAGACATAATTAAGCTAGTTCAAAGGAAAGTCTGATGAAAGATTACAAAAAGCACTCTAATTATGAGGAGAGGAAAGAAGAATCTCAGGCAAGACTGCCCCAAGGAGGTTACAAATTTGTTAACCCTGCAGCGGAAATGAGAAATTCAACAATTAAAGACAAAACAAAACAATGTCATTCCAACAATGGACAGGCTCCATTCTCCAGTTAAAAGGATCTACCACCAGCTTTAAAGTCGTCAGCCAAGTTCTTTCGAGATTTCTCAGAACCACATGAGCAAACACACATGGCAAAAGCAACCCTCAACTCACTCTATTATGAGTACAACTCATCAAGGACTGAGGACCCTGGAGCATTTCTTCTCCAAACTTTGATCTTCTGGATGCCAAACAAAGTAGGCTGATAGACTGGCCTGAAGGTAGTGAGTTATCTCAATTGATTATTCAGTCAGTTACAGATTGAACTCCTGGTTCTACTCTTTCTCTCCTTCTCACTACTGCACTTGACTAGCCCCCCCCCCAAAAAAAGAGAGGCTAATAATTTGCTCGACATCAATAAAGTCATCTGTGAAAAAATATAATTTTTCTTTTTTTTTTTTTTTTTTTTTTGAGACGAAGTCCCGCTCTGTCACCCAGGCTGGAGTGCAATGGCAAGATCAATCACAGCTCAGTGCAACCTACACCTCCCGGGTTCAAGCGATTCTCCTGCCTCAGCCTCCCGAGTAGCTGGGATTACAGGTAAGGGCCATCATGCCCAGCTAATCGTTTGTATTTTTAGTAGAGATGGCGTTTCGCCATGTTGGCCAGGTGGTCTTGAACTTCTGACCTCAAGTGATCCACCCGCCTCCGCCTCCCAAAGTGTTGGGATTACAAGCATGAGCCACTACACCCAGCCTGATTTTTCTATTTTCAATCAGGCAAATTGAAAACAGAAAGGACTAGAAATGATTAGAGAGTTAATCTAGAACTGTAAAACCTATCTAAGTGAAACACCTTTTCTGCTTTTTCTTTTATTTTTGAGATGGAGTCTCCCTCTGTCTCCCAGGCGGGAGTGCAGTGGCACAATCTCGGCTCACTGCACGCTCTGCCTCCCGGGTTCATGCCATTCTCCTGCCTCAGCCTCCCGAGTAGCTGGGACTACAGGTGCCCACCACCACGCCCGGCTAATTTTTTGTATTTTAGTAGAGAAGGGGTTTCACTGTGTTAGCCAGGATGGTCTCGATCTCCTGACCTCGTGATCCGCCCGCCTCGGCCTCCCAATGTGCTGGGATTACAGGCGTGAGCCACCACGACCGGCCTCTGCTTTTTCTTATTCCACCAGTAACCTAGACAGAATTCTTTTTTTTTTTTTTTTTTTTTGTGATGTAGTCTTGCTCTGTCACCCAGGCTGGAGAGCAGTGGCATGATCTCGGCTCACTGCAACGTCCACCTCCCAGGTTCAAGCAATTGTTGTGCCTTAGCCTCCTGAGTAGCTGGGATTACAGGCGTGTGCCACCACAATTGGCTAATTTTTTTTTTTTTTTTTTTTTGGATATTTTTAGTAGAGACAGGGTTTTGCCATGTTGCCCAAGCTGGTCTTGAACTTCTGAGCTCAGCCAATCCACCTGCCTCAGCCTCCAAAGCGCTAGGATTACAGATGTGAGCCATCATGCCCGGCCAGAATTCGTTTTTTATTGATTATTCAGAAAGTGTTAACGTTTAGAATTGACACTCTGAATCCCGTTTCATTCTCTTGTTTTCTCTGCTGAGGTGGAGAGGACACATGACACACCCCGGAACGAGGACGTCTTCACATTTCGAGTCACCCAGTTCTGGCCCCAGAACCCACCAGGCACTGGGAGGATCAGAGCAGACGTCAGAGACATCTCATGCTTCTAGACCCTGCCATTCCCATCTCCTTGTTTGCTGCAATAGAGCAGACTTCTGGAATTGGCAGTAAACTGGCATTTGCTCTCCTAGTGTAAAAGAAAATCTGCTTCAGAGAACAAGTAGCAAATTCCCCAAAACAAACACTTATAATTAAGTAGTTTGTGTGTGTCTTGGTTGTAGGCCACTAGCAATGAAAGGGCATATCCTGGTGTGAATTTGCATTTGAATTCTTACCAAGGAGGCAGGCCCAGCAAACCAATTAACTAATTAAATCAGTTAACCAAATATGTAATTAACCTTGAGAACAGAAGTGTCAACAACAGAAGCACAACAAAGAAAGTAGCCTCCTCCTGGAATTGTCTAGTGGTTTTAAGCCTTTTAGTTTTCTGTCTTAAAGGCATAGCTACAGAGGGAAAACACTGTCTGGGCATAAGACCGGTGGCCACACAATGTCATCCTATGGACTGGATGGAATCGAGCCAAAGGCAGTGTTTCCCACTTGTTGCGGCCCATCGTCTGTAAGTAAATACACAGGAGTTTTGGAGGACATGGTCCATGAAACACTGACCCATTCATAGTCATTCCTTTTGGGAACACACGTGTCCACTATTGAGAAAAAGGGACTAGCTAGAAATTTCCAAGACAGATCCTCCCTTGGAGATGACAATACCTGGTAATTCAGACAATTGATTCTAAGACAAAAGGGATCAAGAAAGGAATGGCAACCTCTGCTAAACACAGTTATGGGAGGCTCTTGTTTGGACTGAGCTCCGACTCTGGGCCCCCAGCAATTAGCCTGAGTGACCAGTATGGAGTCAGTAAGGCTAATTGTCATGAGATCTGAATGAACTCTGAAACAGGCCAGTTTTCCCAAAACAGAAGCTATAAAACAACCAGTCAAAAGGAGCCTAGTTTACCAGAGCCTGAGTGACAAGGAAGTTCCCCTTTGTTTTAACCATCTGTAGGGAAAGTAAATTTGAAATGATCAATCCACTTTTTGTCCCCTATTTCTGCTCTCGTCAGCCTTTTTCTGCCTATAAAGCAAACCTCCTGTGCTCCGCCCATCAGATCACTCTACCGTATAGAAGGAGATGCTGCCCCATTCTAGCATCACACATAAAAGGCAGTTCGATCTTTAAAGTGGTTGTAATTTTGTCTTTTGACAGTTTTATTTTATAGAGGTTTGACCTGTACACAGAAATCCCTGGGAAAGAGGAACCTGTGTGGCTGTAGGAATTCTATAATGATCTGTACAATTCTGACACATGGAAATTTATCATTACCAAGACAATACATTAATGCCTTGATGTAATGACTTTTCAGTAGCTCACCTTATAAAATTTTAGTTTTCAAGTAGCTTCAGAAATATTACTTAGAATTAATGATGTGAAAAACACTAGGCCTGGTGCCTTCGTGTAGCTTTCATTTAGGGGTGGTGTGAAATTCACTCAGATAAAAAAAATAACCAACAAAGAGTTATATGCTAAACAGCAAAAAGAAAATAATACAGACTAGAGGCAAATATTTATTGACTGAGTAAGGAAGATGACTTAGACCATTACTTACATCATTTCAGAAAAACCTACATCACAAAGGAGAGGTAACATGATCAAATCATTAACAGGGAAGCGAAAGCAACTGCACCAGGAACCTGGAGTCTTATCAGGAGAATAAATATGTATGTGAAATCTCATACTGGATTTTCCTGTTCCTTTCCTATAAAAGACGTGGTTTCCGATGTTGACCTGGGGCAAAATCAAAGCTCACCGGGGCTAAGTCAGCACACAGCTCCTAATCCTTAAGTAAAAAGATACACTTGTGAACAGTAACGCTCAGTCAAGCTCACAGCCTCTCCACATCATCAGGGAGTTAATGTGCAATTTATAACCAGGCTAGGATGTTTGAAGAATCCCATTCCATTCACTAAGAACCCAGGCATCTCATTCCCACCCTAAGTGCAGGGCAAGCCCTCGGTATTGTTTCAGTTAACCTCCCTGGGCCTCAGTTTCCTCGTCTGAAAAAGGAAGGGACTTTGGAATGGGAAATCTCTACGATCCCTCTCATGATTCAGATAGACTATTTTTCTTTTCCACCCATAGAGGAAGAGACTTTCTGACAGCCAACATTTCCATTCCTACTATTTTGGAACAACCAGAACACTGAAAATTTGGTACGAAAAGCTTTTCTTACGATAAAGAGATAACATTTCCTTAAGCACAGTTGCTGAAACTTTAGCCAGGGAACTTATCAAATAAAGAAACCACCTCATTTCAGACTATGGGCTGAATCCAATAAAGTCAAACCCAGCGCCTCCCAGGAATTTAGAATTACACAGTTGTTGATCAAGTGGAGAGAAAAGAATGTGAATTTTGTTTTTTCAAGATTCTCTAACACCATATGAACTGTGGCTGCCTTTTCTTTAAATCATATAATGGAAAAAAACAAACTTCTAGAAAAAGATATGTATCATCTCCTCCAAGTGGTGACTGGTCCCTGCTCAACGTGTTGTGGTTTACCTTGCCTTGAACCCAAAACAATCCCCTTGTCCTTACAGAGCCTTGGGGATGTCTGGTGGCAGCAGGCTGAATTCCTATTCTAAGTTGCTTCATACAAATTGTATTCCGTCTACATCTGTGCAAGTTAAGTGTGTTAGTACTGACGTGGCATGGATTTGTTAATCATTGTAATGTTTGATAGACTGATAATATATGATGTTAATGTTAAATATTAAATGTAATGGGTTTTGTTTTTTGAGACGGAGTTTCGCTCTTGTTGCCCAGGCTGGAGTGCAGTGGCGCGATTTCAGCTCACTGCAACCTCTGCCTCCCGGGTCCAAGTAATTCTCCTGCCTCAGCCTCCCGAGTAGCTAGAATTACAGGCGCCTGCCACTACACTCAGCTAATTTTTTTGTATTTTTAGTAGAAACGGGGTTTCACTATGTTGGCCAGGCTGGTTTTGAACTCCTGGCCTCAAGCAATCCGTCTTGGCCTCCCAAAATTCTAGGATTACAGGCGTGAGCCACCATGCCTGGCGTAAATGCAATGTTTAAACTAAGTGTACAATGTTAATGTTAAAGTGTTTTCTTAATTGCTTTTTTTTTTTTTTTTTTTTTGAGATAGGGTATTTCTCTGTCCCCCAGGCTGGAATGCAGTAGCAGTAATCACAGCTCACTGCAGTCTTGAAATCCTGGGCTAAAGCGATCCTCCCACCTCAGCCTCCAACATTGCTGGAATTACATGTGTGAGCCACCACACTCTGCCAGATAATACTTTTTCAATGGAAAGAATATAGAAACAAAAACTAGAAACAAAATATTCCGAGCCTTTTGCAAGAGAGGAGTCGCTAGGATGGGAATGTGTCTGGAGTTGGTTCCTTCCATGGGTCCATGATCTCGCTGATTTCAAGAATGGAGCCATGGACCTTCATGGTGAGTGTTAGAGCTCTTAAATATGGCATGGACCCAAAGAATGAGGAGCAGCAAGATTATTGTGAAGAGTTTAAGAACAAAGCTTCCACAGTGTGGGAAGGGACCCAAGCAGGTTGCCCTACTGGTTGGGGTGGCCAGCTTTTATTCCCTTATTTGTCCCCGCCCATGTCCTGCTGATTGGTCCATTTTACAGAGTGCTGACTGGTCCCTTTTACAGAGCACTGATTGGTGCATTTTACAAACCTCTAGCTAGCTACACAGTGCTGATTGATGAGTTTTTACAGAGCACTGATTGGTGCACTTTACAAACCTCTAGTTAGCTACAGAGCACTGATTGGTGCATTTTACAAACCTCTTGTAAGACAAGTTCTCCAAGTCCCCACTCGACCCAGGAAGTCCAGCTGGCTTCACCTCTCAAGATCTCATTCCAATACTGAGTAGCCAGGCAGAGGTCAAACTACTTCCTCAGGGCAGCCAAGAAGCTTGAGAAAATTCCCAAGATTTCTAAGAAGAAAAAGCCCCTGTCCTCTCCCTTCCAGCCTGCACAGCAGCTTTCCTTTCATCCTTTGCTCCCCAAAGCCAACCACTGAGCTGCCTGTGTCTTCCTTGCATGGATTTAACATTATCACACATTGACTTACATAAAATAAACATCTTACACTGAAACATAAAAAGGCTGAAACTTGTAGAATCAAATGAATCTCCTGCCTCACCTTAAAATTTTTATAGAGCTAATGGCCTTTACACATATGTACTGAGTCCATAGCATTTCGTTCTTACTCCTGTTCTTACTCCTTTTGGGCAAGAACTGTGATTACTTATCTTCTTCCCCTTAACACATAGTTTGAATGAATTTGTTATAAGAAATGGAGACTGTAGGTCAGGCGTAGTGGCTCATGCCTGAATCCCAACACTTTGGGAGGCTGAGGTGTGTGGATCACCTGAGGTCAGGAGTTCGAGAACAGCCTGGCCAACATGGTGAAACCCTGACTCTATTAAAAATACAAAAATCAGCCTGGTTTGGTGGCACATGCCTGTAATCCCAGCTACTCGGGAGACTGAGGCAGAAGACTCACTTGAACCTAGGAGGCAGAGGTTGCAGTTAGCCAAGATTGCGCCACTGCACTCCAGCCAGGGCGAAAGAGGGGGACTCCCTCAAAAAAAAAAAAGAAAGAAAGAAAGAGGAAGGAAGGAAGGGAGGGAGGGAGGGAAGGAGGAGGGAGGGAGAGGGGAGGGGAGAGGGGAGGGGGAGAGGGGAGGGGAGGGGAGAGGGGAGGGGAGAGGGGAGGGGAGGGGAGAGGGGAGGGGAGGGGAGAGGGGAGGGGAGGGGAGAGGGGAGGGGAGGGGAGGGGAGGGGAGGGGAGAGGGGAGGGGAGGGGAGAGGGGAGGGGGGGGAGGGGAGAGGGGAGGGGAGGGGGAGAGGGGAGGGAGGGGAGAGGGGAGGGGGGAGGGGAGGGGGAGGGAAAAGGAGATTGTAGAAATTCCTTGTAGACTCTAGGTGAGTTTAGGGATAAAATTAAAGTAGTATGTTAGTAATTCATCATTATGAAGATACAACAATATGTGGTAGGATTATTGTATTTTAGATTTCCAGATTACCTTTCTGAAAGCAAAGGCCTGTTTTCTCCTCAATGATATATAGCCCTCTCCCTGGAACCTAATTCAGTATAACACATGGTACATTTAACCTGTATCCCTATTGTCACAGAAACTTCTGGAGAAGCAGACAGTACCACTGTGTATTTGAACATTCACTAAAATAATGTTTTCTATGGTTAGAAAAATACATACAAACACATACACACACTTTGTTAGAGTCTCTTATAACTTAAGCTTTTGTTCCTAAATAAAAATATATTTCTGTAAATTTCTTTCAGAGGAGGTCTAACTTCTACACAAGATGCACTGCACACACTGATGAGTTAAACAGTTCACATGAAAATAACCCTTTTTATTTATAGGCTTTAGGAACTAGCTTAAGTAAAAACACTGGTAAACAAGTCTTGAAATAATTTTTCCTCTATATAATCTCTTTTAAATGGACCATTTGATTTATGAATAAAGTGATTATAATGCAAACGCTGTTAAGGAAAGAACATATGTAAATGATTAGAAACTATTGGGGATGTCTTCATGGTGTATTGAGTCTGATGTGTGATATATTCATGGCAGCTACTAAACTGTGTGGATATTTCCACTTCAGGGTTGCTATTTTGCATAAACTCACCCAGCTTACTAAATAGAGCTTAGGCATCTAGAAGTGAAATCCAATGTGCAGTTAGCAAAATGATCTCTCAGCAACAAGCCACCTTGACCAAAGGGTGCAAAAGAATGCAAGGAACACCAGGCCATAATTACTTCCACTGGCAGACCTAATTTGGGGAGAATATGCTTTCTTTTTAAAATATTTTTATTTAAAAAAAACAATTCTGCCAGTTTTCAGACAAAAAAAAATTTTTGTCACCAAAATATAAACTTCCCAGAGAGGCTCACACATAAACTTATACTTAAAACAGCTAGCGCAAATAGCTCTCTTCCAAAGAATGGGTATGTCTTTGTTATAAATTGTATAAATGGTTATATAGTACAGATTATAATTGTTTCCCCACAGAAAAGTAATTAAGATGAAGTTTTTTTCTAATATTAATAAGCAAAAGTGGCCAACTTGTATCATTAAAGTATAACTCCAAATAAGTAAGATATACTGGAACTAATTTGAATTGCTAAAGCATTTTAAGATGTTACAGTTTTTTTTTTTTTTTTTTGAAACAGTCTCGCTCTGTTGCCCCCGATGGAGTCTAGTGGCACAATCTCCACTCACTGCAACCTCTGCCTCCCTGTTCAAGCGATTCTCGTGCGTCAGCCTTCCAAAGTAGCTGGGACTACAGGCGCGCACAAGATGTTACAGCTCTTTGAAGTCATTCCCATAGTCTTCTAATGCAACAAGTCATTGTCACTAATTCAACTGAAAAGATGAAAAGTTTGCCAAAAGCATAAACTAAGTCTGAGGAAGGACTCCTTCTCTTGTTTCTGTCTTTTTTTTTTTTTTTAACTTAAAGGCGGAAAAATATACTGATAAATATTTAAACAATAATTTCATATTAATGATAAATATTTAAATATAAATATGACTTAATACTAATAATAAATATTATTTGATATTTAGATGTTTAAAATGTACTGATTGTATTTTAAATAATATATTTAATAATATTTGAGGAAATGCTTATGAACAGTAAAAATTAATGATTAGGAAAAATACTACAAAAAAGGGAACAGAAAGAATTTACAGTAAGCTAGGGGAAATCCCCTCTGGAAAGTGTCTCCACACATCTACTCTCATTAAGGAAAAAAAATAGCATGTGATTGAAGTGTTCCAGAACCCAAAATGTAAAAACAGAGTTTTCAGAAATATCAGGAAGCAGCTGAGCATGGTGGCTCACGCCTGTAATCCCAGCACTTTGGGAGGCAAGGAGGGTGGATCACCTGAGGTCAGGAGGTCGAGACCAGACTGGCCAACATGGTGAAACCCTGTCTCTACTAAAAATACAAAAATTAGCCAGGTGTGGTGGCTCACGCCTGTGATCCCAGCTACTCAGGAGGCTGAGGCACGAGAATTACTTGAATGCGGGAGGCAGAGGTTGCAGTGAGCCAAGATTGCACCACTGCACTCCAGCCTGGGCAACAGATCAAGACTCTGTCTCCAAAAAAAAAGAAATATCAGCAAACTAGTATCAGATCCTCAGTTATCAACAGGGTCATGGATAGTGAGTTATGTTTTGTGCTAGAATGAAAACTGTATCACATGGCATATGGTGCTTCATTCATCTAAACTTAGATTGGTAGTCTACATTAGGAATTAGTCTTCCAGAAATGGGGTTCGAAATTTTTTTTTTTTTTGAGACAGAGTTTTGCTCTTGTTGCCCAGGCCAGACTGCAGTGGCATGATCTCAGCTCACTGCAACCTCCACCTCCCGGGTTCAAGCAATTCTCCTCCCTCAGTCTCCCAAGTAGCTGGGATTACAGGCATGAGCCACCATGCCCAGCTAATTTTGTATTTTTTAGTAGAGATGGGGTTTCTCCATGTTGGTCAGGCTGGTCTCGAACTCCCGACCTCAGGTGATCCGCCCGCCTCAGCCTCCCAAAGTGCTGGAATTTCAGGTATAAGCACTGCACCCAGCCTGGGTTTCTAAATTATCCACTAAATTCACCTTTCTGTCCACTGCCCTTCAGGGCAGAGGGATGAGTTTGCCAATTCCATAATTCTCCATGGTAACCATTGGCTGTAAATTCCGGACATGCATCTCTCCAAAGTGTGGATGAATCAAAATGTGTAGTCAGAATAAAGAACTGAGTGATATCCTTCCATTCCCATCTCTTTCCTTTCCCTGTCAGTTATTAATAAAATATCATCTGCAGAATATTTACCACTGGAATATCTAGCTATTTTTATGAACCACAAGACTAGGGGAAACATCACCATGTGGTGAAAGTAACTTTGAGCTATAAACGTGATACTTAATGCACAGGGCTTCTTTGCTATGATGTAGCAAGCAAAGGTTTCAGCTGTGGTTAAAAGTTACTTTTTTATTCCTGGTAAAAAATAAAATAATTTTTACCATAAAAGACTTTCGCCAGGAGTGGTGGCTCACATCTATAATCCTAGCACTTTGGGAGGCGGAGGCAGGAGGATCACTAGAACCCAGGAGTTTGAGATCAGCCTGGGCAACATAGTGAGACCCTGTCTTTACGAAAAAATACAAAAATTAGTGGGGCGTGATGGCGCATGCCCATGGTCCCAGCTACTTGGGAGGCTGAGGTGGGAGAATCACTTGAGCCTGGGAGGTTGAGGCTGCAGTGAGCCAAGATGGCACCACTGCACTCCAGCCTGGGCAAGAGAGTGAGACCCTGTCTCAAAAAAATAAAAATAAATAAATAAGCGGGGTGCAGTGGCTCACACCTGTAATCCCAGCAGTTTGGGAGGCCGAGGCGGGCGGATAACTTGAGGTCGGGAGTTTGACACCAGCCTGACCAACACGGAGAAACCCCGCCTCTACTAAAAATACATAATCAGCCGGGCATGGTGGTGCATGCCTGTAATCCCATCTACTCAGGAGGCTGAGGCAGGAGAATCGCTTGAATCTGGGAGGTGGAGGTTGTGGTGAGCCGAGATCACGGCGTTACACTCCAGCCTGGGCAACAAGAGTGAAACTCTGTCTCAAAAAATAAATAGATAAATAAATAAAATAAAATAAAAGATTTTTTTTAAAGTTAGCAACTTGTAAAAATGTTTCAGTAGGAAAGTTCTGTGATGAGATTGTGATGCTTGAGGGTCAACATCAGCTTGTTGGCTTTTACCCCAGATAAGCCTTTTTACCAACAGCCACTGACTGTCCACGATTGTCATCATGCAGCTATATTTGTCATAAGCATCATGTGCTTGGGTACATTATGTCATAAGCATAAATGTCCTAGAGTAAATTGTACACTAGTTGCATTATGTGCTAGGTGTCTATCCAAAGGAATACTCTGGCAATTCATTTGGCAAAGTAATAATTTTGTGTGCATGTGCAACTATATACCAATTTATGCAATAAAAATTTTTGAAGTACAAGTATGCCGTTCGAATGCCTGTTTTATAAGTCTTTTTTTCTTGTTACCAGGTCTGCTTAGAATAAGGTTTGCAGCCGGGCGCGGCCGCTCACACCTGTAATCCCAGCATTTTGGAAGGCCGAGGCAGACGGATCACAAGGTCAGGAGATCGAGACCATCCTGGCTAACACAGTGAAACCCCGTCTCTACTGAAAATACAAAAAATTAACTGGGTGTGGTGGTGGGCGCCTATAGTCCCAGTTACTCGGGAGGCTGAAGCAGGAGAATGGCGTGAACCCGGGAGGTGGAGCTTGCAGTGAGCCGAGATCGCACCACTGCACTCCAGCCTGGGTAACAGAGGAAGACTCTGTCTCAAAAAAAAAAAAAAAAAAAAAAAAAAATTAAATAAAATAAGGTTTGCATATTGGTTATAAGCATTTTCTCACATCAGTCTAATACCTTGTGGCTATTGATTTCCTGCACTGGGAGTCAGCAGACTTCACGGTGATGCAAAATGTCTTCCAATGTATATCAAAGGGAAACCAAGTAAGAACAGACTTTGCCACCATTTGGGCAACTCCTCATGTAGATGCTTGGCAAGTAACCGTCAGAGACAGTGTGCTATTGTTCAAATGCACAGACTGGATTCTGATGAGCTGGATTCTGATGCATCCCAGTTGTGCTACTTACTAACTGGAATTATGCAAGTCTCTAAACTTGTGATCCCACTTCTAAACATTGTGGGCAATAATAACACCACCTCCCACATTGGGCTGTTGTGAAGGCTTAAATTAGTAAGATAATGAATATGATAAGTTTAACATAGTACCTAACACATTGTAAATTACTGAATAAGTATCACCTATTATTACCAGCATAAAAACTTACCAGTTAAAAAAAAGGGGGAGAGAAGATGGATTTGAGTAATAATAAAATGCTCAGAAATAGCTCCAGTGGGACATTGCCTTATCCAAGCCAGCATCAGCACCTTCCCTAAGTCCTTTCCCCCTTTCCAGCTGAAAAGAAGACTTCAGAGTCAGAAGTTTCCACTAGCTCTGAACAAGGGTTGGCAGCAGTCTCAGGGCCTCCATCCATCCAGCCCTCATTGGCTCCCACCCACATTGTGCCAAGCAGAGTATCCACAGGATATGGAGTCATCTTCCGTGGTCCCAGCTGGATTTGATTGCGCTGTGATGACTTGGCTGTTGCAGAGGCTAGATTGAAAGCATGTCTCAACTTCACCTCTTGAATGCAATGCTGTTTATATTTGCCTAATATTTTTCTCCCCCTTGGGTTATTTGAAGATCATGCCAAACTTTTGTTTCTTTTATCTGGACAGAGTATTCTACAAAGATATTTTAAAGCAGTTATTCTCATCGACATTTTGCAAATCTGGAACAGAGTTTTTATAGCTACACAGCCGTTCTCTCACCATGGACTGGCTCCACATAGAGCAAAAGTGATCCTTCCAAAATCTAACCCAGATCACGCCCCTACTGTGCTCCAGACCACTCACTGCCTTCATCTTAGGATGGAAAACAACGTCCTCAGATGGTTTACAAGGACTCCACAATGTCCCCTTGCTCCCATGTCATCTTCCTCCACTCTCCCGCTGGCTTCCTTGCCAGCCCTTGAATAGCCCCAAATATGTTCCTGCCTTGAGGCCTTTGCACTTGCTGTTCCCTCTGCCTGGAATGCTCTTTGCCCCACATATCTGCACAGCTCACTTCCTTCTGTTGTCATTTCAAATGTCACCTTCTCAGGCAAGCTTCTCCTGTCATCCTACCACCTTACGTTATATTTTTGTTTATTGATTTATTAGATGGCTCCTGCATTAAAATGTAAAGTAGGTAATAACATGGCCTTGGCTGGCTGGGCTGGCCTTGGCTGGCAGGGCTCACGCCTGTAATCCCAGCACTTTAGGAGGCCGAGGTGGGCAGATCACCTGAGGTCAGGAGTTCAATACCAGCCTGGCCAACATAGTGAAACCCCATCTCTACTAAAAATACAAAAATTAGCCAGGGGTTCTGGGGGGCACCTGTAATCCCAACTACTCGGAGGCTGAGGCACGAGAATTGCTTAAACCCGGGAAGCAGAGTTTGCAGTGAGCTGAAATCGCGCCACTGCACTCTAGCCTGGGTGACAGAGCAAGACTCTGTCTCAAAAAAAAAAAAAAAAAAATGTCCTTGGCTTTATTCGCCACTGAATCACCAGCACCTAGAGCCCTGAAGACACGGGTCTCAATACATATTTATTGAATGTGAAAGGACTGACCTCCAAGAGATTCAACAGCAAGCAGGTCTGTCATTCTGACTGAAGATTTACTCATCCAATTCATTCATTGCTAATGTCTTCTTCATCAGTCTAGTTATCATTTTTTTAAGCGAAAGCAAGTTTATTAAGAAAATGAAGGAATAAAAGAATGGCTACTCCACAGGCAGAACAGCCAGTCTAGCTATCATTCTTAACTTTCTTGTATACTTAAAAATTTCCTTCTGTGCTTCCCACACATGACTCCAGATTTCTTTCCTCACCAATATTCTGGGATACTTTATATCACCTTCTACTCCCTGACCCATTTTTACAATCGTCTGCAGAACACTACTTAACAAATTGTACAAACACATCTAGCTTTACAAATGCCTCTATAGATCAAAATGTTTTCCAGGGCTGAGATCAAGAAAAAAAATGTGGGCTGGATGCAACGGCTCACGCCTGTAATCCTAACAGTTTGGGAGGCCGAGGCGGGCGGATCACCTGAGGTCAGGAGATCGAGACCATCCTGGCTAACACGGTGAAACCCCGTTCTACTAAAAATATAAAAAATTACCTGGGCGTGGTGGCACGTGCCTGTAGTCCTAGCTACTCAGGAGGCTGAGGCAAGAGAATAGCTTGAACATGGGAGGTGGAGGCTGCAGCAAGCCAAGATCATGCCACTGCACTCCAGCCTGGGAGACAGAGCAAGACTTTGAAAAAAAAAAAAAAAGGCGGGGCGGGGGGCGGGGGGTGGGAGAAGGAAGGAAGGAAGGAAAGGAAAAGAAAAGAAAGAAAATGCTTTTGGTTGGGCATGCAGTGACTCGCACCCGTAATTCCAACACATTGGGAGGGAGGGGTGGGAGGATCACTTGAAGTCAGCAGTTCAAGACCAGCCTGGGAAACAGAGAGATCCTGTCGCTACAAAAAATTAACAAAATTAGCCGGGCATGGTGGCATGCACCTGTGGTCTTAGCTACTCGAGAGGCTGAGGTGGGAGAATCACTCAAGCCGGAGAGGTCAAGGTAGCAGTGAGCCAAGATCAGCCATTGCATTCCAGCCTGGGTGACAGAGCAAGACCCTAAAAAAAAAAAAGAAGAAGAAAATAAAAAGAAAAAAAAATGCTCCTTAGCAGCACACAACCTCACCTCATAAGGTTGCAGATCACTTCTCCCACCCACACCCCCACAGCCCCCCACAAAGCGCCCCCATTGTAACAACAGATATATGATTTTGCACTTTCCATCGTCTTGGCCCACATAAATAGCAACCCTTCTTTGGATTCTGCTGCAGCATTTTGGTGGTCCCCTGAAACTAAGGGGTAAAACGTGCTTCCAGCAAGATGCATGATCTCTACACAAACCAGCAAATCCTGCTGTTAGAAAGCCAAGAGGTTGGATGTCTGTATCAAGTTGTGGCTTACTTTTCTGTTCTTTCTTAAAAGCATTGACAAAGCAGAAGGTCAGTGCTATTATGGAATTTAAATTTCTATGAGAAAGATAAGGAGGAAGCAGGATGAAAATGCTGACAGGGTTCCATTGCAAAAGGGAAGAATGCTGAGAAAGAGAAGCTTGCCCTGAGACCATTTCCAAATAATAATAATAAATTCATCAGCAAGAAGGATAACAAAGAGAACAAAGAAATCTGGAAGAAATGAAAATAATGGAATTCACTTTGATGTTATGGCTTTAATGCATAATAAACATGCTAGAAAATATTAAGTCTAACCCACACTGGTCCTTGGCTCCCTGTTTCTTCCACTCTTTTCTTCTTTTTTTTTTTTTTTTAAAAGGAGTTTTGCTCTTGTTGCCCAGGCTGGCATGCAATGGACTGATCTCAGCTCACTGCAACCTCTGCCTCCCGGGTTCAAGCAATTCTCCTGCCTCAGCCTCCTGAGTAGCTGGGATTACAGGCGTGTGCCACCACGCCCAGCTAATTTTGTATTTTTAGTAGAGACGGGGTTTCTCCATGTTGGTCAGGCTGGTCTCAAACTCCTGACCTCAGGTGATCCACTGGCCTCGGCCTCCAAAGTGCTGGGATTACAGGCGTGCGCCACCGCCCCCGGCTTTTCCACTCTTTTCTATTGGCAAGACTGTCTTACTCTTCTGGAATTGTCCCCACTCTAGGAAGGAGATAAAAAAGGAGAAAGAGGCCAGGTGCGGTGGCTCACGCCTGTAATCCCAGCACTTTGGGAGGCCGAGGCGGGAGGATCACCTGAGGTCAGGAGTTTGAGATCAGCCTGGCCAACGTGGTGAAACCGTCTCTACTAAAATATAAAAACTAGCCCAGTAAGATGGCAGGTGCCTGTAATCCCAGCTAGTCTTGAGGCTGAGATGGGAGAATCTCTTGAACCCGGGAGATGGTGGTTGCGGTGGGTGAGCCAAGATCACACCAGTACACTCTAGCCTGGGCAGCTAAGCAAGACTCCGTCTAAAAAAAAAAAAAAAAAAATGGAGAAAGATACTAATTTCTTTCAGCCACTCTAGGAGCTCACTAGCACAGCTACGGGGCTTCCTGCCTGGCTTGGAAACCTGACTCTACCTCCTGCTAGCTGTGCGTCCTTGGGCAAGCTACTCAATTTCTCTCTGTCTGAGTTTCCTCATCTGTTAGGTGGCAATAGTATTAGGTTGGTGCAAAAGTAATCACAGTTTTGCCATTTCTTTCAATGGCAAAAACCGCGATTACTTTCGCACGGAACTAACAATAGTAGTGCCTACTTTTTAGGAGAATTACATGAGTTAGTAAATGCAAAGCCCTTAGAACAATGCTGGGTACCTTGAAAATGATCTGTAATGGCAGCTAATATTCCCAGTAGCTTAGGAATCTCTTCACTTTTTACTCATAAGCTTAAAGTGAAGGATTTGATACCCGTGTTGGCTTTAAAGGAACAAAAGAACTTTCTCTTCCTAACTCTAGCTATGTAACCCTCACCCAGAGGGAAAGACTTCAATCTCAAGGACTCTCTCTTACTTGCACAACCAATTTGTCAGGGGAATCTTGTCTTACTGCAGATCACATATAGGGTGGCATGCTATTTAGAATTCTGATAATAAGGCAGTGTTAAGAGTGGTTAAACTTGGGCATTTTTCTGGAGTTCACTTACCGATTGGTACGGGTAGTGAAGATTCAGTTATAAAGGTTTCACGCAATGTGTCTCTGTACCTAGAACCTCAGCCATAAAGAAAATACATAAACTTCCAGAAAGACACCGTATAGAGGAAGAGCCTAGCTCAGTTCCTCTGCAATATTTTTTCCTCTGACCCACCTGGCCCTGAGTGGAATGAATGAGATGAGGGGCACAGCTCTTAGTTCCTAAAAGATGAGGCAGGACAGGGCCAGCAACCGGCAGCTGTGGATGTCGATGCCACATAGTCCAAGTGGTCACATAATTGTCAGCCATGGCAAGGGTCTGCAAAGCCTCAGCATCAATCTCACATCTAACGTAATGCTAGGTGATGTGTTTACACAATTTGTTAAAAAGTGTTGCATAGAATACTATTAAAAACAAAAAAAGTCATGTACCAGGCATGGTGGCTCACACCTGTAATCCCAGCACTTTGGGAGGCCACAGCAGGAGGACAGCTTAAGGCCAGGAGTTTAAGACCAGCCTGGGCAACACAGCAAGACCCCTTCTCTAAAAAAAATAATAATAATAATAATAATAATAAATACATAAATAAATAGCTGGGCAGCTGGGCACAGTGGCTCATGTCTATAATCCCAGCACTTTGGGAGGCTGAGGCAAGCAGACCAGTTGGGCCCAGGAGTTCAAGACCAGCCTAGGCAGCACAGTGAAACCCCATCTCTACAAAAAACATAAAAATTAGTTACACGTGGTGGCATGTGCTGTAGTCCCAGCTACGAGGGAGATTGAGAGGTGGGAGGGTTGCTTGAGTCTGGGAGGTCAAGGCTGCAGTGAACCATGATCACTGCCATTGCACTCCAGCCTGGGCAACAGAGCCAGACCCTGTCTCAAAATAAGTAAATAAATAAATAATAAAAATAAAGATGTTCCATACTGTCCTTGAAGATGGAGGATGTGGCCATAAACCAAGGAATTCAGGTGATCTCTAGAAGCTGGAAGAGGCAAGGAAGTGTCCTGTCCTAGGCCACCAGGAGTAACACTGATGACAGATACCTGATTTTAGCCCAGTAAGATCCATTGTCAGACTTCTGACTTCTGGAACTGTACGCTAATAAATTTATGTGTTTCAAGCCACTAAGTTAGTGGTAATCTGTTATAGCAGCAATAAGAGATGAATACACCTTTCATTACATCTTAATTTACATCAGGAGTGGGCAGATGTTTTCTACAAAGGGCTGGGTAGTAAATATTTTAGGTTTTGCAGGCCAAGACCACAAATCTGCCATTGCAGTATGAAAGCAGTCATAGATGATACAGCCATGACTGAGCATGGCCAGGTTGGCGGGTGGAAGAAAACCGGCCGCTAGGGGCTCTTCTGGCAACCTTGAAGGACTGGCACACGCAGGAGGGAATCCGACCTCTTAAAATTACATCGCATTCCAGCCTGGCCAACATGGTGAAACCCCATCTCTACTAAAAATACAAAAAATTAGGCGGCTGTGGTGGCGCGAGCCTGTAGTCCCAGCTACTTGGGAGGCTGAGGCAGGAGAATCGCTTCAACCCAGGAGGTGGAGGTTGCAGTGAGCCAAGATCGTGCCGTTGCACTCCAGCCTGGGCGACAGAGCAAGACTCCGTCTTAAGGAAAAAAAAAAAATTACATCGAATTAAATTAGGCCAGGCATGGTGACTCACGCCTGTAATCCTAGCACTTTGGGAGGCTGAGGTGGGTGGATTGCCTGAGGTCAAGAGTTTGAGACCAGCCTGGCCAACATGGTGAAACCCCTTCTTTACTAAAAATACAAAAAATCAGCCAGGTGTGGCGGTGCGCACCTGTAATCCCGGCTACTCAGAAGGCTGAGTCAGAAGAATCGCTTGAACCCAGGAGGCAGTGGTTGCAGTGAGCCAAGATCACGCCACCATACTCCAGCCTGGGTGACAGAGTGAGACTCTGTCTCAAGATAAATAAATTAATTAATTAAAATTAAATTGCATTTTAGGGGCATCATTACACTGTCCTGCAGTTGTATGCTGGTTAATGTTAATCTTATCCTTCTGGATTTTGACACCTCTGGGGATGCAGTGATAGGATAAAAAAGCTCTCAGCTGAGAGCCAGCCAAGCTGGTTGCAGTTTTCTGTTTCTACCTGTGTGACCATGAGCAGGTCATTTTAACTCTCCAGGCCCCAGTGTTCTCACCTATAATATAGAGCAATAAAGCTTCAAGGTGATCTGCTTTCTTGCTTTTTTTCTTTTTCTTTCCTTTTTTTTGTTTTCTAGATACAGGGTCTCAGTCTGTTGCCCAGGCTGACGCTATCATAGCTCACTGCAGCCTTGAACTCCTGGGCTCAAGTGATCCTCCCATCTCGGCCCCCCAGAATGCTGGGATTACAAGCATGGGCCACTGCACCCAGCCTCTTGCAGTGATTTCTAAGTGTCACTGACTGAGAGAGGAGAAATCCAGGGATGATGGATGGGAAGTTTCGGGGCAGCTCAGGTCCTCCTTCCAAGTGCTATGAGTTGGGTTGTTAACACTGCAGGAATCCAGATGAAGCCAAGCACATCTCCAAGCTGTTTGACCACAGTTAAGTTGATCGGCCTTGAGATGAAAGAAAGGGTAGGCTAGGCGTGGTGGCTCACGCCTGTAATCCCAGCACTTTGGGAGGCCAAGGCAGGTGGATCACCTAAGGCCAAGAGATAGAGACCATCCTGGCCAACATGGTGAAACCCTGTCTCTACTAAAAATACAAAAATTAGCTGTGTGTGGTGGTGGGCACCTGTAGTCCCAGCTACTCGGGAGGCTAAGGCAGGAGAATCACTTGAACCCGGGAGGCGGAGGCTGCAGTGAGCCGAGATCACGCCACTGAATGCGAGCCTGTCGACAGAGGCAGACTCCGTCTCAAGAAAAAGAAATGATGGAAGGAAGGAAGGAAGGGAGGGAGGGAGTCTCATGGGCAGACAAGAGAGCAGCGAGGTGTGCAGAGCCGGGGTGGAGGCTGGGTTTGGTACCCAGGTGTCCACAGAGAGAACATTTGGGGGTGAAGACCATCTTCTGAATACTTTGCTCTGAGTTTTCTTACAGGTTCCTGAAAAAAGCTGGTGACTAGAGAAAGGGGAAGGTTGATCTTAGAGTCATTCTTCTTCAACCAAGAGAGACATCACCAACATCAAGACAGGAAGGTGAAGGTTGGGCGCAGTGGCTCACGCCTGTAATCCCAACACTTTGGGAGGCCAAAGCGGGAGAACACTTGAGGCCAGGAGTTCGAGACCAGCCTGGCCAACATGATGAAACCCCGTCTCTACTAAAAATACAAAAATTGGCCGGGTGCGGGGGCTCACATCTGTAATCCCAACACTTTGAGAAGTTGAGGCAGGCAGATCACCTGAGACCAGCCTGACCAACATGGAGAAATCCTGTCTCTACTAAAAATACAAAATTAGCCAGGCATGCTAGCACATGCCTATAATCCCAGCTACTCAGGAGGCTGAGGCTTGAACCCGGGAGACGGAGGTTGCAGTGAGCCAAGATCGCACCATTGCACTCCAGCCTGGGCAAGAAGAGCAAAACTCTGTCTCAAAAAAAAAAAAAAAAAAAAAAAAATTAGCCAGGCATGGTGGTGCATGCCTGTAATCCCAGCTAGTCGGGAGGAGCACGGGAGTCTCCTGAATCCAGTGAGTGGAGGTTGCAGTGAGCCAAGATCATGCCACTGCACTTCAG
Organism: Nomascus leucogenys; assembly: GCF_006542625.1. Lineage (NCBI taxonomy): Eukaryota > Metazoa > Chordata > Mammalia > Primates > Hylobatidae > Nomascus > Nomascus leucogenys. The sequence continues at coordinate 16,191,801 of NC_044386.1, read as the reverse complement.
CCTGGGCAATAGAGCAAAACTGTCTCAAAAAAAAAAAAAAAAAAAGGAAAGCGAGAACAAGTCTTTCCAGAGCAGCAGTCTCGGCCGCCTCCTATAGAGATGCCTAAACCATGCCACCTGATGTGGCAGCCACTAGCCATGTGCAACTCTGCACATTTTAATTTAAATTCAAAAATACATACATAAATGTAAATTCATTAAAAGTCAATGAAACAAAAAAGCCAATTCCTCAGTAGCACTAGCCACATTTCAAGTGCTCAATAGTGACCTGTGGCTAGTGGCTGCCATCCGGGCCAGTGCAGATATTAAACACGCTCATCATTGCAGAAAATTGCACTGCTACTTAGATACTTTCTAGTATCTAAGATCTGGATCTGCTTCCAGACCATCTCAGTGGGTTTCAGTCAAGCGCCATGACTTTTTCAGAAAAGAGGCATGGTTAGATGATGCTTGCACTATTTACACAGCATTCTCACAGTGGGGTTTCCCCCTCACTGTCTTCTTTGTCCTCTGGGTTATAACAGTCTCTCTCCCAGCAGCAGCAGCGCATGACAGGCACCTCCCGGCTTAGGTTTCAGATGCAGCTTCCTCCTGAAAGAAGAGTACAGGCACGTCCCTGACGCCCGCCCCACTCTTCCTGCCTATTTATCCACCTTGAGGCACTGAGCCAAAGGAATTTCCCTGGGAAGGGAGTTAAGGGAGGAGCTGGAGTCTGATGAGGGGTGGAAAGATCCACTGGAGATTTATTACGGTGCTTAGATGAGCCATCGATCATGCATGAGTGCCCTCTTTCATGACCAAAGAAGCAGACTTCACAGGGAGGGGGAGATGCTCAGATATCACTTGCTGCCCCCATCTTCTGTGCACTGTACACATTGACATACAAAACCCACTGTAAGTCCAGAAAGAGACAGAGACAGAGAGACCTTCTGATTCTCCACAAACATCATTCCCCACAGTCACGAAGGTTGCACAAAGCATCGTCCTCCAGAACGCAACTAATTTGGGAGTGGAGTTTATAGAGATATGTGAAATCTTTCAGGAGCTTGCTCTCCTCCCCTACTTAAGAAATCCCCCAGTAGAATCCTTTGTTTGGGTTAAATCACCAAGTGGGTGCAAGGTTTCCAGAAGGGTAAGAATATTCCACTGGAGAAAGCAGGAAAGCCTTAGATTTCACTTCATCGGTTTTCACGTTAGCTCAGATTCATTAATCACATTTACTTAGAATCTCACTGTGGACCAGGAACACATGTGGAATGTCAGCCATGTACTTCTTGCATATAAAATGCAGGTCTGTGGAGGCCTGGGGCATGCAATTCACAAAATCTCAAGGTAAATAGCATTACTGAGTCCAAATTCCCATCAGATACAAGAACCCCCATGTTACTCCCAAAATCACCTTCTTCAGACTCTGCTTGAACACTGCAAAGATTAGTTCCATTTTGTAAATTCAGACCACTAGAGATCAGCACAAATCTGTTCCATCACTATTTCCACTCAAATTCATGTATGCTACGTATGTGGATGAAAACGCATGCCTCTATGTCGGCTACCTCATAATTTCTAGCAGTCAACCGGAGTGGAGTGCGGCCTCGCCCTTCTGTTGGATTTATGCAGTTTGACACTTCCTCAGCCGTTTCCTCCCACAATTATAAGATAAACTTCTCCTCCTTCTATTGCATGATTCTAAAGAATAGTTCAAGTTTCCCTCTGCTGCCAATTTTTCAAAAGTGTGGGTGGTAGAAGTGAATATAGGCAGCATTTCTATAATAGCCATGACTGGAACTTTTATATTAAAAGCCAACTCTTGTCATTTGATACAGCCTGAAGAGCCAAAATCCTGGCAGAAGTAGAGCTGATGAAAGCAAGTCCAAGACTCTAGTTCTGCCTTTTCCATGGACTAGAATAGGATGTTTTTATCTCTTACTAAGTCTGGTTCAGACTTAGTATCTCTGCAAGCTGGTTCAGAGCCCCATTACTACCAAGTGGATGACATGCTCATCAAATATATCCTAATGCTGAAAGCACACTTGCTTTTCTGGGTAAAATAACAATGAGAAAATAAGGGATGCATATGATATACAGTACCATAAACATGCTAATTTTTAAATAAAGGAAATAATTCAGGATGTATTAAAATTGTCATTAAATCAGAATTAGAATTCATTCTAAAACTTTAGAATTTTGGAATTTATTAAAGTTCTATTTTATTTTATTTTATTTATTTATTTTTGATATGGCGTCTTGCTCTGTCATCCAGGCTGGAGTGCAGTGGCATGATCTCAGCTCACTGCAACCTCTGCTTCCCGGGCTCAAGTGATTCTCCTGCCTCAGCCTCCCGAGTAGCTGGGATTACAGGCGCATGCCACCATACCCGGCTAATTTTTTGTATTTTTAGTAGAGTCAGGGTTTCACCACGCTGGCCAGGCTGGTCTCAAACTCCTGACTTCAGGTGATGCACCCACCTCAGCCTCCCGAAGTGCTGGGATTACAAGCATAAACCACCGCACTCGGCCTAAACTTTTTTTTTTTTTTTTTTGAGACAGAGTTTTGCTCTGTCGCCCAGGCTGGAGTGCAGTGGCGTGATCTCGGCTCACTGCAAGCTCCACCTCCCAGGTTCCCACCATTCTCCTGCCTCAGCCTCCTGAGTAGCTGGGACTACAGGCGCCCGCCACCACGCCAGGCTAATTTTTTTGTATTTTTTTAGTAGAGATGGGGTTTCACCTCGTTAGCCAGGATGGTCTCGATCTCCTGACCTCGTGATCCGCCTGCCTCAGCCTCCCAAAGTGCTGGAATTACAGGCGTGAGCCACCGCGCCCGGCTAAAACTTCTAAATTGAGTAACAATCTGGACTCCCTGAAAGTCAAAATGTAGCTAGACTAGGACTTAATTTTTTCTTTTTCAATTTTTTTTTTGAGACAGGGTCTGGCTCTGTTGCCCAGGCTGGAGTACAGTAGTGTGATCTCAGCTCACTGTAACCTCTATCTCCTGGGCTTAAGCCATCCTCCCACCTCAACCTCCTGAGTAGCTGGGACTACAGGAGTGTGCCATCATGCCTGGCTAATTTTTGTATTTTTTGTATAGACAGGGTCTTGCCATGTTGCCCAGGCTTGTCTCAAACTGCTGAACTCAACTGATCTGCCTACTTCAGCCTCCCAAATTGCTGGGATTAAAGGCGTGAGTACCACACCCAGGCAGGACTTAATTTTTTTTAATGTTTATGGGCATGATCTATTTAGTGACAGTGAATCCTAGGAGAAATAAGGAATCACTCATAAATTGCTCTATGTTCCAACGATCAATGATTATAGAGAAATTTCTGAACCTCTTCTGATTAACATCTAGAGATTTTTCCTAAGAGGATCTGTCAGCCTTGTATTTCCATGATTCGTTGCAAGCCTATTTTGTTTTTTTTTTATTTTTATTTTGAGACAGAGTCTCGCTCGTCGCCCAGGCTGGAGTGCAGTGGCGCAACCTCGGCTCACTGCAAGCTCCGCCACCCCAGTTCACGCCATTCTCCTGCTTCAGCCTCTCCGAGTAGCTGGGACTACAGGCGCCCGCCACCATGCCCGGCTAACTTTTTGTATTTTTAGTAGAGATGGGGTTTCACCATGTTAGCCAGGATGGTCTCGATCACCTGACCTCATGATCTGCCCGCCTCGGCCTCCCAAAGTGCTGGGATTACAGGTGTGAGCCACTATGCCTGGCCTGCAAGCCTATTTTCATACCTTGAAGTTGGAAATTAAAAGAACAAGAATCTTAGGTGAAAGAACAAATATACTTTTCGTAATTCAATACTAGATTTTTTTTACTGCTTTTTGGTTTTGGGTTCTTTTCCAACCTGATGTTGAGGGCAACATATTCCTCATCCGTCTCAAATCCTAAGCTTCTTCCTTCCTTCTCTCCCTCATTCATTCATCTCTGTCTCTCTTCTATTCCTGTCTCTTTCCCCCCACCTCTGATCTTAAGCCTTTCACAATTAAGCACCCTATTACATTCCCAGGCCTATAAAAGTCACAGATGGCCCAACTCCATAAAAAGAGCTATGTTCTGGACTAGCTCATGGATTTGGGACCCCACTTTGGAAAACCACTAGTGCATGAAACATGTTGACTTAAATCCAGCCCCTGAAAGCCTGGCTGCAAGCTCTCCTGAGCTGAGTGGAGTACGCCACTCTCCCTGCGATAACCCAGAAAATGCATTTGCTTCTCACCTTTCACTTTCGAATCTTAGCTTGTCCTTCATGAGGTTTTCACCCAAGTGATTTAAATATAAATCTCCTAAGTTTGTTCTTACTTGAAAAGAGGACAAAAACCAGTTTCAGATCCCAGAGGCACCCTCAGCCTCCTGATTGATTTCCATTTTTAAAATCAGCCTGAAATGCTAGACATTTGATCCAATAAATCAGGTGTAGGAAGTAAAGGGACTGGTCTCCAGGGGTTGGTTTTCAGGCCACATATTATGCTTACCCTAGAAAATATGAGATGTTGTGCTAACGAATTCACTCTGGGAGTAGGTGTGAGGCCAGAAGACAAGCTCTCCCTTGTAAATTCAGCTGGGATTGAGTCCCCAGCTCCAGCTTCTGGGATGAACAGGACTTCTCATCCCTTAATCACACCAAGGAGAGACCCCACACTGCACACACCTTGACATTTCTCCCTCCTGGACCCGCCAATGTGGCTGTTTGTTATTTCCCCTGGACAATTTGGAGTTATAAAAAGAGTTCACCTTTGGCCAGGCGCGGTGGCTCACGCCTCTAATCCGAGCACTTTGGGAGACTGAGGCGGGCGGATCACCTGAGGTCGAGAGTTCGAAGCCAGCCTGACCAACATGGGGAAACCCCATCGCTACTAAAAATACAAAATTAGCCGGGCATGATGGTGAGTGCCTGTATCTCAGCTACACAGGAGGCTGAGGCAGGAGAATCTCTTGAACCCGGGACGCAGAGGTTGCAGTGAGCAAAGATCGCGCCATTGTGCTCCAGCCTGGGCAACAAGAGCGAAACTGTGTCTCAAAAAAAAAAAAAAAAAAAAAAGAGTTCACCTTCAAACCTTACGATCTGCACAGTGTGTGGCAGTTTTCAAAGGGCTCTCACAGATGTGATCTCATTTAGCTTCTATGCAGTCCCATGCCCTCACAGCAGCAGCAGCAGAGAGACAAAGACAGCTAAACACAAGGGGTGGTGTCTTCCAAGCCAGAGCATGAGGTCCAGGGTCAGACCGACCTGAATTCAAATCCTGACCGTAAGCTGTGAAGCTTTGGGTAAATTAATATCTCTACGCCTAAGCTTCCTCATTTTGCAGCTAGAAATAATTAATAACAGTACCTGCTTTACAGTCGGTCCAGGGTTAAGGGTCCCCTTGATCTTGAAGAAGCCACCTGAAGCACTACACAATACTTGGCACATGTAACTATTCAGTAAATGTCAGCTGCCACTATTAATCAATATGTTTAGCCCCGTAAGAGCAATCTGCAAAAGCACACCCAGCATGAAAAGTTCATCATGGATATCCATTAACTGGCAGGGATGAAATCCTGAATTGACTCTGGAATCCAAAGATACAGATCTTAACACTGGAAGGTACAGTCATTTGTGAGCAATTGATGCTCTGCAATAGTCCCCAGCGGGGCCCAGCACTATAGATGGCTTTTATCATTTGGTTTAGTAATTAAAACTGTGCTTATTATTTACAGATCATTATTTAGAAATAGTTTTGGTGTTGCTAATTCATTTTTAGCTATCCTTTATTCATAAAAACAGATTATTTTTATAGCAACAGTTTTGTTGAGTTCACTATTCTCTGGGTTTCCTGGAGAATCAGCTATTCTGACACTAGTTTGATATGCATACCGGTTCCTTTTTTTTTTTTTTTTTTTTGAGACAGGGTTTTACTCTGTCTTCAGGCCAGAGTGCAGTGGCGTGCGATCTCGGACACTGCAACCTCCACCTCCCGGGCTCAAGGGATCATCCTGCCTTAGTCACCCCAGTAGCTGGGACTATAGGTGTCTGCCACCAAGCCTGGCTAATTTTTGTATTTTTATAGAGACAGGGTCTCACCATGTTACCCAGGCTGGTCTCGAACTCCTATCCTCAAGTAGTTCTCCCAAAGTGCTCGGATTACAGACATGAGCCTCAGCCTCCCAAAGTGCTGGGATTACAGACATGAGCCACCGCACCTGGCCTGTTCATTCTACTTTACTAACTTTCCTTGCTTAGAACTCTGAGCAATCTATAGCAAGCTTTACCTCTTCTTTAAAATGAAACAACTTTACAGACAAAATTAAAAATTGAGAATTATAGGCCAGGTGTGATGGCTCACTTGGGAGGCTGAGGCGGGAGGATTGAGACCAGCCTGTGCCACAAAGTGAGACTCCCATCTCTTAAAAAAAAAATTTTGAGAATTATATTTTTCAGTTTATTCATAAGTTAAAATGTACTCCATAATTTTGATCTATGCCTGCTTAGTTCAGATGTATGGAGCCAGACCGAAATAGCTTCAGTGGGTACACGGGTCTTTGTGTACTAGTCAGCTTTCTTAGATTATGCAGTGGCAGCCAGAAAGAAAAAAAAAACGTCTCATAGGCCTCTAAGAACAAAGGTTTAATTCTTATTTATTTTCCAGGTCAACTGAGAGCTATGACTCTGCTCTGTGTGTCTTCATTCTGGGATCAAGCTCCCCTGGGCCATGTTGATCTTGGGGAAGAAGGCAAATGACAAGACCACGCAATGGCTCTTCAGTATCCACTGGGAAGAGGCACACCACATTCCCACTCACATTTTATGGAAGCAGGCCATGTGGCCATGCTTGAGATCAGTGTGTGGGGAAGTAAATTCACCCACAGGGTAGACAGAGCAACCCCATGGCAGGAGTGGAAGTGTTCAACCCCCCACATAGGGCAGCCAATGAGAAGAAAAACACAGTCCACCACACTTCAATATGTTTGAATTTTGGTCCTTTTTCAATGACATTCCTATTTGAGATATCTTCTGACGGCTTTAGGGCCATTCCTAAGATTCAGAGAGTGTAGTGTGACTCACTGTATGCCCCTGGCAAAGACTGAGTGTGGCCCACAAAGCCTAGAATATTTATTTTCTGACTCTTTCCAAAAGAGTTTGTCAACCCCCAGAATAAAACCAAATTTGGAGGCCAGGCGTGGTGACTCAAACCTATAATCCTAATGAGAGGTGACAGCGTGCTGGCAGTCCTCACAGCCCTTGCTCGCTCTCGGCGCCTCCTCTGCCTGGGCTCCCACTTTGGCGGCACTTGAGGAGCCCTTCAGCCCAACACTGCACTGTGGGAGCCCCTTTCTGGGCTGGCCAAGGCGGGAGCCGGCTCCCTCAGCTTGCAGGGAGGTGTGGAGGGAGAGGCGCCAGCGGGCACTGGGGCTGCGCGCAATGCTTGCGGGCCAGCTGGAGTTCCGGGTGGGCGTGGGCTTGGTGGGCCCCGCACTCGGAGCAGCCGGCCAGCCCTGCCTGCCCTGGGCAATGAGGGACTTAGCACCCGGGCCAGCGGCTTCGGAGGGTGTACTGGGTCCCCCAGTGGTGCCAGCCCACCGGCGCTGTGCTTGATTTCTCGCCAGGCCTTAGCTGCCTTCCCGTGGAGCAGGGCTCGGGACCTGCAGCCCGCCATGCCTGAGCCTTCCCCCGCCTCTGTGGGCTCCTGTGCAGCCCCAGCCTCCCTGACTAGCGCCGCCCCCTGCTCCATGGTGCCCAGTCCCATCGACCACCCAAGGGCTGAGGAGTGCGGGCACACGGCACCGGACTGGCAGGCAGCTCCACCTGCAGCCCCCCTACAGGATCCACTGAGTGAAGCCAGCTTGGCTCCTGAGTCTGGTGGAGATGTGGAGAACCTTTGTGTCTAGCTCAGGGATTGTAAACGCACCAATCAGCACCCCGTGTCTAGCTCCAGGTTTGTGAGTGCACCAATCGACACTCTGTATCTAGCTGCTCTGGTGGGGTCTTGGAGAACCTTTGTGTCTAGCTCAGGGATTGTAAATGCACCAATCAGCACCCTGTCAAAACAGACCACTCAGCTCTACCAATCAGCAGGATGTGGGTGGGGCCAGATAAGAGAATAAAAGCAGGCTCCCGGAGCCAGCAGCAGCGACCCACTCAGGTCCCCTTCTACACTGTGGAAGCTTTGTTCTTCTGCTCTTTGCAATAAATCTTGCTACTGCTCACTGTTTGGGTCCACACTGCTTTTACGAGCTGTAACACTTACTGCGAAGGTCTGCAGCTTCACTCCTGAGCCAGCGAGACCACGAACTCACCAGAAGGAAGAAACTCTGAATACATCTGAACACCAATAAATCTTGCTACTGCTCACTCTTTGGGTCCACACTGCTTTTATGAGCTGTAACACTCACCGCGAAGGTCTGCAGCTTCACTCCTGAGCCAGCGAGACCACGAACTCACCAGAAGGAAGAAACTCCAAATACATCTGAACATCAGAAGGAACAAACTCCAGACGTGCCACCTTAAGAGCTGTAACACTCACCGCCAAGGTCTGCAGCTTCACTCCTGAGCCAGCGAGACCACGAACTCACCAGAAGGAAGAAACTCCAAACACATCTGAACATCAGAAGGAACAAACTCCAGATGCACCACCTTAAGAGCTGTAACACTCACGGCGAAGGTCCGCAGCTTCATTCTTGAAGTCAGTGAGACCAAGAACCCACCAATTCTGGACACACTAGCACTTTGGGAGTCAAAGGCAAGAGGATCCCTTGAGCCCAGGGGTTCGAGACCAGCCTGGGCAACACAGGGAGACCTTGTCTCTGAAAAATAATTAATTAATTTAAAAAAAAAAACCTTAAATGTGGGATTGGTCCTGGAACCTTGGTTTCATTGGCACTGGGAGCAATTATGTCTGTCCCAGATGACATCAGCTTCTGGATGTAACAAATCTCACCTTTAAAGCCAGTGGTTACGAATCAGTGTAGAATTACTCCTCTAGAATCTGGAGTCCAGACGCCACTCCAGTGAATCCGTGTATCCATGTTCCCTGTGTTTCACTTACCACACTGGATTATAATTATAATTTTATGCCTCACAATTTTATGTCCCACAAACAGACTATGGTAACATCCCATACTCAGCCCAGTGCTTGACAAAGGTATTTTTGTAACTGTTTTTGATTGAATTAAACTAAACTATGGGCATGCAGAGAATCTTAAGATAATCTAAGATATCATATTTGTTTCATCATGAATCTGTTACTCTTAAATAAATTCCTTGTCTGAGCTTATCTGAAAAATGGAAATTCAGGAAGGGTGCAGTGATTCATTCACACACCTGTAATCCCAACGCTTCAGGAGGTGAGGCAGGAGGATGGCTTGAGCCCAGAGTTCCAGTCCAGCCTGGGTAACATAGAGATGTCATCTTTGCAAAAAAAAACAAAAATTGTAAATTAGCTGGGTATGGTGTTGCACACCTATAGTCTCAGCCTCAGGAGGCTGAGGTGGGAGGACTGCTTGAGGCTGGAAGGTTGAGGCTTCAGTGAGCTGAGATCGCACCATTGATCTCCAGCCTGGGCAACAGAGCTGTCTCAGAAAAAATAAAAACGGAAAAATTTTTTTTTTTTTTTTGAGACAGAGTGTCACTCTTGTCACCCAGGCTGGAGTGCAGTGGCATGATCTCGGCTCACTGCAACCTCCGCCTTCGGGATTCAAGCAATTCTCCTGCCTCAGCCTCCCGAGTAGCTTGGATTACAGGCAACCGCCATCACACCTGGCTAATTTTTTGTACTGTTAGTAGAGACGGGGTTTCACCATGTTAAGTAGGCTGGTCTCGAACTCCTGACCTCAGGTCATCCGGCCACCTCAGCCTCCCAAAGTGCTGGGATCAGCCACCACACCCGGCAAAAGGAAATTTAAATGTCACCAAAAGTCTTCTTTAAATGTCTACTTAGAGATGACAGAGGAGAGCCATGTTGACTCCACTGCATTCACCGAAGTCCACCAAAAGCAACAAAAGACCAAAAATGTAAGGAAACTCCATTTTAAAAGAAAGTCTCCTGCCTCAAACCAAAAAGTAGAAGAACATCCGCCAAAAAAGATTAAATTTATCAAAATAAGAGACCAGGGAAAAGAATTGACAATTTCCAGGAGATAGGAGAATGGAAATGGTTGACTATAAAGGGACCACACAGGGACATTCGTTGGGTGATGAAATACATAGCATAGTGTATTTCATCACCCAAAGCATTCACTGCTCTGTATGCTATGCTAGTGATGGATTCGTGCCACTATGCATTTATCAAAACCCATTGTACTGTACACTTTTGAAAGCGAAGTTTATGAATTTTTTTTTTAAAAACTCAGCCAAGATGATAGGGAATTGAAGGATGGATTTCAGGCTGACACTAAATCTAACTGCATTACAAATGTAGGACATAAGCTCAATGACGATGATGGAGAGAAAAATATCTCACCTAGATTACTGGAAACCTGTGTTTTAATAAAAGTCATAAGGGGCCAGGCATGGTGGCTCACGCCTGTAATCCCAGCACTTTAGGAAGCCAAGGTGGGAGGATCACCTGAGGTCAGGAGCTTGAGACCAGCCTGGCCAATGTGGCGAAACCCCATCTCTACTAAAAATACAAAAAAAAAAAAAAAAAAAAAAAATTAGCCAGGCATGGTAGCGAGTGCTTGTAATCCCAGCTACTCAGGAGACTGAGGGAGGAGAATCACTTGAACCTGGGAGGCGGAGGTTGCAATGAGCCCAGATCGTGCCATTGCACTCCAGCCTGTGCAACAAAAGTGTAACCCCGTCTCAGAAAAAATAAAAATAAAATAAAAGCCATAAGGGCCAAAGAAAAAAAACTGTGAAGACAAAAATTAAAACTGTACGTAAACTGTGAAAAAGAGAGTTGACATAATTCCCTCAGACCTGGAGCCATACAGAGAAAGCACCACAGTCCTGTAAGAGCCACCTGATTTGAGACACCATACAGGGACTTTGGGAAGAATAGCTGGACAGTTCTTCCAGCAGGAAACAGTGAAGGTGGCACTGAAAGATACCCCAACCCTGAAATGTGTCACATCCCTGCATCAAATCTAGAGCCCTGTCCGAGGGCAAGGGTTAAACATAATGGAGGCAGAGGAGCAAACATCAGATGAACATACCGTGTCTTTGCCACTCGGGCTGCTGTAACTAAGCACCACAGACTGGGTGGCCTAACCACAGGCATTTATCCTCTCCCAGTTTTGGAGGCAAGGAAGACCAAGGTCAAGAAGTCAGGCTGTGAGGGAAAGGACGGCTCAGGCCCCTCTCCATGGCTTGTAGATAGCATCATCCCAATCTTTGCCTTCACGTTCACACGACATCATCCCATGTTCGTGTCTCTATCTTCGCTTGAAGTTTTTTGGGTTTTTTTTTTTTTTTTTTTTTTGAGATGGAGTCTTGCTCTGTCGCCAGGCTGGAGTGCAGTGGTGCAATCTTGGCTCACTGCAACCTCCGCCTCCCACGTTCAAGCAATTCCCCTGCCTCAGCCTCCCAAGTAGCAGGGACTACAAGCAAGTGCCACCACGTCCAGCTAATTTTTTGTATTTCAGTAGAGATGGGGTTTCACCATGTTGGTCAGGATGGTCTCCATCTCCTGACCTCATGATCTGCCCTCCTCGGACTCCCAAAGTCTGGGATTACAGGTGTGAGCCACCACTCCCGGCCCACCTGAGGTTTTTTTTTTTTTTTTTGAGATGGAGTCTCACTCTGTCTCCCAGGCTGGAGTGCAGTGGCGTGATCTTGGCTCACTGCAAGCTCCAGGGCCTCCCGGGTTCACGCCATTCTCCTGCCTCAGCCTCCCGAGTAGCTGGGACTACAGGCACCTGCCACCACGTCCGGCTAATTTTTTGTATTTTTAGTAGAGACCGGGTTTCACCATGTTAGCCAGGATGGTCTCAAACTCCTGACCTCAGGTGATCCACCCTCCTCGGCCTCCCAAAGTGCTAGGATTACAGGCATGAGCTACCATGCCCAGCCTTATTTTTATTTCAATTGAGAAGTTACCAATAGATAAAAGTCAATCTTTCAGAACCTAAGGAAAGTTCAAGTTGTTAAAATTTGCTTCATTTTCATGATTTCCATACTCTTATAACTGTTTTTTTTTAAAGCATATTAGTCTCCCAAGGCGCCTTCTCTCAACCAGCAATTCTCAGCCCTGGATGCACATTAAAGTCACCTGGGGAGCTTTCCAAAAAATGCCAGTGTTGGATCCACCCCCCGAAACTCAGCTTTCATCAATGAGAGAAGGGAGAAGAAAACCCAGCATGTGCTTTTTTCATCTCCTTTATTTCTCCTTTATTTTTTTTCAAAGATATCCTTTTCTCAACTTTTATTTTTCTATTTTTCTGGGATTCTTCCTGTGACCATCCCATATACCTCATAATTTTATATTTTCTAGTTCTTTGTTCTTTCCTGCTTGTTTTTTCTTCAAAAAGAGTTTCTAAATCTAATTTTAAAATGTACTAATTCATTCGTCCACATAGTGGAAGACTAGATCCACTATGTATTCCATCATTTTTGCTTTTTATTGTAAATATTACATATTTCCTTTATGTTGCATAACATATTATGAAAGGTTCAAACATGCAGAAAAATAATGTTGCAGTAAACGCATGTTCACCCTAAACCTATATTCTCCAATTAGCATCTTACAATACTTCTCCTATCACATTCCTATTCATCTAGCCAGTCCTCTAGCTATCCCTCAGCCTATTTTTTTTTTTTTTTTTGGAGACAAGGTCTCACTCTGTTGCCTAGGATGGAGTGCAATGGTACAATCTTGGCTCACTGCAGCCTCAACCTCCCAGGCTCAATCAATCCTCCTGCCTTCCAAGTAGTTGGGACTATAGACAGGACACCATCCCTGGCTAATTTTAAAATTTTTTGTAGAGACAGGGTCTTGTCATGTTGCCCAGACTGGTTAAAAACTCCTGGGCTCAAGCGATCCTCCCACCTCAACCTCCCCAAAGGGCTAGGATTACAGGCCACTGCGCCTGGCCCCATCTTATTTTTTAACACATTTCAAAGAAAGTGATAGGCATCAGTGTGCCTCCTCTAAATATTTCAGCATCACATCAGTATTTTTTAAAACACTTTGAGTACTTTTTAAATATAGCCAGGTTTGAGAACAATTGTGAATCACAACAAACGATGCTCAATTCTAGCTCATGGTTTCCTGGCTTGGGGTACACAAAGGGTTTAAGAAACTTCTTTCTCCACTTGCTCCTGAGAATTCCTTTTAAAAAGCCTTTCTGAAAAATCAGACACAGGCCAGGAGCAGTGGCTCACGCCTGTGATCCCAGCACTGTGGGAGGCCAAGGTAGGAAGACTGCTTGAGTCCAGAAGTTCAAGACCAGCCGAGGCAACATAGTAAGACCCCTGTGTCTACAAAAATATTAAGAATTACCTAGATGCGGTGGTGTGCACTTGTAGTCCCAGCTACTCGGGAGGCTGAAGCTGGAGGACCACTTGAGCCCAGGATTTCAAGGCTGCAGTGAGCTATGATTATGATAGAGGCAGGAGACAGCCAAAGGCTGCCCAGGTCATTGTGCACAGGGAGCTTGCCTAAGCATGTCCATGGTGAAAAATTCCATTCCTTAACACATGTCTAATAAGAGAAATAAATCAATGTGGAGTGGCTGAGACTCGGCCTGCATGTGCACTGGGGAAATGGGGGTGGAGCCACCAGGAATTCGCACCTTATGCAGGGGGAGGAGCCTGGCCTCCTCAGCTCATGTGGTGGCCTGGTGTTCAATCTGTGAGGTGGGACCCTGTTGGCAGGACCCCTTGTTTCTTTGCTGAGAGCTTTCTTTTCGCTTAAGAAATCCACCTTCCTCACCCTTAAATGTGTCCGCATACCTCATGTTTCCTGGTCGTGAGACAAGAACCCGATTTTAGCTGAACTAAGGAGCAAAATCCTGCATCGATTGCACCGTTGGACTCCAGCCCAGGCAACAGAGTGAGACTCTAACCCAAAAAAAAAAAGAAAAAAGGCACAGGGCTCGGGAGGCTGAGGCAGAAGAATGGCGTGAACCCGGGAAGCGGAGCTTGCAGTGAGCGGAGATCGCGCCACTGCACTCCAGCCTGGGCGACAGCGAGACTGTCTCAAAAAAGAAAAAAAAAAAAGAAGAAAAACTGAGACAATTACCTAAGTACAACATAAGTAAATACAAGCTAAGCAGGTCAATATGATGGATGTTAAGCTCCAAAAAAAGACCAAACAATGACTTACAGGCTGCTTATACTGGTAGTAAAAAGGGAAGGAAATAATCACATAGATTCAATGCAGGATGTCTTTCAACTGATGGTTTTTCTCTGGGTATTTTCCTGTGGGTAACAAGAGAAAGTTCTTTTCTTCACCTTTTGATTGACTTACTGTACTCTCCACCAATTTTGGTAATTGCCTTTAAATATTGTCAGCTGTCATCTCCACTGCCAATCCCTCTGGTCCTAGCATTTACTTAAACCTTAAGGATTTTGTGAGAGCAGATAAAGCAATTCAAGGAACACTTCCCCCTCCCCTCCCCAAGTTGGCTAAATGAATATGCCAATTGATTATGAGAAGTGAATTGATTTAATGATCTTGGCCATAAAGTAAAACATGAGTTTGGATGAGTTAACAGCATTTTAAGTGTTTGCTGTTATCGCAGGAGTATCTAAAGTTCCTGCAGAGGCCGGGCGTGGTGGCTCACGTCTGTAATCCCAGCACTTTCGGGGGCTGAGGCGGGTGGATCACTTGAGGTCAGGAGTTCGAAACCAGCCTGGCCAACATGGCAAAACCCCGTCTCTACTAAAAATACAAAAATTGGCTGAGCACGGTGGGCACCTGTCATCCCAGCTACTCGGGAGGCTGAGGCAGGAAAATCGCCTGAACCCAGGAGGCAGAGGTTGCAGTGAGCCAAGATCCTGCCCTTGCCATTTCACTCCAGCCTAGGTGACAGTGAGACTCTGTCTCAAAAAAAAAAAAAAAAAGTTCCTGCAGAGTAAAACTGCCTAAGGCCTTTATGCACACCCTTTGCTAATTGATCCTAAAAGTTTGCTCTTCTGGTAGGCAGAAAGAGGCCACCTGAGAGATACAAACTTAACACATTTACTGAATTCTACTGACCTCAGCTTCCTGAGAGATCCTGTACCTCATCTGCAGTCAATGAATTTAAAGTGCCTTGGGTTGCAAGTTTTAACTATAGTGCAAATTTGTTACAAGTATTACATTGTATATAATGGAAGGAAGTGCTGTCCTTAATAACTTCAAATCATACCCAAATGAATGCTCTTACTCAGTTGTTTCCTGTCTCGTACTAGAGTATTATTTGTTCCCAATTTTGTTAGATGGTCCAAACAATCAAATCACATATTTAAATAATAAAATAGGCCGGGTGCGGTGGCTCACACCTGTAATCCCAGCACTTTGGGAGGCCTAGGTGGGTGGATCACTTGAGGTGGGGAGTTTAAGACCAGCCTGGCCAACATGGAGAAACCCCGACTGTACTAAAAATACAACATTAGCCAGGCGTGGTGGCGCCTGCCTGTAATCCCAGATACTCAGGAGGCTGAGG
Source organism: Nomascus leucogenys (assembly GCF_006542625.1). Lineage (NCBI taxonomy): Eukaryota > Metazoa > Chordata > Mammalia > Primates > Hylobatidae > Nomascus > Nomascus leucogenys. Next base: position 16,176,240 of record NC_044386.1, on the reverse strand, counting down.
CAGGAGAATCTCCTGAACCCAGGAGGCAGAGGCTGCGGTAAGCTGAGATAGCACCACTGCACTCTAGCCTGGGTAACAAAAGCAAAATTCCATCTCAAAAATGTATAAATAATAATAAATAATTAGTTGATGTTTGCTAAGTAATGACATTTCTGCCGCTTTATTTATGTATTTTTGTTTTGATTTTTGAGACAGAGTTTTTGCTCTGTCGCCCAGGCTGGAGTGTAGAGGTGCGATCTTGGCTCACTGCAACCTTTGCCTCCTGGGTTCAAGCAATTCTCCTGCCTCACCTTCCTGAGTAGCTGGGATTACAGCCACCCACCACCATGCCCAGCTAAACTTTTTTTGTATTTTTAGTAGAGACGAGGTTTCACCATGTTGACCAGGGTGGTCTCAAACTCTTGCCCTCAGGTGATCCACTCATTTCAGCCTCCCAAAGTGCTAAGATTACAGGCATGAGCCACCGCGCCTGGCATTATTTTACTTATTTAGAGACAGGTCTCATTCTATTGCCTAGGCTGGAGTTCAGTGGCACACTATCTTGGCTCAAGGTAGCCTTGACCTCCCAGGCTCAAGCAATCCTCCCACCTCAGCCTCCCCAGTAGCTAGGATTACAGGCATGTGCCACCACTCTCTGCTAATTTTTGTAGAGACAGGGTCTCACTATGTTGCCTAGGCTGGTCTTGAACTCCTGGCTCAAGCGATCCTCCCACCTCAGCCTCCCAAAGTGCTGGGATTACAGGCTGAGCCACCGTGCCTGGCCTCTGCTATTTTAGACATTAGAATACCTTCCTTGGCTGGGCACGGTGGCTCACGCCTGTAATCCCAGCACTTTGTGAGGCCAAGGCAGGCAGAACACAAGGTCAGGAAATCCAGACCATCCTGGTGAGAGGTGACAGCATGCTGGCAGTCCTCACAGCCCTCACTCCCTCTCGGCGTCTCCTCTGCCTGGGCTCCCACTTTGGCGGCACTTGAGGAGCTCTTCAGCCCACCACTGCACTGTGGGAGCCCCTTTCTGGGCTGGCCAAGATGGGAGCTGGCTCCTTCAGCTTGCAGGGAGGTGTGGAGGGAGAGGCGCGAGCGGGAACCGGGGCTGCGCGCGGCGCTTGCGGGCCAGCTGGAGTTGTGGGTGGACGTGGGCTTGGCGGGCGCCCGACTCGGAGCAGCCGGCCGGCCCTGCCGGCCCTGGGCAATGAGGGGCTTAGCACTCAGGCCAGCCACCACGGAGGGTGTATTGGGTCCCCCAGCAGTGCCGACCCACCTTTCTCACCAGACCTTAGCTGCCTTTCGGCGGGGCAGGGCTCAGGACCCGCAGCCCACCATGCCTGAGCCTCCCACCCCCTCCATGGGCTCCTGTGCCGCCCGAGCCTCCCGGACGAGTGCCACCCCCTGCTCCACGGCGCCCAGTCCCATTGACCACCCAAGGGCTGAGGAGTGCGAGCGCAAGGCGCGGGACTGGCAGACAGCTCCACCTGCAGCCCCAGTGCGGGATCCACTGGGTGAAGCCAGCTGGGCTCCTGAGTCTGGTGGCGATGTGGAGAACCTTTATGTCTAGCTCAGGGATTGTAAATACACCAATCAGCACCCTGTGTCTAGCCCAGGGTCTGTGAATGCACCAATTGACACTGTATCTAGCTACTCTGGTGGGGCCTTGGAAAACTTTTATGTCTAGCTCAGAGATGGTAAATGCACCAATCAGCGCCCTGTCAGAACAGACCACTCGGCTCTACCAATCAGCAGGACGTGGGTGGGGCCAGATAAGAGAATAAAAGGCTGCCCGAGCCAGCAGTGGCAACCCGCTTGGGTCCCCTTCCACACTGTGGAAACTTTGTTCTTTCGCTGTTTCCAATAAATCTTGCTACTGCTCACTCTTTGGGTCCACACTGCTTTTATAAGCTGTAACACTCACACCGCGAAGGTCTGCAGCTTCACTTCTGAAGCCAGCGAGACCACGAGCCCACTGGGAGGAACGAACAACTCCAGACGCGCCACCTTAAGAGCTGTAACACTGACCGCGAAGGTCTGCAGCTTCACTCCTGAGCCAGCGAGACCATGAACCCACCAGAAGGAAGAAACTCCAAACACATCCGAACATCAGAAGGAATGAACAACTCCAGACGCGCCACCTTAAGAGCTGTAACACTCACCGCGAGGGTCCGCGGCTTCATTCTTGAAGTCAGTGAGACCAAGAACCCACCAATTCCGGACACACTGGCTAACACAGTGGAACCCTGTCTCTGCTAAAAAAGATGAAAAATTAGCCAGGCGTGGTGGTGGGTGCCTGTAGTCACAGCTACTCGGGAGGCTGAGGCAGGAGAACGGCATGAACGCGGGAGGCGGAGCTTGCAGTGAACCGAGATCACACCACTGCACTCCAGCCTGGGCGACAGGGCGAGACTCCGTCTCAAAAAAAAAAAGAAAAAAAATAGCTTCAAGAAGTTTTTTTAAAAGTTCATGTGTGTGACCGCATCTGTTGTCACTTAATTACTACAAGAGACAATAAATACTACTTCTTTTATAAGCAAACAATGAGGGGGAGAAATAACTCTGGCTCATGGGCATCTTTTCATTCTCTAGTAATCAGCTCCACAAGTTTCCAAACCAGATTTATTCCCAATAAGCATATAATGAACCTCGCTGCCCTCTGTAAGAAAGGATGTTGAGGGAAAGCCCAGTTCTGATCTGGTGTAAACTTACACTCCGTGGAAGAATGTGGTAGAGTGATGGCAGAGTGGGAATTCCTCTTCCTTGGGTTGCTGCATCCTGGTGTTTTCATCTTTTGAATGCCAGGGCCTGGCCAGGCCAGCAGTGGAAAAGTAGGCTCAGGAGCCAAGTTGAGGGACCTGAGAGCTTATTATAGACACTGTCTCCCCCACCCTCGCCTCCCACTGCTGCACCATGAAGGAGCAGGACTCCAAAAAAAAAGAGGCCCAGTGTGCAGGAGCTCTCAGTAAGAGGGTGGTACAAAAGGAGAGAAAAAGGTGGGGCATGGTTGGCTCATGCCGGTAACCCCAGCACTTTGGGAGGCTGAGGCAGGTGATCCCTTGAGCCCAGGAATTCAAGACCAGCCTGGGCAACATAGTGAGACCCTGTGTCTAGAAAAAATTTAAAAATTAGCCGGGCATGGTGGCACACACCTGTAGTCCCAGTTACTCGGGAGGCTGAGGTGGGAGGACTGCTTGAGCCCAGGAAGTCGAGGCTGTCATGAGCTGTGATCCTGCCCACTATACTCCAGCCTGGGTGACAGAGAGAGAGCCTTCTCACAAACCAAAACAAGAAAGGGAGAGAAAAAAAGGAGGAATCAGTGGGAAATATTTGAGGGCCTCATCAGATAGTAATTATTAATTTAGGCTGCTTCTTGTTTCAAGGAAACACGCTGGCTCTGTCAACACCACTGTTGCAATAGAATTCCATGTGTTTAAGCCTGCAAGGTGCAAGCAAGAGCTTGCAAGCCTGCACCTTTTTTTCCAGTCTTCCAAGGTAACCATTTTATTTTAAAACAAAGTTCTATAGTCGGTCCCCTCGGTGTTTTTAGATGTCTTGCAATGTGGCATCTTCTGGAAGCTGAGGGCTTTACCAGGGGATGATTCACACCCAGCCAATGTCATCCCACCTTCAATTTATTAATGGATCTCATTTCACAACTGGGGATTTAAAATATGGAAAGACTTCAGACAGCTTATTTGCACATCAGAATCAGAGACAACCCCACGCCTCCATCTATACCCCTCTCACATCTTCAGAACCTACCTTTCTGAGGTTTATTGAATAGATCAAATAAAATGTTCTTATTGTCACTAAGCAGGGATATACCAGGGTAACTTTATCTAAAATTAAAAGATTTCATTCATCAAAGACAACTCCTGCCCCATCTCAACCCAACCCATACTGGTTACCTTGTGAACTATATTTTTAATTTAATGTAAATAATCATGATAGTGATGGAACAGGCTGAATAAGCAAAACCTATGCTGCTTTATCCTTATGATGTAGAGAAGAATGTCTTTTAAGGGACCACATATTAAAATGGAAACACAGTGCTTTGTTTAGTCTAATGCCAAGGGGAATGAAACAGAAAATGGTTCCTAGGCTAACAGCACCCAGAGCGCTTTGTAAAAGGCAGCTTTGCAGTCCATGGAAACCAGTCGACCTGAGAAGGAAGCCTTGGTTTCCTCTTTGTGCTGATTAAGAGTCCAGCACTTCAGAGTACAGTTCCAGACGCGGAAGGAAGATCTTATCGCGGCTTTTGGAAAAGCTCCATTGTTACAGCGGTCCTTGTTTCCTTCATGCCGAAAAGAAAGAAATAACATTGAAGGCTCATTGGGGTTTGGAATCTGTTTGGATCCAAATGTTCACCCCTTACTGAGATTTTCTGAACCTATGAGAATATTTCACAGGATTGATGACTAATCCAGGTACTCTAAAGATGAGATCCATCAATAAAATTTTAATCTCTCAATTACCTGGTACTCTTGATTGTACCTGTATTCACAAGCTGTAAATTAATATAAACTCTAAACCATTTACTATTCCTTGCCAATAAAATAGGACATTAAATTAGGTTCAACTACTAGTTTAAGCAGAGCTTTCTTCAATTTGGTATATCTATATATACATTGTTGATCTAGTTCTATTGGAATAAGAGCTAAGAATATGGCCTCCAAAACTTCCACTTCCAATTTTGGAATTTGTTAATGTTTTCTTTGTGGCCAGTTATATGACTGAATCATCTAAATGCCCAAAGTCACAAAAGAACATATTTTCTGCTGGATATAAAGTCATGTATATAATGTTGAGGTTGTTTATTATATTTTTTTCAAATCTTATTTTTCCTTATTTTTATCTGCTTGGCCTAGTAAACTCTGAAAGAGATATATTACAATCTCCTAGAATAATTTGTTTTTAAGTTATCTTGACATGAGTTTTTGGCTTTATGTATTTGGCTTTTTTGCTGCTTTGGCATAAACATGACTATAATACATCCTTGTGGCTTATATACTTTTATCATTAAATAATCTTTCTCTTTGTCCCATTTAATAGGTATGATATGTTTTCATTGAAGCTCTACAGCTTTAAATCTTGTATCAAACCATTTAGTTAAATGACATGAGGGTTAGTTATCAAATGTAAAAAAGCAATATTTTCTCTGAATTATTATGGACAAAGACTGGGAAAAAATTGAGTTGTTATGTTCAGGAAGTGGATTATGAGTTAATTATTCCTTAAGTCTATTTATTTATTTATTTATTTATTTATTTTTTTATTTTTTTTTTTGAGACAGAGTCTTGCTCTGTCACCCAGGCTGGAGTGCAGTAGCGCTATCTCAGGTCACTGCAACCTCTGCTTCCTGGGGTCAAGCGATTCTCCTACCTCAGCCTCCAGAATAACTGGGTTACAGGCACGCACCACCATGCCCGGCTAATTTTTGTATTTTTAGTAGAGATGGGGTTTCGCCATGCTGGCCAGGCTGGTCTCAAACTCCTGATCTCGTGATCCACCCGCCTCGGCCTCCCAAAGTGCTGGAATTACAGGCGTGAGCCACCACACCCAGCCTCCTTAAGTTTATTTTTTATTCTGATTATATTTAACAAACTGAAGTAATTTCCAAAATAAATGAATAATATTCTGATTTCTGGTCAACGTTGATAGGAATAGGGTAAAACCCAGCAACCCAGAAGAGAAAATTTACCTATTGTTATCTCCACCTTGCCTGCCATCTGTTCCTTATCTGTCCGTCATCAAACAATTTAATTTTGAAAATAAAGTAGGTGTGTCTGGCCTGTGGGTGATAGTGAATTTCGTTAGAGTCAGCCGCATTGTTTTCGGGAGGCGAGCCATCTCAGTTCTAGAGCTGGAGGAAGAAGCAATCCATGTGATTCTCTGGCTTCCTCTTAGTGACCTCTCTCCTGCTGCAGGGAACAGCAGCACTTCAGTTCAAAAGGCTTGGAACAAACTGATCCTTTTTGTAAATATTAGAAATAACAAGTTGAGGCTTTACAGACTAGAAGCTACAAGGCGTTCTTTCAGTTGATAAGCTAGTAAGTCGACGCTGCTTTACTTTTTACTTGACTTTATGAGAAATGGCATAACCTCAGCTGTACTCTCAAGCAACAGCATTTTGTCAGTAGAAGAATGCTGTCAGTACATAGCCATGGCCTCTTCCATCCTTTAGGCAAAGAATATATAAAAGGTTACTATTTCCAATATTCTACTGCCCTAGAAATGGCAATAAATGCATTTCTACCCATTGTACACTTAGGCAGGGGCAATCAAAGCAACTCTGTCCGTAAATGGCCTTTTATCATTTTTGGTGACAGCTGGAAGGAAGTCTTTAGAAATTTCTCTAGAGGGTGCGGTAGGATGTCAAAGGAATTCTAACTTTTAGCAGGAATCTTGAATGTGCCAAGTTCACACATGGCTGAAATATGTTTAATTCTTAATCAAGTAAATGGAAACAAGATGGTCAGAGGGACTGCAGAGGGTACCCATTCTATTACCCCAGATTAAACTCTTTACGCTTCTCCAAAAAGTATTTGGAGATTAGTTTTTGTTTTTGTTTTTGAGACGGGATCTCACTCTGTCGCCCAGGTGCAGTGGGGCAGTGGTGCCATCTCGGCTCACTGCCAACTCAACCCTGCCTCCCAAGCTCAAGGGATCCTTCCACCTCAGCCTCCCAAGTAGCTGGTACTACAGGCACACTCCTCCACACCCAGCTAATTTTTGTATTTTCAGTAGAGACAGGGTTTCACCATGTTGTCCAGGCCGATCTCAAACTCCTGAGCTCAAATGATCCTTCCGCCTTAGCCTCCCAAAATGCTGGAATTACAGGCATGAGCCTGGCCTACTTTTTATTTTTTTTAACCAAATACCAAATACCAAATAGGATTTTCTAGATATAGACCACCTAAGGAGGAAAAACATACAGAAAAAAGTAATTAATGCTAAATAATGATAATAGAATTTTATGTCTCTATCTTCTTACATAAACCTAAAGCGATGAACCTGGAACTCTTAGTGCATCAAGACGTTTTGATTACATGAAACAAATTGTTAGAGGCTAATTTTTCCCTCAAGTAAAAATAATTACCAATTCTTTTTCATCCATTTCTCTGTGTATTTGATGTGTTTGTTTGTTTAGACAGAGTCTCACTCTGTCTCCCAGGCTGGAGTACAGTGGTGCAATCTTGACTCACTGCAACCTCTGCCTCCCAGGTTCAAGCCATTCTCATGCCTCAGCTTCCCAAGTAGCTGGGACAACAGGTGTGCACCACCGTGTCCAGCTAATTTTTGTGTATTTTAAGTAGAAACGAGATTTCACCATGTTGGTCAGGCTGCTCTCAAACCCCTGACCTCAGGTGATCCTCCTGCCTCAGCCTCCCAAAGTGCTGGGATCACAGGCATGAGCCACCATGCCTGGCTTGTGTTTGCTGTTCTATCAGCTTCGAAAAGGTGCAAAAAGTTCAATGATCCATTCCTGCTCATGGCAGCACTATTCAGAATAGCCAAAAGGTGGAAGTAACACAAGTGTTCATCAACAGATGAATGAATAAGCAAAATGTGTTATCTACATAAAACAGAATGTTACTCATCCTTCAAAGGGAAGTATTCTGACATATGCTCCAACTTGGATGAAACTTAAGGACATTATACTAAGTAAAATGGGCCTTTTACAAAAAGACAAATATTGCATAAATTCACTAACATGAGATACCTAGAGTAGTCAAAATCGTAGAAACAGAAAGTGGAATGATAGTTTCTAGGGCATAGGAGTAAGAGAGAATGAGAAACAATTATTTAATGGGTAGAAGAGTTTCAGTTTTACAAGATAGAAAAGGGTTACAGAGATGGATGGTGCTGATGGTTGTGTAACATTATGGACATTATGGATGTATTTAATGACACTGAACTGTACACTTTAAAATGGTTGGCCAGGCACGGTGGCTCACGCCTGTAATCCCAGCACTTTGGGAGGCCGAGGCGGGCAGATCACGAGGTCAGGAGATGGAGACCATCCTGGCTAACATGGTGAAACCCCATCTCTACTAAAAATACAAAAAAATTAACCGGGCGTGGTAGCAAGCGCCTGTAGTCCCAGCTACTCGGGAGGCTGAGGCAGGAGAATGGCATGAACCCGGGAGGCGGAGCTTGCAGTGAGCCGAGATCCTGCCACTGCACTCCAGCCTGGGCGAGAGTGAGACTCCATCTCAAAAAAAAAAAAAAAAAAAAAAAAAAAAAAAAAAAAAAAAGGTTAAGTTGGGCCTGGCGCGGTGGCTCATGCCTGTAATCCCAGCACTTTGGGAGGCCGAGGTGGGTGGATCACAAGGTCAAGAGATCGAGACCATCCTGGCCAACATGGTGAAACCCCGTCTCTACAAAAAATACAAAAGTTAGCTGGACGTGGTGGTGCACGCCTGTAGTCCCAGCTACTCGGGAGGCTGAGGCAGGAGAATCGCTTGAACCTGGGAGGCAGAGGTTGCAGTGAGCTGAGATCATGCCACTGCACTCCAGCCTGGTGACAGAGCGAGACTGTCTCAAAAAAAAAAAGTTAAGTTGGTAAACATTATGTTTTGTGCATTTTACTACAGTAAAAACAAAAATGTAGATAGTTGCTGATTCTAGAGAAGAGGTAAATTTTCTCAGTAGAGGTGAAGCCAGTGCAATCTGTGATCAATGCTGTTGGGAGAAAAACAGCTTTTGGTCGACCAGACATACCTCAGAACTGAGGAAGATGGTGAAGAGTCTCTCATGTGTATGTTTTTCATTTAAATTAAACTATGCTTTCCTGGGTCAAGCCAGGACCCAAAGTGTTCAGAGAAAACAGAATTTTATGTGATATTTTGAGTCCAAACAGAAACAGGAAATTCCAGCAACCTCTGGAAAGAGAACAAGTTCCCTTGAGAAGTTCTCACTTAGTTTTCCATATTGAGTGAGTTCTGAGTGGTTCAAATGACATCCTGAAACACATGTGAACCATCTCAATCTCCACATATCCTCCGTGCTGGGTAAAGTTCAAACAACTAGGCATTATTTTAAGACTTGGAGTATATCGCATTGCAAACAGACAAAGTTAAATTCTACCCTGATAACAGAAGAGATAAAAGTGGCTATTCATATTATTTATGAGATCTTGCCTACCCAAAAATGCAACCACTGAAGTCATTCCATTATGCATAATGTCTTGAAGTCCTTTATTAAATATACTGTAAGTCACACAAGGTGGCACATGTTACCACCCAGAACTATAAATCATCTGACTAGGTTAATTACTTATCACTTAACAGAATGGAAATGAGGAAAGGAGAGGAGAAAGAGAAGGAACATTTATTTAGCTCTTCCTATGTGCCTGCATTCAGGTAAGTTATTTATGTAATTGCTTTTATTGAATCCTTGTGACATTTTGATAAAATAAAAGTTATTATTGCTTAAATTTTACAGTTAACAGAATTGAGACTTTGCAGCTAAGAAGAAACCTGGTTTTAAGGCTGGGCACAGTGGCTCACACCTGTAATCCCAGCACTTTTGGAGGCCAACGCGGACAGCTCTCTGGAGGCCAGGAGTTTGAGACCAGCCTGGCCAACATAGTGAAATCCCATCTCTACTAAAATACAAAAAAAAATGCCAGGTGTGGTGGCACACGCCTGTAATCTCAGCTACTGGGGAGGCTGACGCACGAGAATCACTTGAGCCCAGGAGGCAGAGGTTGTAGTGAGCAGAGACTGCACCAATGCACTCCAGCCTGGGTGACAGAGTAAGGAATCCAGGTCTGACTGATTCCAAACCCTACCAGGTTAGTATCCACCCAATGTTTGAAGGAGGAAATCAACACAAAAAAACACAGCAGCGCTGCTCAATAGAAATACGATGTGAGGCACATATGTATAATGCAAGGCACAACTGTAGCCATATTTAAAAAGTATAACGATTCCATGGCTGGGCACAGTGGCTCATGCCTGTTATCCCAGCACATGGGGAGGGTGAGGCAAGAGGACTGCTTGAGTCCAGGAGCTTGACACCAGCCTGGGCAAGATGGCAAGACCCCATTACAGAAACAGTAAAAATTAGCCAAGCACAGTGGTGTGGGCCTGTAGTCCTAGCACTTTGGAAGGATGAGGTGGGAGGATAACTTGAGCCCAGGAAGTTGAGGCTGCAGTGAGCTGTGATCTTGCCACTTCACTCGAGCCTGAGCAACAGAGCAAGACCCTGTCTCTCAAAAACTAAATAAATAAATAAGTGGTAACATTAATTTTAATAAGATATTTTATTTACTTTAATGTAGCCAAAATATTATCATTTCAAAGTGCAATTGGCGTAAATATTTTTTGTTGAGACAGAGTCTCACTTTCTTGCTCAGTCTAAAATGCAGTGGTGTGATCATAACTCACTGCAGCCTTGAACTCCTGGGTTCAAGTAATCCTGCCTCAGCCTCCCAAGTAGCTGGGACTATAGCCACATACCCACCATGTGCAGCTAATTTCTTAATTTTTTTGTAGAGATGGGGTCTCACTACGTTGCCTATGCTGGTCTCAAACTCCTGGGTTCACCTAATATTCCCACCTTAGCCTCCCAAAGGGCTGGGACAACAGGTGCAAGCTGCCATGCTTGGCTAATTTTTACTTTTTTTGTAGTGATGGTCTCAAGCTCCTACACTTGCCCAGGCTGGCCTCAAGCTCCTGCACTCAAGCAGTCCTCCCACCTCGGCCTCCCAAAGTGCTGGGACTATAGGTGTGAACCATGGTGCCCAGCCAGCTTAAAAATGATTAAGATATTTTACATTACTTTTTATAATAACACCTTGAAATCTAGTATGTAGTTTATATTTCTAGCTCATCTCAATTCAGAGTAACCACATTTCAAGTGATCATGTGGCTAGTTGCTACCATATTGAACAGCGTCACTCCACAGCACTGACTCCTTGTAGATTTGTACCATTCACAAGTTTGGCCATTAAAATTTTGTCTTTATCTACATTACTTATTAAAATATCGGCCAAGACAAGTACCTGGAAAAGTTAAGTTCGAATTATTATCTGGCCCAGCAACCCCACTTTTTGGCATATACCCAAGAGAAATGAAATGAAAACATTTTAAGAAGAAATGAAAACATACATCCACACGAAAATTTATACACAAACATTCATATCCGCATTATTCAAAATAACCCAAAAGTGGAAACAACCCAAACGATCACCAATTGATGAATGGATAAGTAAAATGTGTTCTATCCATGGAATGGAATCTTACTCAACAATAAAGAAGAATGAAGTCCTGATACACAGTAAATAAAACATGGATGAATCTTGAAAATATTATGCTAAGAGAAGGAAGCCAGTCAAAAAAGAACCACATATTGTATGATTCCATTCATATGAAACATCCAGAATAAGCAAATCTATAAAAAGACTAAAAGTAGATTAGTGGGCTGGGCACAGTGGCTCATACCTATAATCCCAGCACTTTGGGAGGCCAAGGTGGGAGGATCACTTCAGCCCAGGAGTTGGAGACCAACCTAGGCAACATAGCAAGACCCTATCTCTATTTAAAAATTTAAAAAATAAAAAAATAAAGCAGATTAGTGGTGTGTTTTTTTGTTTTTGTTTTAGTAGTGGGTTTTTTTTTGTTGTTTTTTGACAGAGTCTCGCTCTGTCGCCCAGGCTGGAGTACAGTGGCATGGGTCTCAGCTCACTGCAACCTCCGCCTCCTAGGTTCAAGCGATTCTTCTGCCTCAGGCTCCCGAGTAGCTGGGACTACAAGCACGTGCCACCATGCCTGGATAATTTTTTGTATTTTTAGTAGAGACAGGGTTTCATCGTGTTAGCCAGGATGGTCTTGATCTCCTGACCTTGTGATCTGCCCGCCTCAGCCTCCCAAAGTGCTGGGATTACAGGCGTGAGCCACAACGCCCAGTCAGATAAGTGGTTTTCTAGGGCTGGGAAGGTTGAGGGGATATGGAGTAGAGAGTAATTGCTAATGGTTATGAGGTTATTCTGGAGAATTAAATTCTATTGTGATGGTTACCTGCTATAGGTGATGGTTACCTATTAATAGTAAAAACTATTGACTTGTACAATTTAAGTGGGTGAATTATATGACATATGAATTATATCTCAATAAAGTTGTAACATAAAATGTATAAACTCATCTGAACCCTCAAAAAATATCGAGCAAGGCAAAAGCTTTAATATAAGTTTCTAAAGAGATATCTGCTAATTGATGGTTCTAAAACTACTAGATTCCCTGCCTACACCCCTACCTATACCCCTGTATATACCACTGCCTAGACCCCTGCCTAGTCTATATCACCACAGATTTTTTTTTTTTTTTTTTGAGACAGAGTCTCACACTGTTGCCCAGGCTGGAGTGCAATGGCATGATCTCGGCTCACTGCAACCTCTGCCTCCTGGGTTCAAGCGATTCTCCTGCCTCAGCCTCCCGAGTAGCTGGGATTACAGGTGCCCATCACCACGGCTGGCTAATTTTTTGTATTTTTAATAGAGATGGGGTTTCACTATGTTGGCCAGGCTGGTCTCACGCCACTGCAGATCTTATGTTCTTGGTCTTGTTTTCAAGAAGAGCATCTATCTAACAAATGCCTGGAGAGGACAAGCTTGGAGCCAAGCACTTTCTTAGATGAACAAGGTAAGACCCCTGCCCACTTGAGTCTGTGATATGGAAAAGTAGACAAACAAATATAAAAATATAGAAAAGTAGACAAATACCAGCCATTGTGACTAGTTCTATAATGAGGAATCTATACAGAGCTTCATAGAATGCTCCATGGAAAATAAGGTTAATGTAGCACTTCTTGGACCTATCAGTGCAGTGACTGTACCAAAAGGGCTGATTAAAATAACATGTCTTGGCTTATTTTTTGTGACATGACACTAAGTCACGGGAACCTCATTCTTTTTAAATGCTGTACTCTTAAGTACAAATCACATCGAATTTTGTTTCAGAATTTTGCCAAGATTCCTCATCATGCCCATTGGTCAATGGATTCCAGATGCCAACTCTTCCCACTTTTTAAAATAGGACAAATGTTTGGCAGCTCCAGTCCTGAGGACTTTTCTCATTTGCCGATGATTCCTCAATGAAGAGAGTCTGGTAAACAAAGAGCAGTCCAAATTTAACACCTGTGCACCAGGAAGCATGATGACACGTGTTTTTAGCAGTACTCTTCATTAACGAAATAATTCAAGTTGCCTATCAGCAGTGGAATGATTAAAAGGTACCGGTTATCCATACCACGGACTATTACACAGCAGTGAAATGAACAGATCATGTTACACACGCCAGTCTGGCTGAATTTCAAAAAGAATATTAAGCCCAAGAAGCCAATCATAAAGTATGATTTCAAAGACATTTTCAAAACAGGCAAAACTAAACACGTGTACACTGTTTACTGAAACACATATGCGCTAAAAAGCAAGGGTGTGATTCACACAAAATTCAGAACGGTTGTTATCTCTGAGGGGCGTGGGAGGAGGAAGAATATACGATATGGGTGGAACACACAGGAAACCTCTGGGGGAGCGGTGATGTTCCATTTCTTGGCATAGATGGTGGTTTAAAAGCTGTTCATTGTGTTGTTTAAATTATACATGTATATTTTCACATACAGCTTGTATATTTTACAATGAAATAATGGATCCACATTCTGGTTGGTGACGCAGGCTCTCCTAGGCATCTACCTTTTTATGCACCTATTATTCTGGTTTATTGGTCTGTAATAGATCCTGCATTAGCTGGATTCTGGAATTCAATGCTACTTAAAATATATAGATTTCTTTGTCTGTGAGGAGTTTTCGAGTTGGCAAGATATTTGAGACAGATAGAGGATTCCTGGAACCTCAGAAGGGCGGCCAGGGGGCAAACATGAGCCTCTGGCCTCATCCCTCATCTGGCTTACGGCCCAGTCAGACCACCCCCAATGAAAGCCAGGTCAGAGAAGCGTGCAGAAGATGTGCAGAGAGGCCTCATACCTTCATGTATTAAATCTTTCTCCTTGGACATCAAAAACTCCCAGAAATGGGGAGTGGGAGTCATACTAGTCCCTTAGGCAAACAACAATGGAAGCAGCAGCCCCAATCTGCCTACTCATCTTGATCGTAAATCACGCTTCCAGACACCTGCCTGGACAGCAGCCCGAGAGAAACTTTGGCGTGGGAGTTGCCCTTGCATTGAGTAGCCTGGTTTATCTCTAAGGGCGTGCACAGAGCTACAAGGTTGGAAGGAAAGGGTTATTGTGGCTAGTTCTAGGATTCTTACTCTCCCTCTGGCGAACCTAGCTGGACAAATTCTAAGTGCTGATTGTAGTCAGTTCTAAATAGAGCAGCAAGCACACCCTTTCATATCTCCAAGATATTCAAATTCCCACTCAGCAAGAACTAATACAAGGTAGAGATCCACTGATCAAGGAGCGGCAGCTTTTAAACTACTCCGCAGTTGCTTATTCCCCAGAAAAGCCATATTAGAAAAAAATAACAGAACGAGATCTTTCAGGGACTCTAATTTTTCTTGTTGATAAAATGAAGTTGTCTTTCCTAAATCCAAGCTGGCACAGGTGTGTGTATCAGCAGTTCCAAAAGCTCAGCCATCCTAGATTGGCTGCCCCAAATGACCTGATGAATCCATCTTATTTTCCTCACACTATTGATTCTCAAGAAAAAGGCCTCAGGGTGGCAATAGGATACCCATGCCCATCAGTCGAGATGATTTGTGAGACATGTTCAACTTACAGTTATCCACTCCAGATAGGTGTGGTCTGTCCTTCCGAGTGTTCTGGAACAGAAATTAGAACTACTAGGTTTAGGGCTGGATAGGTGGCTCACACCTGTAATCCCAGTACTTTGGAAGGCTGAGGCAGAAGGATTGCTTGAGCTCAGGAGTTCAAGACCAGCCTGAGCAACATACTGAGACTCCATCACTATATTAAAAACAAAACAACAACAACAAAAAATTCATGGCCGGGCACGGTGGCTCACGCCTGTAATCCCAGCACTTTGGGAGGCAGAGGCAGGTGGATCACGAGGTCAGAAGATCAAGACCATCCTGGCTAACACAGTGAAACTCCATCTCTACTAAAAATACAAAAAATTAGCCGGACACGTTGGCAGGCGCCTACTTGGAAGGCTGAGGCAGGAGAATGGCGGGAACCGGGGAGGTGGAGCTTCAGTGAGCCAAGATCGAGCCACTACACTCTAGCCTGGGTGACAGAGCAGGACTCCGTCTCAAAAAAAAAAAAAAAATTTAAAAAATTACTTTAAAAGAACTATAGCGTCTGTGTCAACGAAAAGAGTCGAACTGTGTAAAATATTTGAAGAGCCAAATATAAGCGATCCTGCCTGTGACACAGCCCTCAGGATGTCTGAAAAGTACCAAGGTGGCGGGGGAGCTGGTTTATACATTTAGGAGATGAGACATCAATCAAATGCATTAAGAAATACATGAAATACACTGGTTTGGTCCAGAAAGGCAGAACAACTCGAAGTGGGGGCTTCCAGGCTATTGGTGAATTTTAACATTTTCTGGTTGACAATTGGTTGAGTTTGTCTAGTCCTGGGATAGACTGAAAGGGAATGTTCAGGTTAAGATAAAGATTGTGGAAACCAAAGTTATATTGAAGTCTTATAGTGGCTGCCCTTAGAGATAATAGGTGACAAATGTTTCCTATTCAGACTTTAATTAATCTTTTTAGGATTGGGAGGGTCTGGAAGAAAAAGATCTAGCTATGTTAATAGAAATTCTTTACAGACACAAATTTTCCCCCCCACAGAACAGCTTTGCAGGGCCATTTCAAAATATGACAAAGCAACATGTTTTGGGGTAAAATATTTTTTTCTTCTTTGTCTCGTAATGTTATGCCAGAGTCAGGTTGGAAAGTAAATCATGATACATAGGGCCAAATAAAACCCATCTGATGAGAATTTATGATTCGTAGGGCATGACTGGACCCCTTAGATAGGAATTTGGGCAAGAAAAAAAAAATCAGAGTTTAGTTTTCAGTCCCCACTCTTGGCCGAAAAGCATTCCATAGCATGCATATACAGGCCAAAGAGCAACAGGTCTCACAGCGCTAGAAAGGCTCATTCCTAGAGTTATCTGATTTGGTCATTTGGCGAGGTCTGTCTGTGCTAGGAAGGCTCATTCCTGGAGTAGTCTGGTTGGTGGTAATAGTTTTAAATATCAGCGATTTGGATCATGGGGGAGAGGACACGGTCTGACCTGATGTAATAGCCAATTGTTTAAGGGATGAGATGAAGTCAGGCCTAGGGTTTAGTCTGGAAAAAAAAAATCTGGCATCAGATCCATTTTGTGAGCTATCATGATTTGGGTCTTCAATTGTGCCTTTTTCCTTTTGCTGTATCTGGCATAACATTTACAGGAGCTATATAATGCTAACACAGTGACAAATATCATGAAGATAGCAAAGATTAGGCATGGCTAAGTAGAGTCAGAGGGCAGTAAACAACCTAACCAGCCCAAAAAAATCACTGCACGCATCATCATATTCTTTGATTAGACTCACAATGTGTTTACCCTCCTTATAAAGGGTCACTTGAACTTTATGATGAAAAAAAATTTTTTTTTTTTTTGAGGCGGAGTCTCGCTCTGTCACCAGGCTGGAATGCAGTGGTGCAATCTTGGCTCACTGTAACCTCTGTCTCCCAGGTTCAAGCGATTCTCCAGCCTCAGCCTCCCAAGTAGCTGGGACTACAGGTGCCTGCCACCACA
The DNA here is from genome assembly GCF_006542625.1 of Nomascus leucogenys. NCBI lineage: Eukaryota > Metazoa > Chordata > Mammalia > Primates > Hylobatidae > Nomascus > Nomascus leucogenys. The sequence goes on along the minus strand of NC_044386.1, from coordinate 16,159,510 downwards.
CCCGACTAATTTTTGTATTTTTAGTAGAGACAGGGTTTCACCATGTTGCCCAGGATGATCTCGATCTCTTGACCTCATGATCCTCCCCCCAGGCCTCCCAAAGTGCTGGGATTACAGGTGTGAGCCACCGCGCTGAGCCGAACTTTATGATAAATCTTACTTGAAGATTGTAGGACCAACATTAACTCAGAATCCAATAAATTTAATATCTCTTCTAGCCAATTTATCTCCATAGGTATAACATCCTGAGAAGAGTATAAATCAAGTGCAAGGAACGCCTGGTCCTAAATGTCTAAATTGTTATAGACTTGTTAACAGTAGACAAATCTATTTTTCCTACCATCTTCGTATTGCACATATACTGGTATTTGGGAAAGGAAAGGTTTTGTCACAGAAGTCATAATTGCACTCCAGCCTGAGCAACAAGAGCGAAACTCCGTCTCAAAAAAAAAAAAAAAAAAAAAAGAGCTTATAGCCAATTAATTGTTCTAGGCCAGATAGGAATGGATGTGGACAAGCATTTGTTACTTTTTAAAATTATTATTTTAAGTTAAAAAACCAACAACAAAACCAAAAGGAAAAGTTACAAGATCGACTTTTTTTTTTTTTTTTGAGACGGAGTCTCGCTCTGTCGCCCAGGCTGGAGTGCAGTGGCGCAATCTCAGCTCACTGCAAGCTCCACCTCCCGGGTTCACGCCATTCTCCTGCCTCAGCCTCTCCGAGTACCTGGGACTACAGGCACCCGCCACCACGCCCGGCTAATTTTTTGTATTTTTAGTAGAGACAGGGTTTCACCGTGGTCTCGATCTCCTGACCTCGTGATCCACCCGCCTCGGCCTCCCAAAGCGCTGGGATTACAAGCGTGAGCCACTGCGCCCAGCCAAGATCAACTTATTTTTAACTTCTATATGTTGAGCTACTGTGAGTTTGGTTTTTGTTAGACATATAGCAATTAACTATACAAAACATAAGCATTATTCTGAAAAATACAGATAGAGATTTATCTTCATAACTCATAATTGGGAGTGTTATACCTAGGAGGCTTGTTACAAGGTTTTTTGTTTTTGTGTTTTTTTTTTTTTTTTTTTTTGAGATAGAGTCTTGCTCTGTCACCCAGGCTGAAGTGCAGAGGCACGATCTCAGCTCACTGCAAGCTCTGCCTCCCGGGTTCACGCCATTCTCCTGCCTTAGCCTCCTGAGTAGCTGGGATTACAGGTGCCGGCGACCACGCCCAGCTAATTTTTTGTATTTTCAGTAGAGACGGGGTTTCACTGTGTTAGCCGGGACGGTCTCAATCTCCTGACCTGGTGATCTGCCCGCCTCAGCCTCCCAATGTGCTGGGATTACAGGCATGACCCACTGCGCCCGGCCTGTTACAAGGTATTTTTATCCTGTTAGCAAATAATTGTCTTTAATTCTATAGTAGGCAGAATATTTTTTGGTTGGGGTGGATGTAAAAGTGACACATAATAGTTTAGAAGGAAACTAAACTTGTTTTACCAGCTGTTTAGGCATTTTTGTACCCCCTTCTTGATTTGGAAGGTTTGACGTTGACCTAATTTTTTCCCACAAAGCCAGCCCTTACAATCTTACACACCCACCTCTTTTGCGATCCTCCCTGGGCCTAGAGGGAGGCAGCTTGGATAGTTCTGGCAGCAGAGCATCAGTAGCGAAACAGATCTGGGGTCAGTGGGATGCCAAACGATGGAGACTCATATCTCTGGTCTTCAAAATACCATGATTTTGGTTTCCCTGGAAGTAAAACAAGGAGAGATAAATAACATTTATAGTTTGAGAATTACGAGAGTAATTCATATGTCAGAATAGAAAAAGGAACCTATTCCATTAGGGCACCAAATAAAAATATAAAAATTATAATCTTTTTTTTTGCTTTTTTTTTTTTGTTTTTTGAGATGGAGTCTTGCTCTGTGCTCCAGGCTGGAGTACAATGACACCATCTTGCTCACTGCAACCTCTGCCTCCCAAGTTCAAGCAATTCTCCTGCCTCAGCCTCTCGAGTAGCTGGGACTGCAGGCACCCACTACTATGCCTGGCTAATTTTTGTATTTTTAGTAGAGACAAGGTTTCACCATGTTGGCCAGGCTGGTCTCAAACTCCTGAACTCGGGCAATCTGCCCACCTCAGCCTCCAAAAGTACTGTGATTACAGGCGTGAGCCACCATGCCCCACCTATAATCTGGCTTTCTAGCCAAGAAATGATGATTTAATCTGCACTCAAAGTTAGGGCTGAAATCTAGTATTAAGTGTTATGCTTTACCCTTGAAACAATTTTTTTAGCCAGCTTTTTTATTAAAGAGAAAATTATAGCAAGGCCAATTTGTGTGCAAGGTAAGTTTTAGGCTTATTATGCTTGCCTGATTATCTGCATAAAATGCAGCAACAATTGATTGGCCATATAGACTCCTTTTGAGTTGGTTTTGCTGAAACTTTACCTAAAACTAGGCTATTTTAGTTTCAGTCTTGGTAAAATAACCAGTGTCTCCAATTTAAAAAAAAACTATTATTGAACTTACACAGACAACCATATTGTCATAAAATTACAACCTGAATTTTGGAGGACTCAGAAAAACAAATTTGCTTGCAAAAACATACTTTACCCAAATAACGTAAAAGAAAAAGATTTTCTTGACCCTTCTTTAACCAGAGCAGCAGCTTTTAAAACAAGATGTTTGTTTACCTTGGAAATGCCATTTACAAGCCAAACAGCTCATGAGAGCTATTAGGCCCTGTAGAATTTAGCAGCTCCTCACAATTAGTCCTAGAAAAGAGGCTCTCTACTTATTAGGTGGCAAGATTTTGTGTAAACCATTTCTATTTTATCATGGAACTCTTCTGGGAAACATTATTTCCATTAGCATAGGGGGAGCTTCAGTTAATGCTCCATAGCAAGGCAGTAAATGCCCCAAGCAGAAATTCTCTAGTTCAGCAGCTGTTATTGAAAAGTACTCAGTTTTTGGCATCAGCCCTGATAAAGAAAAAAAAAAAAAACTCCACATAAAAGGCTACGCAACAGAGGAACGGTCTCAACTAGACTCCGGCTTTATCCTATATTTTGTGAGCTTAGACAATTTTACTAGTTCCTATTTAGTGTGTTCAAATAACATTCCCTAAAAGAGCAGATTTATGTATCTTCAGTTTTTACAGTACTGGAAAGGGGAAAAACATCCCCCCATTACATATAGCACCCATTTTCATAAGACTTTTAGGTAAAGGGGGTTATAACTACCTTATGTAAAGCTTGTTTAAACATCTTGCATTTTATAATTGGATTAAAGTTTTGTTTTTTTTTTTTTTTGAGACAGTCTTGCTCTATCGCACAGGCTGGAGTGCAGTGGCACGGTCTCTGCTCACTGCAACCTCTGCCTCCTGGGTTCAAGTGATTCTCCTGCCTCAGCCCCACAAGTAGCTGGGATTACAGAACTCACCACCATGCCTGGCTAATTTTTTGTATTTTTAGTAGAAATGGGGTTTCACTACGCTGGCCAGGCTGGTCTCAAACTCCTGGCCTCATGCTCTGCCCACCTCCGCCTCCCAAACTGCTGTGATTACAAGCATGAACCACCCTGCCCAGCCTAAACTGTATGTTTTTATGTTCTGGACTCAGGAACCCTTTTTTACTCCCAGATCATTTTACCTTTTCTGGTGAAAAGGGTTTGGGTTCCCAGCAGGGAGTTACATCTGTAAGACCTATTCTGTCCGGAATTGGTGGGTTCTTGGTCTCACTGACTTTAAGAATGAAGCTGCGAACTCTCGCGGTGTTACAGTTCTTATAAGGCAGCGTGCCCGGAGTTTGTTCTTTCTGACGTTTGGACGTGTTCGGAGTTTCTTCCTTCTGGTGCGTTCACGATCTTACTGGCTCAGGAGTGAAGCTACAAACCTTCGCAGTGAGTGTTACGGCTCTTAAAGCGATGCACCTGGAGTTGTTTGTTCCTCCAGGTGAGCTCATGACCTCACTGGCTTCAAGAGCGAAGCTGCAGACCTTCTCGGTGAGCATTACAGCTCATAAAGACACCGTGGACCCAAAGAGCTAAAGAGCAAACCTTCCACCACCCGGAAGCAGACACCAGGAAGTTGCCGCTGCTTGCGCAGGCAGCCTGCTTTTATTCTCTTATCTGGCCCCACCCACATCCTGCTGATTGGTCCATTTTACAGAGAGCCGATTGGTCTGTTTTAGAGAGAGCTGATTGGTCCGTTTTGACAGGGTGCTGACTGGTGCGTGTACAATCCCTGAGCTAGACACAAAAGTTCTCCCTCCCCACTAGATTAGCTAGATACAGAGTGTTGATTGGTGTATTTACAAACCCTGAGCTAGATACAGAGTGCCGATTGGTGCATTCACAATCCCTTAGCTAGACATAAAGGTTCTCCAAGTCCCCAGCAGATTAACTAGATACAGAGTGCCCACTGGTGCATTCACAAACCCTGAGCTAGACACAGGGTGCTGATTGGTGTGTTTACAAACCTTGAGCTAGACACAGAGTGCTGATTGGTGTATTTACAATCCCTTAGCTAGACATAAAGATTCTCCAAGTCCCCACCAGACTCAGGAGCCCAGCTGGCTTCACCCAGTGGATCCCACACTGGGGCCACAGGTGGAGCTGCCTGCCAGTCCCACGCCGTGCACCTGCACTCCTCAGCCCTTGGGTGGTCGATGGGACTGGGCACCATGGTGCAGGGGGCGGCGCTCATCGGAGAGGCTCTGGCGGCACAGGGGCGAGGTGGTGGGGGGGAGACTCAGGCATGGCAGGCTGCAGGTCCCGAGCCCTGCCCCATGGGGAGGCAGCTAAGGCCGCGAGAAGTCGAGCACAGCAGCTGCTGGCCCAGGTGCTAAGCCTCTCACTGCCCCCGCCGGCCGCTCCGAGTGCGGGGCCCGCCGAGCCCACGCCCACCCGGAACTTGCGCTGGCCTGCAAGCGCGCGCGCAGCCCCGGTTCCGCCCACGCCTCTCTCTCCACACCTCCCCGCAAGCCGAGGGAGCCGGCTCCGGCCTTGGCCAGCCCAGAGAAGGGTTCCCATGGTGCAGCGGCGGGCTGAAGGGCTCCTGAAGCGCGGCCAGAATGGGCACCGTGGCCAAGGAGGCACGGAGAGCGAGCAACGGCTGTGAGGGCTGCCAGCAGGCTGTCACCTCTCACTATGAGGGAGAGCAGATTTGACAAGGCTTCTTAAACAGTCCCATGATTCTGTGGGAGGGGCACCCATGTAAAAGGGGTCTCCCTTAACCCCCAAATTTACCATGGCCTGGGTAATAGGCCTATTTGCTGGGAGGATATCATAAAGCTAGTCCACCATGGCTTGCATATGAAGCATAGTAACTGCTTCATCTGGGGTGCTTCACTTGCTATTTTATAGGGAGAGTTGGGCAGTCCCCTTCTCAGAGCAAACAGACCTTATAATGGCATTCTGTGGTCCACTAAGCCGATTGCTTTCTTAGGAATAACCCCCTGTGCATTTGGAACGCGTATACTAAGTGATTGTTCAGTAATGAGCTGTGGGTCCTGCATTAATCCAAACAAACTCTTAAATTCTGTAGCATTTAGGCCGGTGCAGTGGCTCACGCCTGTAATCCCAACACTGGGAGACCAAGGCAGGCAGATCATCTAAGGTCAGGAGTTCGAGACCAGCCTGGCCAACATGGAGAAACCCCATCTCTACTAAAAATACAAAATTAGTGGGGGCATGATGGCTCATGCCTGTAATCCCAGCTACTTGGGAGGCTGAGGCAGGAGAATCACTTGAACCCAGGTGGCAGAGGTTGCCATGAGCCTAGCTTGCGCCATTGCACTCCAGCCTGGGCAATAAAAGCCAAACTCTGTCTCAAAAAAAAAAAAAAAAGAGAAAGAAATTTGATTCCACCCCTTATTTGGCAGCTGTGCAACCTTAGGCTAAGAAAGAGAAGATGGGAGGTGACAGAGAGCCTCATCCAGTGTCAGTGGAGAGACTTAGGAGAGCCCTCCACAGCTGACAGCATGGCTGGAGGGGTAATGATTGAGTTTTGGAATCAGCTGGACCTGGGTCCTAATCCAACTTCAGATTCTTTAGCTGCCATGTGCTTGGGTACACTACCTAGTCTCATCTGTAAAACTGGAAACTTGAAGTAGCTATCTCCTAAGGTTGCTATGAGAATAAAATGAGACAATATATGAAAAGAGATAAGACAGCCCCAGGCACCTCATAAATGCTCAGTTAATAGTGACTTATTTGTCTGAATACACTAGAATTCCTCCCCTCCCATCCCACCGTTCTCCTCACTGATAGTGAGACGCCCTGGTAGTGAATGAGTGAATGTCAAAATGAAGAGACACTTGGCAAATAAAATAAATGTTCTTCGCTGTTTAGACACAGGAATTCTATTTATTCATTGACAATATGCAGCCAATGTTTATTGAGCATCCAGCACCACTTTAGGTCTATCCTAAGGATACCATCGTGATGCTAATGTTATAATCGCCGGTTTACAGATGAAGAAGCGGAGCCTCCACGCAGGGGGTGACAGACCCCTGAGTGTTCAAGCTGCAACCTGGACCCAAACCTTCTAACTCCAAGGATACACTCCCTTCCTTAGTGAGCTCATCCAGTGTCCTAGCTTTACCTACCGTCAACAATGCTTATAATTTCCAAGTTTAGAGCCCCTCCAGCTCAGACATCTACCCTGAACTCTCTTTTTTTTCCTTTTTTCTAGAGACAGTGTCTCTTCTGTTGCCCAGGCTGGAGTGCAGTGGCATGATCATGGCTCACTGCAGCTTCAAATTCCTAGGTTCAGGCAATCCTCCTGCCTCAACCTGCTGAGGCGCTAGGACTACAGGTGTGCACCACCATGCCCGGCTAATTTATTTAATTTTTTGTAGAGTTAGGGGGTCTCACTACATGGCCCAGGCTGTTCTTGAACTCCTGGCCTCAAGAGGTCCTCCTGCCTTGGCCTCTCAAAGTGTTGGGATTACAGGTGTGAGTCACCATGCCCAACCTCCCCTGAATTTCAACTCTTTTATCCAATATATTTTTTTTGATATTCCTAGTGGGATGTCTAATAATCGTCTCAAATTTAATGTACAAAGCCAAGTTGTTGACAACCATATCCTCCCTCCAGCCAACCGGCTACTGTCACATTTCTCATCAATCTCAGTACACGGCCACTCCATTCTTACAGTTGTGCAAATAAAAACTTTGGAATCATCTTTGACTCTTCTACACCCATGTAATCTGTGGATAAATCTTTTCAATTCTACTACAAAAAAATATACAGAATCTGACCACCATCCATCTCCTCCATGCCACCAACCTGGTCCAGGCCACCTCCATCTCTTGCCCAAGTAACTCGCTAGAGCCCTTACTGGCTTCCCTGCTCCCACCCTTGTTGACCAACAGGTCAATTTCCAACCTTGAAATCAGTGTGATTTTGACAAAACATGAATCAGATCATACTGTTTTTTTGTTTGTTTGTTTTTTGGTTTTTTGTGTGTGTGAGACAGAGTCTTGCTCTGCCACCCAGGCAGGAGTGCAGTGGCACAATCTCGGCTCACTGCAATCTCTGCCTTCTGGGCTCAAGCGATTCTCCTGCCTCAGCCTCCCAAGTAGCTGGGATTACAGGCGCCTGCCACCACGCCCGGCTAATTTTTGTATTTTTAGTAGAGATGGCATTTTACCGTGTTGACAAGGCTGGTCTCAATCTCCTGACCTCAGGTGATCTGCCTGCCTTGGCCTCCCAAAGTGCTGGAATTGCAGGTGTGAGCCACCACACCCAGTTGAGACCCTGCCTCTTAAATTTAATTAATTGAATTTTTAAAATTGAAAAACTGTCCAACAGCTTCCCATCTCATGTTCTATGCATGATCTATGATCTGTGCATGATCCATGACCTATCTGTGAGCTCTGCATGATCTGTGTGATCTATGATCTGTGCATGATCTGTCCATGATTTGTTCATAATCATCCTTATCCTCCTGTCTTCACCTCATGATCCTCTCTCACTTTCTCCAGACACACTGAACATGCCAAGGTCTCTCCTGCCTTCTCTCCTTTGCCTTCATGGCTCATTCCCTCTTTTTTTTCAGGTGTTTATGCCACTGGGTAGGTCTTTTTACGTAGTACCCCACCTTTCCCCCAGCTCAGTTATCACTTCTAAGAAGCCATAGATTTCCCTGGTCTATCTCTCTCTCTCTTTTTTTTTATGGAGACAGAGTCTTGCTTGTCACCCAGGCTGGAGTGCAGTGGCACAATCTCAGCTCACTGCAACTTCCACCTCCTGTCCTGGGCTCAAGTGATCCTTCCATCTCAGCCTCCCGAGTAGCTGGGACTACTGGAATGCACCACCACACCTGGCGAGTTTTTGCATTTTTTTGTAGACATGGGGTTTCACCATGTTGTCCAAGCTATCTATGTCATTTTCCATCTGTCTCTTCGCACTAGAATGTAAGTTCTTCAAAGACAGAGATCTTTGTTGTGCTCACAACTCAACTGTCTCCTTAGCACCTGGAAGATTTCTTAGCACACAATACATGTTTAATAAATATTTGTTGAATGAATGAGTAATTAAATAAATGTAATACTTTCTCCTACAAACTGTGCCTAGGAAGATAGCCATGTGCAAAGTCTAGAACTCTGATGTTAGAGAAAGGATTTTATTTATTTATTTTTTTGAGACAGAGTGCAATGGCACAATCTCAGCTCACTGCAACCTCCGCTTCCTGGGTTCAAGCAATTCTCCTGTCTCAGCCTCCTGAGTAGCTGGTATTACAGACATGGACCACCACATCCATCTAATCTATGTATTTTCAGTAGAGACCGGGATTTCGCCGTGTTGGCCAGGCTGGTCTTGAACTCCTGACCTCAGGTGATCCACTTGCCTTCCAAAGTGCTAGGATTACCGGCCTCTGATGTTAAAGAAAGGATTTTATAATCATCAAAATATTCTCTTTTTTGTTTTTTTCTGGAGACAGAGTCTTGCTCTGTTACCCAGGCTGGAGTGCGGCAGTGCAATCTCGGATCCCTGCAACCTCCGCCTCCCGGATTCAAGTGATTCTCCTTTCTCAGCCTCCCGAGTACCTAGGACTACAGGCGCCCACCCCCACGCCCAACTAAGTTTTTTGTTTGTTTTGTATTTTTAGTAGAGATGGGGTTTTGCCATGTTGGCCAGGCTGGTCTTGAACTCCTGACCTCAGGTGATCCGCCCACCTTGGCCTCCCAAAGTGCTGGGATTACAGGTGTGAGCCCCTTGCCGGGCCTAATTTTTGTGTTTTTAGTAGAGATGGGGTTTCACCATGTTGGCCAGGCTGGTCTCAAACTTCCAACCTCAAGTGATCCACTGGCCTCAGCCTCCCAAAGGGCTGGGATTACAGGAGTGAGCCACTGCGCTGGCCCCAAATATTCTTAATCACTGATGCGAGTAGACGAGAGGGCAGAAGTACAGGAAATAATTCAGACCACAGGCCTAGGAGCCAGAAGGGAGATTTCTATTCTTAATTCTCTGCCACTGGGCTTCCAGAGCCTCCTTCCAGAGCCTAATAGTTTGGATTCTATTAGTCAGCATTGATTTGGGTTTACTTCAGTTTAATTTAGTAGGAACCTCCAGCTAAACTGCAGAGTGGGGAGGAGTACAAATTTTCATTTTCGCCAAGGTCTTGTTTATAAAGAAATGAATTTAGTCACATTTTACCTTGGCAGGCAGCCCGTTTGTCCGATACTGCCCCAGTGAAAAGCTACTGTAACAAAGGCAGACACATAGTAGGCGTGTTAAAGAACTTGAAGGTCATCCAGTAGGTTTTGCCAACCTCCAGACAACTCTACCTGTTACTGAGTCTCAGCTTATCCAGCAAAAGTCCCACCTAGAGCCACAAGATTAAAACTGCTGGATGAGGTTGATCTAGAACAGCCCCACATGGCAGCCAAGAATCCCAAGAGGAAAAAAAAGAAAAACTTGCTAAACTAGTTGCCAGGGTCACTTTGCTTTGAATGAGACTCTACTTTGAGAGGGAGAAGCAAAGGTGAAGCGAGGAGAGTAAATCTCAGGTTGGGCTTCTCCCCTGAACTTCAACCCCAGGAAAACGGCATAGCTAAATTACAAAAGGACTTCCAAATTGGAGCTTGTGTCTAGGCAACTTCCCAGGAGAAGACAATACAAATGTGCAAATTCCATATTGCAGATAATCTCTTTTACCTGAAAAAAAAAAAAAATGCAAAACTGAGAAGAGAAGAGGCAATACTTAGTGCTGTTATGCAGGAAGAACTGTTTTTTTGTTTTTTTGTTTTTGAGATGGAGTCTCCTCTGTTGCCCAGGCTGGAGTGCAGTGGCACGATCTCAGCTCACTGGGTTCAAACGATATTCCTGCCTCAACTTCTCAAGTAGCTGGGATTACAGGCATGAGCCACCATGCCCCACTAATTTTTATATTTTTAGCAGAGATGGGGTTTCACCATGTTGGCCAGGCTGATCTTGAATTCCCGACCTCAAGAGATCCACCCGCCTCGGCCTCCCAGAGTGCTGGGATTACAGGCATGAGCCACTGCACCCGGCCAGAACTGTTCTTTTTTTTTTTTTTTTTTTTTTTTTTGAGATGGAGCCTTGCTCTGTCGCCCGGAGTGCGATGGCGCGATCTCGGCCCACTGCAACCTCTGCCTCCCGGGTTCAAACGATTCTCCTGCCTCAGCCTCCTGAGTAGCTGGTATTACAGGCACACACCACCACGCCCAGCTAATTTTTCTGTAGAGATGGGGTTTCACCATGTTGGATCAGACTGGTCTTGAACTCCTGACCTCGTGATCCCCCTGCCTCGGCCTCCCAAAGTGCTGGGATTACAGGCATGAGCCACTGCATCAGGCCAGAAGTGTTCTTTTACAGGAGACGAAGAGATTCACCAGGAGCTAGGTCCTCCCTGCTTTGTATTGAAGCCTGAAAATCGTGGATTCATTGTCTGAGAATGAAGCCAGGTGCCGCGAATTTATGAGCCTTGAGGAAACTGACTGGAGAGAGAGCGCCTTCCCTAAAGTCTGTGTTCTCCCCTCTTTCTAAATTGTATTGCAGAAGCATATTTCAAAAATATAAAAATTGGCGTGAATAAGACAGCATTTGGGGTGTCCAGAAGGCACTGAGTAGTAGTAGGTGTGGTTGGAAGGCACTCAGGGAACACTGTCTTGGAATTAATCCCTTTCTGGCCAGAGCCCAAGCTTTGGCAGTTGATGGGAATTCCCCTAACAATGGTCGATTGACACTTCGGCCCAAACACATCGTGAGCTTTGTCCTAGACCAAGTTCCATTTTGATTTTCTAATCTTATCTTTTAGTTTAGCTAAGTGACCAAATAATTTTCCAATGAGGTCTTTGATATTTATGTATTTTAATGCCTGGTGTCTGAAGACTGTCTTTGCTTATACTTACCGATTCTCACAGAAAATGTGTTATTATCCCCATTTTTGAAGAAACTTGAGGCTCTTTATAAACAAGACCTTGGTGAAAATGAAAATTTGTACTCCTCCCCCCCTCTGGAGTTTAGCTGGGGGTTCCTACTAAATTAAACTGAAGTAAACCCAAATCAATGCTGACTGATAGAATCCAAACTATTCAGGAAAATGGTGTCATTTTAAATACAGTAAAATTGTCCATTTTTCTATTTTTTTCTTCTCATCGTTTCACTCATCTACTTCAAAATTATAGACATTATGAAGAAATTTCTTTCAGTTGCATTTTTCTGTTTATTTGGGCAATTGCTGGTCATGACTGATATAAAGTTGACTGTTTAAATACTGCATTTGAAAAAAAACAAAAAAACACAAAAAAGAGTAAAATAAATATTGCATTTGAAAGTTCCTTTTAATAACTTGCTCAAGTGAGATAAATTGTTCCTTTTAAACTATTATTTAAAGAGAGCCACTCCAGCAGCCTGGGCAACATGACAAAACCCCATCTCTACAACAATTAGCCAGGAGTGATGGTACACATTTACAGTCCCAGCTACTTGGGAGGCTGAGGTAGGAGGATCACTTGTGCCCAAGAGGGCGAGGCTGCAGTCAGCTGAAAATCATGTCACTGCACTCCAGAGTGAGATCCTGTCTCAAAAAAAAAAAAAAAAAAAAAAAAAAAGGAGGGCCACTCCAAAATATTTTAATATTATCAGTATTATTTTTATCGATATTACTTTTTAACATTGTCAGCATTAGTCTGCTATTTTTTTTAAATACTCAGCGTATATAGAAACGTTTAATGAGCTCATGATCTTCATGGTTAGGGATAGGATCTTAGAATTCTAGAAGAACCACAAAGTGAAATTCTAGGTCACTGATACAAGGAGCAGAGAAGTAGATATTAGATTTCAGTGGGAGGATGCCAGGGGTGACTTAGGTCTCTTCCTAGCACAGCATCAGTGATGCAATCGAAGGGATCGTGTTTTTCACAGTGGTGTTCCTTACATTGGGAGACCCCAGAGGTTTCTTTCAGAGTGGGAATCACCACCAACATGGGAGAAAAACGCCACTTCCTGGTTGACCTCTATCTGCCTGCCGTAAAGCGACCAGTGGCCAAGAAGACTTTTCCAAACAGCCACCATTCCCAGGATGCTGTGTGTCTGCTTCTCTGGATTCCCAGTGTAATCGCCTCCTCCAATTAACCTTGACTCTGGAGAAACTGAAGACTACAGTGGACACCTATGAAAACTCAAGCCACTACTTCACATAATCAGGGAAGCCATTCAGACGGTTTATCTCACAGAAACATAATGCAAACACGGGTGTAGTTCCAAGGATTTTGCATAAACTTCACTAGCTAACATTTTTTTTTTTTTGAAACAGGTTCTTTCTCTCTCTGTCACCCAGGCTGGAGTGCAGTGACACAATCATAGCTCACTGCAGCCTCGATGTCCTTAGATCAAGTGATTCTCCTGTCTTAGCCTCCCAAGTAGCTGGGACTGCAGGCATGCACCACTGCACCCAGATATTTTTTCTATGTTTTGTAGAAACTGAGTCTCACTATGTTGCACAGGCTCGTTTTGAACTCTTGGGCTCAAGCAATCCTCCTGCCTTGGCCTCCCAAAGCACCGGGATTGCAGGTATGATCTACTACACCCAGCTGATAGCTTTGAATATATAGAAGAATTCCTCAGTAAAGCCTGTTTTTATAAAATTTTCATCTTCTGATAAACACAAAAGAGAAAATATATCTAAGCAGTTCTCAAGGAAACAAAGATAGAACAATTAAGTTAAAATTCCTTTGAAGCAAATATGTAAGTTGCTTATGTGAAGATTTCCTATCTTTGTTTGCATGGGTACAAAACAATTCAAGGGTCCCACATAAGGATGACTGTAGCTGGGTTTCTTGAGGGAGACAGCCTAATCACATATCAGTTCTGCTTGGAAATCACAGACACCCCCGCAACAGTGTCTGGCATCTGGTTCTTAAGCTATCTGTCCATCACTGTCCTTATATTCTTGTTTCGATTTCATCCATATTCATTTGGTGCCAAGGCAAAACTCCAAAGTGATCTGCGAAAGTCTGTGGCTAAGTCCCATTACAGAGGATATGAACAAAAGCACTAACATTTATAGAGCAATTCAGGATGGGCCAAGTTCAGCCAGACTCTATTCGAAGCACGTTGTTTATATTATCAGGGTGATTCCTCAATGGGACTCAAGGAGATAAGTACTGACAATGGCACCCCTACTTTACAGATGAGCAAACTGAGACAAATGGGAGTGAAGCATTTTGTCCAAACCCTCGGGGTATGAATGTCAGAGCTAGGCAGGCCACTGCTGCAGCCACCTGTTGACACTGCCTTTGCTTGGGCAGCATGCTTAGAAAATCACGACTAATGAAGGAAAAAAGTCTTCATGTTTAATTTTTTTTTTTTTTTTTTTGAGACAGAGTCTCGCTCTGTCGCCCAGGCTAGAGTGCAGTGGCGCAATCTCGGCTCACTACAAGCTCCGCCTCCCGGGTTCACACCATTCTCCTGCCTCAGCCTCTCCGAGTAGCTGGGACTACAGGCGCCCGCCACCACGCCCGGCTAATTTTTTGTATTTTTTAGTAGAGACGGGGTTTCACCGTGGTCTCGATCTCCTGACCTTGTGATCCGCCCGCCTCGGCCTCCCAAAGTGCTGGGATTACAAGCGTGAGCCACCGCGCCCGGCCAATTTTTTTTTTTTTTTTGAGATGGAGTCTCACTCTGTCACCCAGGCTGGAGTGCAATGGCATGATCTCGGCTCACTGCAACCTCCATCTCCCAGGTTGAAGTGATTCTTCTGCCTCAGCCTCCCGAGTAGCTGGGACTACAATCACGTGCCACCAAGCCTGGCTAATTTTTGTATTTTTAGTAGAGATAGGGTTTCACCTGTTGCCCAGGCTGGTCTCGAACTCCTGACCTCGTGATTTGCTCACCTCAGCCTCCCAAAGTGCTGGGATTACAAGCATGAGCCACCACGCCTGGCCTCATATTTAATTTTTAAATATTTCAGATATTCTATATATTCAATCGTAAATTTAAATGAAAACTTATTAAATTTCTATATTCTGCCATGTGCAGTGGTTCATGCCTGTAATGCCAGCACTTTGGGAGGCCAAGGCGGGAAGATCACTTGAGCCCAGGGGCTCGAGACCAACCTGGGCAACATGGCAAGACCCAGTCTGTACAAAAAATACAAAAATTAGCCTGGGGTGGTGATGTGCGCCTGTGGTCCCAGGTACTCAGGTGGCTGAGGCAGGAGGATGGCTTGAGCCCTGGAAGTCAAAGCTGCAGTGAGCCATGATCACACCACTGTGCTCCAGCCTAGGCAACAGAGTGAGGCCTAGTCTCAAAAAAACAAAAACAAACAACAACAACAACAAACATATGTATAAAATAAATGTCTGTATTCTCGTGGGTACAAAAACATAGTTGGAAAGAATGAATAAGCTCTTGCATGTGGGTAACCAGAAGAAAAAAGAAGAAGGAGAAGAAAAAAGTAAGGTAAAGAAACAAACAGGCCGGGCGCGGTGGCTCACGCCTGTAATCCCAGCACTCTGGGGAGGCCAAGGCAGGCAGATCACTTGAGGTCAAGAGTTCGAGACCAGCCTGACCAACATGGTGAAACCCTGTCTCTACTAAAAATACAAAAAATTAGCTGGGTGTGGTGGCATGCGCCTGTAATCCCAGCTACTCAGGAGGCTGAGGCAGGAGAATCGCTTGAACATGGGAGGCAAAGGTTGTAGTGAGCCGAGAACGTGCCACTGCACTCCAGCCTGGGCGACAGAGCAAGAGGCTGTCTCAAAAAAAAAAGAAAAAGAAAAAAAGAAACAAACAAGCCAGGCACAGTGGCTGACGCCTGTAAACCCAGCACTTTGAGGAGGGCAGATTACCTGAGGTTAGGAGCTCGAGAGCAGCCTGGCCAACATGATGAAACCCCGTCTCTACTAAAAATACAAAAAAAAAAAAAATTAGCCGGGCATGGTACCTGTGGTACCAGCTACTTGGGAGGCTGAGGCAGGAGAATGGCTTGAACCCAGGAGGAGGAGGTTGTAGTGAGCCGAGATTGTGCCACTGCACTCTAGCCTGAGCGATAGAGCAAGACTCCATCTCAAAACAAACAAACAAACAAACAAAGAATAAGACCTAGTGTTAGCTAGCACAACAGGGTGACTATAGTAAAAAACAAACAAACAAACAAAATATATATATAGTATGTGTGTGTGACAGAGTCTTGCTCTGTCACCCAGGCTGGAGAGTGCAGTGGTGTGATCTTGGCTCACTGCAACCTCTGCCTCCCAGATTCAAGCGATTCTCCTGCCTCAGCCTCCCAAGTAGCTGGGATTACAGGTGCCCGCCACCATGCCTGGCTAATTTTTTTTTTTTTTTTTGTATTTTTAGTAGAGATGGGGTTTCACCAAGTTGGCCAGGCTAGTATCAAACTCCTAACCTCAGGTGATCTGCCCGCCTTGGCCTCCCAAAGTGCTGGGATTACAGGCATGCGCCACTGTGCCTGGCCATAAAAAATAATTTAATTGTACATTTAAAATAACTAAAAGAGTTGAATTGGATTGTTTGTAACACAAAAGATAAATGCTTGAGGTGACAGATTTCCCTTTAACTCTGCTATGAATATTATGCATTGCATGCCCATATCAAATATCTCATGTGCCTCACAAGTATATAAACTTATTGTGCACCTGCAAAAATTAAAAATAAACTTGAAAAAATAAAAACAAAACAAAAATCAACATTAAAGAAAAGTTTTCCGTATTTTCTGAGTTGTCTCAGTGGGTAATTTATCATCCCACTTTACTTTAAGCTTTGTAATTTGGGGAAAAAATAATTCCTGCCTTTCTATTGGTAATCTATCCCAGTTAAATGCATTGTTCAGCTCCACATTTGGCTTTTGGGTGCTCAACATAGGGATATAAAACATCTATTTCACCCAGACATAGAATTCATTCACTCAAAGTTTATGAAATTCCAGAAATTGAATGTATGACAGCGGCCAGGCAGTTTCTTAGGCCTGTAATCCCAACACTTTGGGAGGTCGAGGCAGAAGGATCACTTAAGCCCAGGAGTTTGAGACCAGCCTGAGCAACATGGCAAGACCTTGTCTCCACAATCTCAGCAGTGTCATCAAATGGTGACAAGACTTTGTCATGTCCTAGAGAAAAAGATTCTCAGCAGTTTCTACATTAAAAGCCTCTTTGGAAGGACAAATTCTATTTCACACAAATCTATGAAGTTTAACATCTGTATCCCCTCCTGCCAGTAAGCACTAAACTTAAAAGAGTATTTCATCTATGACCTCTGAAATCTGATCAATGGTGTTGAGTTTTCCCACACCATAACGCCAGCTTGTTTTCAGTCGTATTGTTGTACAAATTGCCACAAAAAATATGCAAAAGCTTTTAAACAAAACTTGGCAACATGTTGATAACGTGAACCTGCAATGTGAGGTCATGCTATTGTTGACCATGTTAACTTCCACTAATAGGAACCTGCATCCTGCATTGTTCTTCAAGCATCAACAAAATTAAGATAGTTTTTTAAAATTTTTATTTAATCACACAAATCTGTTAAATTATTTAAAATATCCTGTTAATTTATAAGCTCCGTGAGAGCTGGAACAATTTTCATTCTGCCATTCATCTTTGTAACCTTCACAGGACTTAGCCATAGATACTAATTAAAAATGCACACACTCACACACACCCCCCCCTACATACAAACATATACAAATATTTACAGTTGAAATGAAAAAAAAACGTGTACAGTACCATCATGGTTCACTGTAGCTTCGACCTCCTGGGTTTAAGTGATCCTTCTGCCTCAGCCTCCTGAGAAGTTGAGACCACAGGTGCATGCCACCACACCCAGCTAATTTTTAAATTTCTGCTAGAGATGAGGTCTCACTATATTGCTCAGGCTGGTCTTGAGCTCCTGGCCTCAAGTGATCCTCCTGCTTTGGCCTCCCAAAGTGCTGGGATTACAAGTGTGAGACACTGCACCCGGCTAAAAATGTTGTATGGTACTTTAAATAAATCCCTGTAACGTTAATGAAATAGGAGCTCAAAAAGAGAAGAGAACACTTAGGAGGGAATTGTACTATTCCAGGCAAGTGCTGGAGGAGCCAAGGATTAGAAAAGTAGCCACAGATCGGAAACCAGGATTCAAACCAGATACTCCAGCTCCAGGGCCACCTCATTACACTGCCTTAGCTTTGCCAACATGCCTAGAAAATTACAATTCATAAGGGGAAAAAGTCATCCTGCTTAGTTTTCATATTCTCCAGATATTCTACACAGTATATTAAATTCCAAATTTAGATAAAAGCCTATTAATTTTGTTTTGTTTTGTTTTGTTTTTTTGAGGCGGAGTCTCGCTCTATTGCCCAGGCTGGAGTGCAGTGGCATGATCTCGGCTCACTGCAAGCTCCGCCTCCCGGGTTCATGTCATTCTCCTGCCTCGGCCTCCGGAATAGCTGGGACTACAGGCGCCCACTACCATGCCCAGCTAATTTTTTGTATTTGTAGTAGAGACAGGGTTTCACCATGTTAGCCAGGATGGTCTCGATCTCCTGACCTCGTGACCCACCCGCCTCGGCCTCCCAAAGTGCTGGGATTACAGGCGTGAGTCACCACGCCTGGCCCCCTTTTTTTCTTTTGAGTCGGAATTTCACTCTTGTTGCCCAGGCTGGAATGCAATGGCACAATCTTGGCACACCACAACCTCCGCCTCCCGGGTTCAAGTGATTCTCCTGCCTCAGCCTTCCGAGTAGCTGGGATTATAGGCATGTGCCACCAAGCCCGGCTAATTTTGTATTTTTACTAGAGGTGGGGTTTCTCTGTATTGGTCAGGCTGGTCTCAAACTCCTGACCTCAGGTCATCCTCCCACCTCAGCCTCCCAAAGTGCTGGGATTACAGGCATGAGCTACTGTGCCCAGCCAAAAGCCTATTAAATTTTTATAATCTCTTGTGTATCATCGTGACTAATTTATCACTCTAAATCACCTAAAGATTATCAGTTTGAAAAAAGTAACACAAAAAAAAGTAGTGATTTACCATGTTAGTAGTCTATTCCGGCCACTATCCTAGAAAACTATTTTATTTTATTTTTATTTCATTTATTTATTTTTTTTTGAGATGGAGTCTCGCTCTGTCACCCAGGCTGGAGTGCAGTGGTGCAATCTCGGCTCACTGCAAGCTCTGCCTCCCGGGTTCACACCTTTCTTCTGCCTCAGCCTCCCGAGTAGCTGGGACTACAGGCGCCTGCCACCGCGCCCAGCTAATTATTGTATTTTTAGTAGGGACGGGGTTTCACTGTGTTAGCCAGGATGGTCTCTATTTCCTGACCTCGTGATCCACCTGCCTCGGCTTCCCAAAGTGCTAGGATTACAGGCGTGAGCCATCGCACCTGGCCTAGAAAACTATTTAGAAGGTAAAATGGATGGGATGTGTAATTGATCAGATGAAGCACACGTGTATGTGTGTGTGTGTGTGTGAGAGAGAGAGAGAGAGAGAGAGAGGATGCCACTTTTTCTATTTTGGGAAACTGGGTAGATAGTACAATTTACCGAGACAGGAAAGGCAAGAGAAAATGTTTTCCAAATAATTGTTGCAAGAACCTGTCTTTCCTTTCTCCAGTGAGGTTTGCCATGAGTGTTGTAATCAACTCTTTCACTTCTGCCATTGGCATTCTATTGAATCATTGCTTAGTTACGTTGCTCCAGATATTTTTGCTGTGTTCCTAACAGTCCTGATCAAGCTAAAAAGCATCGCGTGTTACACAGAGAACTGAGATATGTCCTACAGCACAGACTACCTCTTCCAGAGTTGTTTACTTTACAGGCACTGCTAGTTGATCCTGTGGATGACCCAAGTGATCATCCTATTATATGCTAAAGTCTGTTGACTTCTTTAAACTCCCAAGCTTTGATCCTAACAGGACCGAATTTGAGATGATAAGACACCTTTTCTATCTTAGTGCATCTTTATTCTGAGTGTAGTAAATGTTTAACATTCTCACAGAATTGCAAAGTTACCTAACTAATGAACTACATGTTAAACATGAAGCAGTGTTCTGGTCTTCAGTAGAAGTTATCAGTAAACCAACTTTGAAATGCTGCAAGGCAGATCTACTGGATATCAAGTTCTGCCCAAGTATTCCTCTAGTTATGGAGACACCAGCATTTACATTTATCTATCACCAAATCTTTTTCTTTTCTTTCCTTTTTTTTTTTTTTTTTTTTTTGAGACAAGGTCTCACTCCATCACCCAGGCTGCAGTGCAATGGCAGGATCATGGCTCACTGTAGCTGTGAACTCCTGGTCTCAAGCTTTCCTCCCCCGTCAGCCTCCCAGAGTAGCTGGGACTACAGGTGCATGCCACCATTCCCCGCTAATTTTTTGTAGAGATGGGGTTTTGCCATGTTGCCCAGGCTAGTCTCCACCTCCTAAGCTCAAGCAAATCTGCTCACCTTGGCCTCCCAAAATTCTGGGATTACAGGTGTGAGCCACCATGCCCGTCCTTAAGACCACTTCTGATGTTAATTTCTTGGCTTTCAGAATACCCTGACCATGCAGGTTGCATAAATTCAACCCCAAACACACTTGACAGTAGGCCTTTGATAATAATTTCTTAGAAGACTTGGGAAATGGCCAGGCACCGTGCCTCACACCTGTAATCCCAGCACTTTGGGAGGCCAAGGCGGGTGGATCACTTGAGGTCAGAAGTTTGGGACCACCCTGGCCAACGTAGCCAAACCCTGTCTCTACTAAAAATACAAAAAAAATTAGCCGGGTGTGGTGGTGAACACCTGTAATCCCAGCTACTATTAGAGTCATTGTGGTTACATCTAGCCATAAGATCTTTCCTTTCATCCACATTTAAAATGAGTTCCATGTAGCATGCAGCAGCAATAAGGTTACGGGGAAGGATGGAAAAAGGAGGAGTGAATGGAAAGAAAAGATCATGTGTCTTCTCTGTGTCTTTTTCTTTCTTTCTTTCTCTTTCTTTTCCTTCTTTCTTCTTTCTTTTTTTTTTTTTTTTTTTTTTTTGACAGTCTCGCTCTGTCACCCAGGCTGGAGTGCAATGGTGTGATCTTGGCTCACTGCAACCTCCTCCGCCTCCCAGGTTCAAGCAATTCTCCTGCCTCAGCCTCCCGAGTAGCTGGGATTACAGGTGCCCGCCACCATGCCCAGCTAATTTTTTTGTATTTTTAGTTAAGAAGGGTTTTCACCATGTTGGCCAGGCTGGTCTCGAACTCTGACCTCAGGTGATCCACCCACCTTGCCCTCCCAAAGTGATGGGATTACAGGCAAGAGCCACTGCGCCCAGCAGGGAGAAACTTTTTTAGGTTCTCAGATTCATGTAGCGGTCGTGTTTTCATCTCCCCTCTTTTGCTAGCCCAGGGCCTCATCTTCTGTCCATGCTGCTGCTTTGGAAACAAATCATTTTTAGTATAAATACTGAGTTCCAAACTCTGCGTAGATATCTGTGGACAAAACTCTTACTCCCATGGAACTTAACTGTTTTCGAAAGGAGGGAAACAATAATAAGTAAATTATATAGTAAGTTAAAGGTGAAGTGTGAATAATGGGAGGAGGAGTAGTAGCAGATGAGGCAGAGGGGTCAGGAGTGGAAGAGGGTGCATGAGTCTAGGAGCTGTATAGGCCATTGCAAGAATCTAAGTTTTTATTTTAAGAAAATGAAAAACACTGGGCCAGGCATGGTGGCTCACGCCTGTAATCCCACCACTTTGGGAGGCTGAGGTGGGCCGATCACTTGAGGTCAGGAGTTCGAGACCAGCCTGGACAACATGGAGAAACCCTGTCTCTACTAAAACTACAAAATTCAGTCGGGCGTGGTGGCAGGCACCTGTAATCCCAGCTACTCAGGAGGCTGAGGCAGGAGAATCACTTGAACCCAGGAGGCAGAGGCTGCAGTGAGCTGAGATCGCACCACTGCACTCCAGCCTAGGTGGCAGAGCAAGACTCCATCTCAAGAAAAAATGAAAAACATTGGAGGGTTTTGTGTAAAGAGTGACTTGACTTACATTTTAGGAGGATCATTATGGCTGGTAATTGAGATGAGGCTGCAAGGATCAACACAAGGACTTGTGTTCAGAACACTATTCTAATAGTCCCAAGAGAGATGATGGTGGATTGAACCATCGTCTCTCGGAATTACCATTCTACTGCTGTAGGGACAGCAGTAGAGTGTTAAGAAGTGGTGGATTTTTAATTTATGTTGACAACTGAGTAGGCAGGGTCTTCTAGCTGATTGGTTATATCATGTGAAAGAGAGTTTTCAAGGATGGTGTAGGAAGCAGAATAATGGTTCCCCAAAGAACCATGTCTATGTCCCAATCCCCAGAACCTGTGATTACTTGGGGTTACACGGCAAAGGGGAATGAATTAAGGTTGCAGATGGAATTAAGACTTAAGCGGTGGCTCACGCTTGTAATCCCAGCACTTTGGGAGGCCGAGGCGGGCGGATCACGAGGTCAGGAGATCCAGACCACGGTGAAACCCCGTCTCTACTAAAAATACAAAAAAAATTAGCCGGGCGTGGTGGCGGGTGCCTGTAGTCCCAGCTACTCCGGAGGCTGAGGCAGGAGAATGGCATGAACCCGGGAGGCGGAGCTTGCAGTGAGCCGAGATTGCGCCACTGCACTCCAGCCTGGGTGACAGAGCGAGACTCCGTCTCAAAAAAAAAAAAAAAAAAAAAAAAAAGACTTCAAATCAGATGATCTTAACATCGGGAGATTATCCTGGAATATCTAAATGAGCCCAATATAATCACAAGAGTCCTTCGGAGTAGAAAAGAGAGGCAGAAGAGGGAGAATCAGAAAGATGGCATCTTGAGAAAGACTCAGCTGAGTGTAAAGATGGAGGCATGAGTGTAAAGTTGCTGAGTGTAAAGATGGAGGCATGCAGCCATTAGCTGAGAAATAGAGACAGACTCTAGATGCTGGGAAAAGCCAGGCAGCATCTGATTCCAGGGCCTCCAGAAGGGGCACAGCCCTGACGGTGTCTTTATTTTAATCTGATGAGATCTGTTAAGTAACATGGGGTACCTTAAAATGGCGCTGTCCCTTAAGATGGGGCCGGTTCCAGGTTCTTCTCCCATCCTTGACCGGGCACTGTCTGAACCCGCCAAAGGAGGGCCAATCAGAAAGAAGCATCTCCCGCCTTCCCTTGGGCCCTCCCCTAGCCCAATCCACGTAGGCCCAAGGGATGTAAAACCCAGCACACCAGCAGCCCTCTCTCTCTTCTCTTCCTTCTCCGCTCCATACCTCCAATAAAGATCTCTTGACCGCGACCGGTGTAGTTTGGTCTCCGCCCGGCCCCTTTCAAGACCTCATGTTGGACTTCTAATATAAAAAAAAAAAGTGAAATAATAAATTGGTGTTGTTTTAAGCCAATTAGTTTGTGGTAATTTGTTACAGCAGCCACAGAAAATGAACACAGATTGTGCCAAAGCTTTGTCTGCAGCAAGGGGAAGGGTGGAGTTGCTATGATGTGCTATCGAGGAGACAGCAGGTGGGAAAAGCTTGGGGGGAAGAATCAAGAGTTCTGCTCTGAATATGTTCTATTCCTAGAAAAAAATCTGTCATCTGTGTACCAGGAGGCCTGTGCATGCAATTTCATAACTGCCTAAGGGTAAAAAACTCGAAACATCCCAAATGTCCATTGACAGAAGGAATAGGTAGGTTGTGGTTCAGCCACACAATGGACTATTATATAGCGAGAAATGAATGAACTACGTCTTGCGACAACACAGATGAATCTTGGTCAAATGTTATAATGCGCCACTCAACTCCAGCCTGGGCAGCAGAGTGCGACTCCATCTAAAAAAAAAAGAGACAGAGAGAGAGCTTATAGAAAATGTCCAGGCCTTATGCCTTAATCAATAAATTGAGATTTCTAGGGTAGGACCTAAAGTATCTGGTATAAAGGATAGTATTCTGGGGGTGTATCCAATACTAAATAATTGTAGAAAATAGTCCCCTGATTGATGGCTAGACAGGACCCTCTTCCCTTCCTGTCACCACCACCTGTCACCAAGCACAGCTGCTTCTCAGCGCGTGTGTTTAACAGCCTGGTTTCCAGTTCCTTCCATGATTTTGGCCCCAGAGGTTACTGTCTTGCGAGCTGTCTGAAGACAGCTTTCATTACTATTTTGAGAGCTCAATTACACATTGAAAATGATGTTGCAAAATTTTGTCTGGCATTTCTAGGTATCTAACACTGGGAGAACTTTCTAGTTGTTAACCCCTTCAAGAGCTTATGAAGGCCAGGCACATTGACTCATGCCTGCAATCCCAGCATCTTGGGAGGTCGAGGTGGGTGGATCACCTGAGGTCAGGAGTTTGAGACCAGCCTGGCCAACATAGCGAAACCCCATCTCTACTAAAAATACAAAAATTAGCCAGATGTGGTGGTGCATGCCTGTAGTCCCATCTATCTGAGAGGCTGAGGCAGGAGAATCGCTTGAACCCAGGGGGTGGGGAGTGCTGTGAGCTGAGATTGCATCACTCAACTCCAGCCTGGGCGGCAGAGAGGGACTCCGTCTAAAAAAAAAAAAAAGAGAGAGAGAGAGCTTATAGAAACTTTCCAGGCCTTATGCCTTAATCAATAAATTGAGATTTCTAGGGTAGGACCTAAAATATCTGCGTTTTTAAAGCTCTGTGGGTAATTATAAAGCAAAATCACTCTAATAAGCATTTAATGAAGCCCTGATTGACTAGCTGGGAGGAGGCCGTCCTAGCTTGAACCTACACTGTATCTAATCCGGGGCTTGAAACCTACTTGGGCACATCTGGTGACCTCATGAGACCGACCTACCAGATGTCTGTTTGCACGAAAGACAAAAGGGAGCCAGGGAGATAATACAGCCCAAGAAAAGAAAACCCAGGCACAAGATGAATCCAAAGAAGGGTCTGGTGTCTGTGACTCAGACGTATGTTCACCCCATGAACTCAGCTCTGATTAAAGGGAGAAGGACAGGAGTCAGACACACCAAGTTCAAATCCTCGGTGATCGTGGCTGTCACTTACCTCTCAAAATCTCAGCTTTCTCACCTGAAAAATGAAGATATGAGAAATCTCTATCTCTTTGTGCTTCTGGAAATACTAAATGAGGGTGTGTTTGCCAAGTTATTAGCAGAGTGCCTGGATCATATTATGTGCTTAGTAAACGCTAACTTTGTATGTTGAAGTGGAACTAGCTTTTTCTTCTTCTTCTTTTTTTTTTTTTTTTGAGACGTAGTCTCGCTCTGTCGCCTAGGCTAGAGTGCAGTGGCACGATCTCAGCTTACTGCAAGCTCTGCCTCCCGGGTTCACGCCATTATCCTGCCTCAGTCTCCCGAGTAGCTGGGACTACAGGCACCCGCCACCATGCCCAGCTAATTTTTTTCTATTTTCAGTAGAGATGGGGTTTCACCATGTTAGCCAGGATGGTCTCGAACTCCTGACCTTGTGATCCGCCCACCTCAGCCTCCCAAAGTGCTGAGATTACAGGTGTGAGCCACCGCGCCCGGCCTTGTTTTTGTTTTTGTTTTGTTTGTATTTTTAGTAGAGATGGGGTTTCATCATGTTGGCCAGGCTGGTCTCCAACTCCTGACCTCAAGTGTTCCACCCACCTCGGCCTCCCAAAGTGCTGGGACTATAGGCGTGAGACACTGCACCCAGCCGGAACTGGCTTTTTCACTAAAACCTCTGGTCCCTTGATTGACCTTGGAGCAGACTACAAAAGGAGGAGACAGAGAGGGGGATAGGGGGTCGCCCCTGCATGGCTGAGCCAATCAGCTCTGACACTTCCTAGGCCTCCCTCCTGCAGTAGCTGCAGACCTGGCAGGAGACAGGAGTGCCTGATAGATGCCTACGAGGTCCACAGAGGCTGTGTAGAAGGAGCAAGAACAGCAACAATTAAGTTGCACGGACAAATCCTCCAACAGGTTGGCTTTGCATCCCAGTGTGAGTACCATCCCAACAAGCATAAAGATGAGTCTTGATCCTAAAACAGTACTTCCAAAGCCTGCTATTCCGGAGGAGATGAGCTCAGTCAGTAGGCCCTGTCTTGGAGCTCCATACTCTTCTAACTTCAGTGGTGATGTGAGCCAGCTCTCAAAAAATAAAAAAACTTAAGAAGTTCCCACTTACAGTGTTTGTCAGTTTGATGGTGTAAATTCTCCAGGCATGGCCGATGCCAACGTGATGTTTCCAAACACTGAGTTGGGAAGAAATGTGCTGAGCTGGCTTTTACACTGTCCTGAGCAGCACAAACCAGCCCCAACAGACGACTGCGCATTCTTCCAACGACAGGACCCCTAAAAGCCACATAAAATGACAGACGCTCTGCAGCATTTAGGTGATGATGCCATCCTGGAGAAGAAATGTGTCTACACTTGACTTAGCGCATGACTGCCAGTTGTACGTGATGTATTCTCAGCCCCGCAGGAACGTTTACTACGCACTAGTTGCATTATTATTCTGCTAGTAGTAACGTTCTTTTAAATATGGTAAAGAATCTACACATCAGCCTGTCTGCAAACTATTTGATGGTGCTTTGTTCTCTTTTATTAAAACTCTCATGTCTTTGTAAGAAATAGAGCATTTCTTATTTTTTATTTTATTTTATTTGAAGACAGGGTCTCATCATGTTACCTAGGCTGGTCTCGAACACCTAGGCTCAAGCGATCCTCCCGCCTCAGCTGCCCAAAGTGCTGGGATTACAGGTATAAGCCAGCATGCCAGCCCAGAAATACAGTGTTTAAAGGTGCTATAAGAAAAACAGTTTACGGGCCGGGCTCCATGGCTCACACCTGTAATCCCAGCACTTTGGGAGGCTGAGGCAGGAGGATCACAAGGTCAGGAGTTCGAGACCAGCCTGGCCAATATGGTGAAACCCCATCTCTATTAAAAATACAAAAATTAGCCAGGCATGGTGGCACGCGACTGTAGTCCCAGCTACTCGGGAGGCTGAGGCAGAAGAATCACTTGAACCTGGGAGGAGGAGGTTGCAGTGAGCCGAGATTGTGCCATTGCACTCCAGCCTGGGTGACAAGAGCAAAACTCTGGAAAAAAAAAGAAGAAAGAAAGAGAGAGGAGGAGGAGGGAAAGAAAGAAAGAAAGAAAGAGAGAGAGAGAGAGAGAGAGAGAGAGAGAAAGAAAGAAAGAAAAAGAAAGAAAGAGAGAAAGAAAGAGGCCGGGCGCAGTGGCTCACGCTTGCAATCCCAGCACTTTGGGAGGCCGAGGCGGGCGGATCACGAGGTCAGGAGATCGAGACCACGGTGAAACCCCATCTCTACTAAAAATACAAAAAAATTAGCCGGGCGTGGTGGCAGGTGCCTGTAGTCCCAGCTACTTGGAGAGGCTGAGGCAGGAGAATGGCGTGAACCCAGGAGGCGGAGCTACCAGTGAGCCGAGATCGCGTCACTGCACTCCAGCCTGGGTGACAGAGCGAGACTCCATCTCAAAAAAAAAAAAAAAAAAAAAAAAAAAAGAAAGAAAGAAAGACAGTTTATGATGCTATCAAGTTAAAGAGCGATAGCAGTATGACGTTCTAGTTGTGGAAGTTATACATGAAACGCAAGCTATAGAAAGAAAAAGTTGGTCAGAAGGTTTTTTAACAAGTTTTACATATAATTAGGATACATTAGAATGACATGACTGGAAAATTTGAAATTATGAAAAATATGCATCAGCATGCACTGTAATCCGCTGGAGCACAGTTAAGGTCGATTGCTGGGCCCCAACTCCACAGTTTCAGATTCAGTGAATCTGGGACCCAAGAATGGACATTTCTAAAAATTTCCTAGGAGAGCCCACTCAGAGGTCCACTGCCTTATACACATAACACCTTAGAATTAGCCTTTCTCAATGTGCTACATATACACCATGGAATACTATGCAGCCATAAAGAAGAATGAGATCACATCCTTTGCAGGGTCATGGATGAAGCTGGAAACCATTATCCTTAGCAAACTAACACAGGAACAGAAAACCAACCACTGCATGTTCTTACTCATAAGAGGGAGCTGAACAATGAGAATACATGGACACAGAGAGGAGAACAACACACACTGGAGTCTGTTGTGGGGGTGGGGAGGGAGAGCATTAGGATAAATAGCTAATGCATATGGGGCTTAATACCTAGGTGACGGATTGATAGGTGCAGCAAACCACCATGGCACACATTTACCTATGTAACAAACCTACATGTCCTGCGCGTGCACCCTGGAACTTAAAGTAAAATAAAATTAAAAAAAAAAAAAAGGAATTGGCATTTCTCCTCAATGAGCTATGGATAACTAGCATGTTTGCATCAGTCATGCACCATCCACGAAAATGGAATGGACGTTTCCTGCTACCCTGGAGGCTGTTGACACATTTTTTGGTACCATGTTTTGTTCAACTATCCAGTCTATACTTAGTAAACAGACTGCAATAAAACGTCTAGAAGCTATTCTTGGAATGAAATGAACTTCCAGAAGACTGATAACATTAGCATTAAGTGTTAAATGAAATTTATTTTAGGAGCTTCAAGGGTATGTTTGGTTCATTGGCTGTCTCCTCAGAGAAACCATTTTCTCTTCAGCCTCAGAAAACAAAACAGTTACATAACACGCCTGAGATCGCACAGTACACAGTGGACAGACATGGTCTCCACAATGGAGCTTTCTGCTTTCTGCCTCTGTTTAGTGCCTAGAACACAGCAGGTGTGCAAGAAATGTATGCGGAACTGTGAAATCATTAGAGGGAGAGAGAGGAGAGAGGGGGACACAACTCTGGTAGAATAAGTCTTCAAGGTTGTCCATAGGAGTCAGAGCTGGCTCCTTACACTTCTTTTTCTTTCTTTCTTTTTTTTTTTTTTTTCTTTTGAGACAGGATCTCACTGTCACCCGGGCTGGAGTGCAGTGGCACAATCTCAGCCTCAACCTCCTGGGCTCAAGCGATCCTCCCACCTCAGCCTCCCGTGTAGCTGGAACTACAGGTGCACACCACCATGCCCAGCTAATTTTTGTATTTTGTGTAGAGACGGGTCTTGCCATTTTGCCCAGGCTGGTCTCAAACTCCTGGGCTCAAATGATTTGCCCACCTTGGCCTCCCAAATTGCTGGAATTACAGGCGTGAGCCACCAAGCCCAGCCTTGTATCCTTATATTTCTGAATTATTTTGCTGCTCTCCAAAATTCCCAACTTCCCTTTTCTTAGGATGAAAGTTGCTCTGTGTACAAAGGTAATTGGTATCATAGCCTATGCCCAGGAGAGACTAAAACAAAAACTCCAAATGCTATTTTTAACAGTTGGTGTAAGCAGGATGTGCAGGTCATTGTTTTAAAACCACATCACCCAACGAAGAAAAATAATCGAGGTTGTTGTTTTGGATTTTTTTCTCTGACTCACTCCTAATACTATTACCTCGTTTTCTAATTGGCCTAGAAACTATTATTTCATCTTTTGTATTATCTTGGGCTTATTTTTTTTAAATAACATGGAATGGAATTAAGATCCACCACTCGATTTTCAATTTTACCCATATTAGGCGTGACTGTCAAACGGTATTTCCCTGTCAGATTTCAGGATCATTTTGCAAATGGCATCCAAGCAGTCCCATCACTCCAACTTGTAGGATCACAACAGACATACCTCAGCACATCGGAGTCAGGGCCATGTCCCTAAGATGGATACACAGGCCCACTGGACTGCCTCTACATTTTGTGCATTCATTCCTACCTCTATCCTACAAGCTGGCCAGATGTCAAAGCTTTGGCTTGTTTGGTTGCATTGTTCGATTTTTTTTTTTTTTCCTGCTGGTCTGATGGCTTTCAGGGTCAGTGATAGGTCTTTTAGAAATGAGATATGTTCAGAGGGTTTAGGGGCAAATAAATCATTCAAGGGGACTTAGCCTAGTCATTTATCCCTAACGCACTGCTGGCTGATGGGCCTCAGGGTGGGTGGTCTCTCTGGGGCCTAGACGGAGGGAGATGGGACTCAGGTTCTTATTTTATTCTCTGTTCAATGAAAGGAAGGTCTGCTTTATTTGGAAAACAAATTGGTTGTTTCTAGAACTTGGGATTTTATATAATAGCTAATATTGCTAAAGACTACTATTTATTCAGGTTCTCTGTCAATGTCTTAAGCAATCTACCAACAACTCTGGAAGTTATGTATGATAATTTCTATTTTACATAAAGGAAACTACAATGTAGAAAAGCTAGGTGACTTTCTTTTTTTTAGACGAAGTCTCGCCCTTGTCACCCAGGCTGGAGTGCAATGATGCGATCTTGGCTCACTGCAACCTCCACCTCCCAGGTTCAAGCTATTCTGCCTCAGCCTCCAGAGTAGCTGGGATTACATGCGCCTGCCACCATGACCAACTAATTTTTGTTTTTTGTTTTTTTTAGAAGAAACGGGGTTTCACCATGTTGGCCAGGCTGGTCTGGAACTCCTGACCTCAGGAAATCCTCCCACCTTGGCATCCCAAAGTACTGGGATTATAGGCGTAAGCCACCGCGCCTGGCTGTGACTTTCTTTTTCCTCTCTCTCTCTCTTTTTTTTTTTTTTTTGAGACAGCGTGTTACTCTGTCACCCAGGCTAGAGTGCAGTGGTGCCATCACAGCTCACTGCAGCCCAAACTCCCAGGTTCAAGCAATCCTCCTACCTCACTCACCTGAGTGGCTGGGACTACAGGTGTAGGACGCCATGTCCAGCTAATTTTTTTTTTTTTTTTTTTGAGAGACGAGACCTTGCTATGTTGCCCAGGCTGGTCTCATACTCCTGAGCTCAAGCGATCTCCCTACCTTGGTCTCCCAAAATGCCAGGATTGCAAGTCTGAGCCACCACGCCCAGCCAGCCAGTTATATTTGTCTCCAAATAATAATAGAGAATGTTTATTGAATTCTTTTTTTTTTTTTTGAGAGGGAGTCTCGCTCTGTCACCCAGCCTGGAATGCAGTGGCGCTATCTCGGCTCACTGCAAGCTCCGCCTCCTGGGTTCACGCCATTCTCCTGCCTCGGCCTCCCGAGTAGCTGGAACTATAGGTGCCCACCACCACACCTGGCTAATTTTTTTTTTTTGTATTTTTAGTAGAGATGGGGTTTCACCATGTTAGCCAGGATGGTCTCGATCTCCTAACCTTGTGCTCTGCCCGCCTCGGCCTCCCAAAGTGCTGGGATTACAGGCGTGAGCCACCATGCCCAGCCTATTGAATTCTTTATGTTAATCCCTCTATGTGTATTATTTCTTTTGAAATAAGAAAGAAAGATCCAGAAGAGCTATGAGATGTGTCCAAGTCACATAGGGAGATTAGACAGTGCCTCCAGTTCCCAGTCACCTTGTGTCTTTCTCGTCTGTGACACAAATTTTTCCATGGTACTGAAGCTCTGGGGAGAAGTCAGCAAAAACACTGGTCCTTGCTATGAAGGCAAAGTGTGGGCTCTGGAGCTTTCTGGAGCCGGCTGCCTGGGTTTAAGTCCTGGCTGTGCACTCCCCTTGCTGTGTGACCCAGCGCGAGTTACTTACCCTCTCTGTACTTCCATCTCATCATCTGTAAATGGAGATGACAACAGTGTCTTCCAAGGGCTGTCGTGAGGATCATTCTAGTAAAAAAAAAAAGTAAGTGACCTTTTATCAACAATGATTACTTCTTATTCTGGGAGGAAAAAGGATGTCATAGGACTGAATGTTCTCATTTTCCTCAGAAAGAACTTGATGAGATTTCAGGTCACTAGGATTAGCTCAGGGAACAGGTAAGATACTAACTAAAGAAATTAGGGTAAGTAGCTAATTAAAGTCTTGAAAACACTACATAGAGATCAAGCCTTGTCTGCAAATCCCAACTCCCAGCATCTCTAGGGTTCTGAATTTTCTGGAAACACTGCAAGAAAAGGAAAACAGAGAAGAATTTTAAACTTAAAGGGGAGAGGGGAAGTTTATTTTATTTTGTTTACTTTTGTAGAGATAGGGTCTCACTATGTTGCCCAGGCTGGTCTCAGACTCCTGGGCTCAAGCAATCCTCCTGCCTCAGCCTCCCAAAGTGCTGGGATTACAGGTGTGAGCCACTGTACCCAGCCTTTAATTTAATTTAATTTAATTTAATTTATTTGGAAGTTTAAATTGAGAAATTAATTAAAGTTGGGTTTGTGTGAACTAAAGTATTAATAATTACGCAACAGTACAAATAGTGATTTTAACAGAATGATTGATATATACATGTGCCCCCTTCAAAGCTGTATAACATAGACTCTTGGAAATAAATTTTAAAACCAAACTAGGGGATAGTGGTGATGGTGGCACAACATTGTGAATACACTTGATGCTGCTGAACTGTATACTGATAAATAATTTAAATGATTTTAACAATTGAAGCCTATTCTTGTCCATTCATGTAGAGTTGTACAAGGGAGTTCACTCTTTTATCTTTTTTTTTTTTTTTTTTTTTTTTTTTTTTTTGAGACAGAGTCTCGCTCTGTCTCCCAGGCTAGAGTGCAGTGGCGCAATCTCGGTTCACTGCAACCTCTGCCTCCCGGGTTCAAGCTATTCTCCTGCCTCAGCCCCCTGAGTAGCTAGGATTACAAGCACATGCCCGGCTAATTTTTTGTATTTTTAGTAGAGACAGGGTTTCACTGTGTTAGCCAGGATGGTCTCCATCTCCTGACCTCATGATCTGCCCACCTTATCCTCCCAAAATGCTGGGATTATAGGCGTGAGCCACTGCGCCTGGCCAGGAGTTCACTCTTAAGCATAGAATCTGCACATTCAAATGTCCAGCAAGACCCAGGTGTATTCGTCCATTCTCACACTGCTATAAAGATACTACCTGACACTGGGTAGTTTATAAAGAAAAAAGATTTGATTGACTCAACAGTTCTGCATGGCTGGGGAGGCCTCAGGAAATTTACAATCATGGCAGAAGGTGAAGGGGAAGCAAGGCACGTCTTAACGTGGCGGCAGGAGAGACGAAGATGCTGTGTTGCCCAAGCTGGAGTGCAGTGGCAGGATCTCGGCTCACCGCAACCTCCACCCCCCGGGTTCAAGCAATTCTACCTCAGCCTCCAGAGTAGCTGGGATTACAGGCGAGTACCACCACGTCCAGGCAATTTTCATATTTTTAGTGGAGACAGGGCTTCACCATGTTTGCCAGGCTGGTATTGAACTCCTGACCTCAAGTGATTTACCCACTTGAGCCTCCTAAAGTGTTGGGATTACAGGTGTGAGCCACTGTGCCCAGCTGCAACTAGCGCTTTTTTTTTTTATTTTTTGGAGATGGAGTCTCGCTGTGTCACCCAGGCTGGAGTGCAGTGGTGCAATCTTGGCTCACAGAGCAAGACTCCGTCTCAATAAAAAGAAAAGTGTCTGTTCATGTCCTTTGCCCATTTTATTTATTTATTTATGTATTTTGAGACAGAGTCTCGCTCTGTCAACACGTTGGAGTGCAGTGGCGTGATCTCGGCTCACTGCAACCTCCACCTTCCAGGTTCAAGCAATTTTCCTGCCTCAGACTCCTGAGTAGCTGGGACTACAGGCGCGCGCCATCATGCCTAGCTGTTTTTTTTTTTTTTTTAGACCAAGTCTCCCTCTGTCGCCCAGGCTGGAGAGCAGAGGCGCGATCTCGGCTCACTGCAAGCTCCGCCTCCCGGGTTCAGGCCATTCTCCTGCCTCAGCCTCCTGAGTAGCTGGGACTACAGGTGCCCTCGACCACACCTGGCTAATTTTTTGTGTTTTTAGTAGAGACGGGGTTTCACCGTGTTAGCCAGGATGATCTCCATCTCCTGGCCTCATGACCCACCCACCTCGGCCTCCCAAAGTGCTGGGATTACAGGCGTGAGCCACCGCGCCCGGCCTAATTTTTTATTTTTAGTAGAGACGGGGTTTCTCCATGTTGACCAGGATGGGCTCAATCTCCTGACCACGTGATCCACCTACCTCGGCCTCCCAAAGTGCTGGGATTACAGGCGTGAGCCAGCGCACCCGGCCATTTGCCGATTTTTTAATGGGATTGTTTGGGGTTTTTTTGTTTTAAAGTTATTTTAAGTTCCCCATAGATGCTGGATATTAGACCTTTGTCAGAGGCATAGTTTGCAAAATTTTCTCCCGTTCTGTAGGCTGTCTGTTCACTCTGTTGATAGTTTCTTTTGCTGTGCAGAAGCTCTTTTGTTCAATTAGATCCCATTTCTCAACTTTTGCTTTTTTTGCAATTGCTTTTGGCATCTTCATCATGAAATCTTTGCCCATTTCTATGTCCAGAATGATATTTCCTAGGTTGTCTTCCAGGTTTTTTGTAGATTGAGGTTTTACATTTAAGCCTTTAATTCATCTCTAGTTAATTTTTGTATATGGTGTAAGGTAGAGGTCCAGTTTCAATTTTCTGCATATGGCTAACCAGTTATCCCAGCACCATTTATTGAATAAGGAGTCCTTTCCCCATTGCTTGTTTTTATCAGCTTTTTCGAAGATCAGATAGTTGTAGGTGTGTAGGCTTATTTCTGTGTTCTCCATTCTGCTCCATTGGTCTATGTGTTTGTTTTTGTACCAGTACCATGATGTTTTCGTTACTGTATCCCTGTAGTATAGTTTGAAGTCTGTAGCATGATGGCTCCAGCTTTGCTCTTTTTTTTTTTAGGATTTCCTTGGCTATTTGGGCTCTTTTTTGGTACCCTATGAATTTCAAAGTAGGTTTTTCTAGTTCTGTGAAGAATGTCATTGGTAGTTTAATAGGAATAGTACTGAATCTATAAATTGCTTTGGGTAGTATGGCCATTTTAATAATATTGGTTCTTCCTATCCATGAGCCTGGGATGTTTTTCCATTTGTTTGTGTCACCTCTGATTTCTTTGAGCAGTGTTTCGTAGTTTTCCTTGTAGAGATCTTTCAACTCCCTGATTAGCTGTATTCGTAAGTATTTTAATTTTTTTTGTAGTAATTGTGAATGGGATTGCATTCCTGATTTGGCTCTTGGCTTGACTGTTGCTGGTGTATAGGAATGATAGTGATTTTTTGCACATTGAATTTGTATCCTGGGACGTTGCTGATATTGTTTATCAGCTTAAGGAGCTTTTGGGCCAAGACTATGGAGTTTTCTAGATGCAGGATTATGTCATCTACAAACATGGATAGTTTGAGTTCCTCTCTTCCTATTTGGATGCCTTTCATTTCTTTCTGTTGCCTGATTGCTCTGGCTAAGACTTCCAATACTATGCTGAATGGGAGTGGTGAGAGAGCACATCCTTGTCTTGTGTCAGTTTTCAAGGGGGATGCTTCCAGCTTTTGCCCATTCAGTATGATATTGACTATGCATTTGTCATAGATGGCTCTTATTATTTTGAGGTAGGTTCCTTCAATACCTATTTTATTTACTGAGAGTTTTTAATATGAAAGGGTATTGAATTTTAACAAAAGCCTTTCTGCATCTATGAAGATAATCATGTGGGTTTTCTCTTTAGTTCTGTTTATGTGATGAATCACATTTATGGATTTGTTTATGTTGAACCAACCTTGCATCCCAGGGATAAAGACATCTGAAATTTTTTTTTTTGGTTTGTTTGTTTGTTTTTGAGACAAAGTCTTGCTCTTTTGCCCAGGCTGGAGTGCAGCGGCACGATCTCGGCTCACTGCAACCTCCACCTCCCAGGTTCAAGCTATTCTCCTGCCTGAGCCTACCGAGTAGCTGGGACTACAGGCGTGTGCCACCATGCCTGGCTAATTTTTGTATTTTTAGTAGAGATGGGATTTTGCCATGTTGGCCAGGATGGTCTGGAACTCTTGACCTTAAGTGATCTGCCCACCTCGGCCTCCCAAAGTGCTGGGATTACAGGCATGAGCCACCGCGGCCGGCGTGAAATGTTTTTAAAACATTCTTTTACCTGGGAACATAGATTCCAGTTGCCCTGAATATATACTCCTAAATCTGCAACTTTAACATACATTAGTGCTAGTAAAATATCATTTTAATGATTACTTTTAAAGTCAAAGTAGGACAAATTAGAGAGTAATTGTCTGTACTATTCATCGAATAGGGAAGTGAGCAGAGTGTACATCACAGCCAGCCTATGCTCAGGCCTTTTGGGGACACTTGGTTTAAAGAAGCTCTCCCTCCAGGTCCAGCCAAGCTTCAGGCTGGGAGCACCAAGGCTGACAGCCAAACTCCAGTGCACACTAAGTGTTTCTCCGTTTTGCTCTTCCTTCTTTATTTTCTACACACATTGCCCCTTCCAGGATCTCATAGTGGACAGGTGGCTGAATTTAAGAGCTCTCATTTCCAGGTCAAAATACCATCTCTTAAGCCTCTTTTAATATTGCCCTTTGAAAATCTCCAACATAACTTCTTTCAAATAAATTTTTCATACCAGTATATAAAGTATTCACAATAATGAAAACACTCATCATTCCCCTTCCCTAATTAATTTTGTTTCTATACTGCTTATCACCATGGAATTTTTTTTTTTTGAGACAGAGTCTTGCTCTGTCGCCCAGCTGGAGTGCAATGGCACGATCTTGGCTGACTGCAACCTCTGCCTCCCGGGTTCAAGCAATTCTCCTGCCTCAGCCTCCCGAGTAGCTGGGATTACAGGCGCCTGCCATCATGCCCGGCTAATTTTTGTATTTTTAGTAGAGACGGGTTTTCGCCATGTTGGTCAGGCTGGTCTCGAACTCCTGACCTCGTTATCAGCCCACCTCGGCCTCCCAAGGTGCTGGGATTACAAGCATGAAGCACCATGCCTGGCCTTTTTTTTTTTTTTTTTGAGACAGAATCTCGCTCTGTCACCCAGGCTGGAGTGCAGTTGTGCGATCTTGGCTCACTGAAACCTCTGCCTCCCAGGTTCAAGTGATTCTCCTGCCTCGACCTCCCGAGTAGCTGGGACTACAGGCCTGCACCACCACACCTGGCTAATTTTTGTATCTTTTTTTTTTTTTCGAGACGGAGTCTCGGTCTGTCACAGAGGTGGGAGTGCAGTGGCGCGATCTAGGCTCACTGCAAGCTCTGCCTCCTGGGTTCATGCCATTCTCCTGCCTCAGCCTCCCGAGTAGCTCCCGAGTAGCTGGGACTACAGGCGCCCAACACCATGCCCAGCTGATTTTTTGTATTTTGTTTAGTAGAGACGGGGTTTCACCGTGTTAGCCAGGATGGTCTCAATCTCCAGACCTCGTAATCTGCCCGCCTCGGTCTCCCAAAGTGCTGGGATTACAGGCGTAAGCCACCACGCCGGCCTAATTTTTGTATCTTTATGGAGATGTGGTTTCACCATGTTGGCCAGGCTGGTCTCGAACTCCTGACCTCAAGTGATCCTCCCGCCTCGGCCTTCCAAAGTGCTGGGATTACAGGTGTGAGCCACCGTGCCTGGCCACCATGTAACATATTACATGTTGTTATATTTAACATTATTATGTATTAGCTGTCCCCTCCCCCCGACTAGAATGTGTGTTCTACAGGGGCAGTGGTTTGTGTCTATTTGGTTCATAGCTATCTGCTAAGCCTCAGAACAGTGTCTGGCACGTAACAGTCATTCCATTACTATTTGCTAATTGAATGATCTGTGTAAATTACATAGCACAGTCCTGTGTTCCTTCACTAGTGTTTACAATGTACTACAATATACTTTGTATGCTGTTTACTACACTTAATAAAAATAAGCTTAAAAAACTAAGATGTTTGGGGAAAATATTTACAAAGATGAGATAGTCCAAGGCAGGAATGGGAGGTGACTATAAACGGGCACAAGGCTTTTAGGGAAGGGACACAAATGTTCTAGACGTGGATTGTGTTGCTAGCTGCACAGGCCTATGAATATATTAAAAACATGAAACTATACACTTAAAGTAGGTGAATTTTATATGTGAATTTTTTTTTTTTTTTTTGAGACGGGGTCTCACTCTGTCACGTGGGGCAATCACGACTCACTGAAACCTCAATCTCCCAGGCTCAAGTGATCCTCCTTCCAGGTGAGTAGCTGGGACTACAGGGACACACCACCACGCTGGCTATTTTTGCTTTTTTTTTTTTTTTGAGACAGAGTCTTGCTCTGTCACCAGCCAGACTGGAATGCAGTGGCACAATCTCGGCTCACTGCAATCTCCACCTCCCAGGTTCAAGTGATTCCCCTGCCTCAGCCTCCCAAGTAGCTGGGACTACACGTGCGTACCACCATGCCCAGCTAATATTTTGTGTTT
Source organism: Nomascus leucogenys (assembly GCF_006542625.1). NCBI lineage: Eukaryota > Metazoa > Chordata > Mammalia > Primates > Hylobatidae > Nomascus > Nomascus leucogenys. Next base: position 16,121,893 of record NC_044386.1, on the reverse strand, counting down.
TAGTAGAGACAGGGTTTCACAATGTTGGCCAGGATGGTCTTGATCTCCTGACCTCGTGATCCACCCGCCTTGGCCTCCCAAGGTGCTGGAATTACAGGCGTGAGCCACTGCACCCGGCTTAACTTTTGTATTTTTTGTAGAGATGGGGTTTCACTGTGTTGCCCAGGCTGGTTTCGAACTCCAGGCCTCAAGTGATCTGCCTACCTCAGCCTCCCAAAGTGCTGGGACCAAAGGCGTGAGGCACCACACCCAGCCAAATTATTTCTAATATAAAGCTGTTAAAATTTTTAGTAACAGGACCCATTCAGTTCTGCTGACTCCAAAAAAACTGCTAACTTCTTATCTATGTTAACAACTAATGGCTTCTGGGAAATAGATGTGGTATCAGATGGTCATTTCCAGTCCATTACCCGGAAGAGACCACTTCACTGAGCTTGGCCTCCAACTTCAGCAGTTATTTTAATCCACCTTTTTGGAAATAGACAAAAGCCCAAAATGACTACATGAGAAACCACTTCCTGTCAAAAAGCAAAGTAAGTTTCTAACTGTCTATGAAGACATCCCTTGGATGGAAAGATGTCCTTCTGAAATCACAAGAAATCATGCAGCTGGCCCAAGGGATCCACTTAATAATATCTGTTACTTAGATATTATACCAGCCCCAAGGTTTGTAATTAAACAAGTTAGTGGAGGGAGACACCCTGGAGAGAAACTACCAGGACTTTTTCTTCTTTGGTAGTATGTAAAGTGCCTATGTAGATTTCTCATGAATTGCACAGTTTAACAGCCTCACTTGCAATTTAACCACTGCTGAGAGTTGATAAATCATCACATATATTACACACACAGGTACAGCATAGCATATCCTACCACTGATATTTGAGAACCCTCTAAATGTAATATGTTTTTTCATTCAATATTTTCTCAAAAGAAAAACTGAAATCTGTAATCACTTAGACTATTCCAGACAGCTCTTTGGGATAAGGATGTGTTTGGGTATGTTACAATTTTCTGGGACGTGCTATGTCAGATCACTGTGTTTTTATCTTATGTTTTATGAAAGTTCTGTTTCATAAAAGCTCTCTGAAAAGAGTGCTATGTCTTGTGATCACAACTACGTAGACACTCAATGCTGCCCTGGAGGCCTGGACGGTCACAGGTCCCGCTCTAAAAGCAACTCATGATGACTTGTGGCCTCAGGCTGTTGCTAATTAAGAATTTCAATTAAAATAGGCAACACTGGCTACAGCTCCAGTGCTGGCCTTTTTCAGGCTATTGATGTTCACAGCTTTTAAGGGCATTGCTGTTTTAGAATCGTGGGAAGAACAAAAATTAATTTACTGGTCATTTTTCTTTCCCTTTAGTGTCACGACAACAATTGCAGGAATTGGGACTAGACTTCTAGGCTTTCTATTTCATTTTTAGTTTTTAAATTCATACAGGGTTAGCAGCTGCAAACTTTTTGAAGTGTCTCACTATTGTTCTCACGAGAAATGAGGTAATGTAAGCATAACCATTGAAGGCTGTCTCTCTCTGCTGTTCTCCAAAGATATTCCACTAGTTTGTATTGAGAGTGAGCATCATATTAAAGGATATAATTTAAATCACATCACCTTTCCCCTAGAAGTTAACTACAACCTCCCAAATAAGCATAACAGAAAGATAATCATGTTTGCTGAATCCCATGATTGAGTGATTGATGGATTGTTTTCCCCTTGTCTTGAGGCACAAAAATAGGGTCTGGAGGTGGGGAATGTAAGGCTGATTCACACTTCAGCTATAACGGGAAATAATCCTCTCCATAGGGCATACACTGAGTAAATGACTTTGTAACTTTACTTCATCCTCTTCATTTACATAGGGCGTACCCCTAGTAGAGGGCGTTTAAACTCACAAAAACTCTGTAACAGGGCCTATGCTATGACCCCCTATGCTCAGACGCACACTGTGGAGTGGACTTTCATTTTCAGTAAAACCCTTCATTCCTTCCCTGCTTTGTTTGTGCGTTTCGCCGAATTCTTTGTTCTAGATGCCAAGAACCAAGACACCCTCCACCATTAACCATCTTGTTTGAAACAGGATGTTCCAGTGTCCAAGAGGAATCCTTTAGGAGGCAGCCGTTAACGTATGCTAGCTTCCTTACTCATCACAACATATAAAACACCAAGTGTGCTTAACCTCTGGTATATGAATAAGACTACGTGCCCCAAAATTATGTGCCAAGTGATATGGTTTGGCTGTGTCCCCACCCAAATGTCATCTTGAATTGTAGCTCCCACAAGTCCCACGTGTCATGGGAGGGACCCAGTGGGAGATAATTGAATCATGGGGGCTGGTCTTTCCCATGCTATTCTCATGATAGTAAGTCTCATGAGATCTCATTTTTTTTTTTTTTTTTTGAGATGGAGTCTCCTCTGTCACCCAGGCTAGAGTGCAGTGGTGTGATCTCAGCTCAGTGCAACCTCTGCCTCCTGAGTTCAAGCGATTCTCCTGCCTCAGCCTCCCGAGTAGCTGGGACTAGAGGCCCTGCCACCCGCCCAGCTATTTTTTTTTTTTTTTTTTTTTGTATTTTTAGTAGAGATGGGGTTTCATTGTGTTGGCCAGGATGGTCTCCATCTCCTGACCTTGTGATCCACCCACTTCGGCCTCCCAAAGTGCTGGGATTACAGGCATGAGCCACCACACCCAGCCCTAGATCTGATGGTTTGCTAAAGGGGAGTTCCTCTGCACAAGCTCTCTCTTGCTTGCTGCCATGTAAGAGGTCCCTTGCTCTTCCATCATGATTGTGAGGCCTCCCCAGCCATGTGGAACTGTGGGTCAATTAAACCTCTTTCCTTTATAAATTACCCAGTCTTGGGTATGTCTTTATTAGAAGCATTAGCATGGACTAATACACTGAATTGTGTATGTGATACCTTTTTTTGGGAAATGGAGTCTATGGCTTTCATCAGATAATAAAAAGAGCTTGCAAACCATTAAAGTTAGGAACTAGTTTGAGGATAGTGCTACTCACACACAGCCAACAGCAAGGCTGCCTCTTGGAGTTTCCTCTGGGACCTCGTCACTCCAGATCAAATGGGTGAAGGCTTTCTGGATAAATGATGGTGGGCCCAGAACCTCATCTGTCTCACTGGTTTAGAGCTTCCCTACAGCCCTTTTATCCATTGGGCAATGTTTCTCTGCTCAACCAGCCCTTATTCTAAGTCACGGGAAACGCACAGTTCAGGAAAATGAAGCTACTCAAGAGCCCTGATTTGATGAACAACTTCAGATAATTTGCACCTTATTTCTTGGGTTTTTGTTTTTTGCTCTTTTGGAGACAGGGTCTCGCTCTGTCAACCAGGCTGGAATGCAGTGGCGCAATCACGGCTCACTGCAGGCTCGGCCTTCCAGATGCAAGCAATCCTTCTGCCTCAGCCTCTTGCACAGCTGGGACTACCAGTGTGCATCACCATGCCTGGCTCATTTTTTAATTTTTTTGTGTTGGGATTATAGGCATAAGCCACTACACCTGACCCATTTAATTATTCTATACCTTTTATTTCTTCATGTGAGAATAGTATATACTTTGTGGAGGTGCTACAAAAGATTAAGTGTAACAATGTACATAAACTTCTAGCACACAATGTGGCACTTAGTAAGGGCTCACAAAGGCTAGACATTAATGTTAACTTCCAGCCCATTCCATGTACTGAGCCCTATTCCAATTTAGGTATCACCCTGTTTCTTCCCCTAGAACAGCTCCACCCATCCTTCTTGCCACCTGCTCTTTTCTTGTCTAATCTTGATTCCTTTTCACCTCTGGGCTTACATGTAACTTCCTTGGAAAAGCCTTTCTAGAATCTCCTGTCTAGATCAGGTTGCTCATGATGCTAATCTATGGTCACGTAATATCTTGCCATGTTTCTTCTATAGAACTATAAACAAAAGTATTTGTTTACTGCTGGCTATGTCCCTTTTCCTCTCCTCCACTATAAACTCACTGAGGGCAGAAATGAAGTCTTCCGAATTGTCTCCCCAGCAGTGACTAGGGTGTCCAGCATTTCGTGTTTGCTTAATAATTCCTGGTTGCAAGAATAAGTGAGTGAATCACTGAATCCACTCCTATGAAGACTTGGCAGTTGTGTGAGTCTTAGCTTGTATCTTCCAATTGTCCCTTACATTCTCTTCCCCAGGTATTCAGGGAGCATTATTTTCCCGTTTGGAGCTAAGACAGTTGATGCTGAACATTCACCAAAAAAATCATCATATTCAACATGAATACTTGTTTGTTTTAAGTCAGTCCAGTGTGTTTTATTTTCTTTGTCCTTACAAAGATTTTGTGGACAATAATAATAAACAGACACAGGTGAGCAGCAGGGGACCTTCCTGCCCGCATGCACAGGCACAAAGTTGTGCATCTGAGAGCGGGGGGATCTGCCCCCTGGAGAATGCCTGCAGGATGTTATGACCCCCAAGCTTAATGTGCGGTGGGGAGTTTTGTCCACTGCTTCTGAGTCTGTAACCAAATAACCATCTTAGCTTGTGATGAGAGATTTTTTTCACTGGGTTCAACTCCCAGGGCTGTAATCAGGTTAGAGAAATCCTGTAAATGGCCCAAAGCTAAAATTAAAAATAGACCAGAGCTTTGTGTATGCCATCAGCACATGACCCTGACAAGACAGTCAGTGGCTCTTTGCCCCTTTCCCTAGCTTAATTGTTTCTTTCACTTTTAAGAATGTACTTATTTGGCAGGGCACGGTGGCTCATGCCTGTAATCCCAGCACTTTGGGAGGCCGAGGCAGGCGGATCACAAGGTCAGGAGATCGAGACCATCCTGGCTAACACGGTGAAACCCCGTCTCTACTAAAAATACAAAAAATTAGCCGGGTGTGGTGGTGGGCGCCTGTAATCCCAGCTACTCGGGAGGCTGAGGCAGGAGAATGGCGTGAGCCCGGGAGGCGGAGCTTGCAGTGAGCCGAGATTGCACCACTGCACTCCAGCCTGGGCGACAGAGCGAGACTCCATCCCCCTCCAAAAAAAAAGAATGTACTTGTTTTTGGCCGAGCACAGTGGCTCACACCTGTATTCCCAACACTTTGGGAGGCCGAGGCGGGTGGATTGTTTGAAGTCAAGAGTTCGAGGCCAGCCTGACCAACATGGTGAAACCCCATCTCTACTAAAAATACAGAAAACAAACAAAAAGCCAGGCGGCTGTGGTGCGGCGCCTGTAATCCCAGCTACTCGGGAGGCTGAGGCAGGAGAATCACTTGAACCCAGGCGGCAGAGGTTGCAGTGAGCTGAGATCGTGTCACTGCACTCCAGCCTGGGCGACAGAGTGGGACTCCATCTCAAAAAAGAAAAAAAAAAAAAGAATGTACTTATTTTTTTCTACATGGAAATGTAGGAGTAACATACTAAATGAATTACCTGGTTCCTTATCCTTCTAGAAATAGTCCTTTTTGGCCGGGCGCAGTGGCTCACGCCTGTAATCCCAGCACTTTGGGAGGCTGAGGCAGGAGGATCACGAGGTCAGGAGATCAAGACCATCCTGGCTAACACAGTGAAACCCCATCTCTACTGAAAAATACAAAAAATTAGCCAGGCGTGGTGGCAGGTGCCTGTAGTCCCAGCTACACGGGAGGCTGAGGCAGGAGAACGGCGTAAGTAAACCCGGGAGGTGGAGCTTGCAGTGAGCCTAGATCACGCCACGGCACTCCAGCCTGGGCAACAGAGCAAGACTCCGTCTCAAAGAAAAAAAAAGAAATAGTCCTTTTTTTGTTTTCAAGATGGGGTCTCACTATGTTGCCCAGGCTGGTTTTGAACTCCTGGGCTCAAGCAATCCTCCAACCTTGGCCTCCCAAAGTGCTGGTATTACAAGCACAAGCCACCACAGCAGTCTAGGAATAGTCTTCATCCAAGATCTATCCACAAACCCCTCAAGAAATAGCTCTTCTCTCACCTACACAAAAAGTTATTTTGAAACTTCGTCAAGTTGTATTTTACTAATTTAGCCTATATAGGAATAATGGATAATGTAGATATAAAAAAATCCATTTGGGCTAGAAATTATGCTTGCAATCTCAGCACTTTGGGAGGCCTAGGCAGGGAGATCGCCTGAGCCCAGCAGTTTGAGATCAGCCTGGGCAACATGGCAAGACACTGTCGCTGCAAAAAATCAAAAAGTTAACCAGATATGGTGGCAGGCACTTGTGGTCCCAGCTACCTGAGGGGTGAAGTGGGAGAATCACCTAAGCCTGGAAAGTCGAGGCTGCAGTGAGCTGTGATTGCACCACTACGTTCCAGCCTGGGTGACACAGTGAGATCATGTCTCAAAAATAAATAAATAAATTGGCCCGACACAGTGACTCACGTCTGTAATCCCAGCACTTTAGGAGGCCGAGGCAGGTGGATTGCCTGAGTCCAAGAGTTTGAGACCAGCAAAACCCCGTCTCTACTAAAAATACAAAAAAAAAAAAAAAAAAAAATGGCCAGGCGTGGTGGCATGTGCTTGTAGTCCCAGCTACCCAGGAGGCTGAGGTGGAGGAATCAATCACCTGAGTCCGGGAGGTCGAAGCTGTAGTGAACCAAGATTGCACCACTGCACTCCACCCTTGACAACTCTGGCCTGGGCAACTGGAGTGAGACCCTATCTCAAAAAAATAAATAATGAAATAAAAAAATAAGGCTAGGTACAGTGGCATGGCCAGGCTTGATGGCATATGCTTGTAGTCCCAGCTACCCGAGAGGCCGAGGCACAAGAATCACTTGAACCTGGGAGACGGAGGTTGCAGTGAACCGAGATCATGCCACTGTACTCCAGCCTGGGCAACACAGCCAGACTCTGTCTCAATAAATAAATAAATAAACAATAAAAATAGAAAGTGTTTTTAAAGATGGGATCTTGCTATGCTGCTCAGGCTGACCCTGAACTTCTGGGCTTAAGAGATTTCTGGGCTCAAGAGATTCCCTCCGCCTCAGCCTCTCAAGTAGCTGGAACTGCAGATGTGCACCATCACAACGATCTCACATGTTGATAAATTTTATCACTAAGTCCATGATTTATTCTAGATTGTTCTCATGCGCTACTAACATGGTTCTATTCAGATTCAGCACTGGGGAGTATCATAGAGAATAGGATTATTGGCTGGGTGTGGTGGCTCACGCCTGTAATTACAGCACTTTGGGAGGCCGGAGGGTGGATCACTTGAGGTCAGGAGTTTGAGACCTATCTGGCCAACATACTACAACCACATCTCTACTAAAAATACAAAACAATTAGCTGGGTGGGGTGGCAGGAGGCTGTAATCCAGATATTTGGGAGGCTGAGGCAGGAGAATGGCGTGAACCCCAGAGGCGGAGCTTGCAGTGAGCCGAGATCACACCACTGCACTCCAGCCTGGGCAAAAGGGCGAGACTCTGTCTCAAAAAAAAACAAAAAAAGAGAATAGGATTATCTTTGGAAAACTCTACTTTCTGTACTCTTTTTCTTGAAGCTTTTACTCTTCCCAAGGCTCTTCCTGCCAGTGAAACTGATTCAATAAACTGATTCAAATAAGATACTAATGCTAAATCTAGGGGATAACAAGTAAAACTATACGTTACAGTCATAATGGATATTACTCCCTTCTCCAAGGTTTCGCTTTCCACAGTTTCTGTTTGGGTTTTATTGTATTTTTTGTTTGTTTGTTTTGTTTGAGACAGGGTCTCACTCTGTCACCCAGGCTGGAGTGCAGTGGCGTGATTATGACTCACTGGTGCAGCCTCCACCTCCTGGGCTCAACTGATCCTCCTACCTCGGACACCCAAGTAACTGAGACTAGAGGCACGTGCCACCACATCCAGCTAATTTTTGTATTTTTTTTGAAGAGACAGGGTTTTGCCATGATGTCCAGACTGGTCTCAAACTCCTAGGCTCAAGAGATCCCCTCGCCTCAGCCTCCCAAAGTGCTGGGATTAGTGAGCCACCGCGCCCAGCCAGTTTCTGTTATCTGTGGTCAACCAGTATTGTCATGGCTCAGTGATCCTCCTTCTGACACACAGTGAAAAGGTCAACAGCAGTCAACGCTGCGTTACAATACCTAGGTCACTCACCTCACTTCATCTCATCACATAGACATTGTATCATCTTACAACATCACAAAAAAATTGAGCATAGTACAGTAATATATTTTGAGAGAGACCACATTTATATAACTTTTATTACAACATTTTATTATTGTCGATCTCTTTTTTTTTTGAGATGCAGTCTTGCTCTGTCACCCAGGCTGGAGTGCAGTGGCGTGATCTCAGCTCACTGTAACCTCCGCCTCCCAGGTTCAAGTGATTCTCCTGCCTCAGCCTCCTGAGTAGCTGGACTACAGGCACACGCCACCATACCTGGCTAATTTTTGTATTTTTAGTAGAAATGTGGTTTCACCATGTTGGTCAGGCTGCTCTCGAACTCCTGACCTCAGGTGATCCACCTGCCTTGCCCTCCCAAAGTGCTGGGATTACAGGCCTGAGCCACCGCGACGGGCCTGTTGATCTCTTACTGTGACTAATTTACAAATTAAATTTATTATAAGTATGTATATATAGGGAAACAAAATGGCATAAATAGCACTTGGTACTATCCACAGCTTCAGGCATCCACTGGGGGTCTTGGAACCTGTCCCCCACAGATAAAGGGAGACTATTTTAATTTAAGGGAGAATGCCTACACAAGGCAATGCTCTGAAATGACAACTATTCAATAGTGGAATTTCATGCACTTTATGTATATCATTGAGGTAGAAATATGGAACCTAAATGTGTTTTTACCAAAGTAGCTTAAGCTATATAAAGCAATTCTCTTTACACTGTAGTGATTGTCCAATGACTCCACATTTCAAACCTGGAAGTACACTCAGCTTTGTAAACCATCTGGCAGAGCAGAAGTTCTCCCAATGGACCTCCACTTAACCAACTCATTTGAGTTAAGCAACACTCTTCAATTTATCTGTAAAGCAAATCGACTGAGACTCACAACATGCTGAAAGCTTGGAATTAATAGGCTTCCCTCTGGTACACGACAAACATAGGTAACTTTGATAAGCACGGAGTCACCTATCAGACTCAGTCGGTGCTTATCAATGTCAGTTGTTTGTTCTCAAATATTTGTATATGAAATGGACTTCTTATTTTAACTAAGAATTTAATTAAACTAATTAACCATTATGAAAACCAATTAAATAAAACGGCGGCCGGGCGCGGTGGCTCACGCTTGTAATCCCAGCACTTTGGGAGGCCGAGGTGGGAGGATCACAAGGTCAGGAGATCAACACCACGGTGAAACCCCGTCTCTACTAAAAATACAAAAAATTAGCCGGGCGTGGTGGTGGGCGCCTGTAGTCCCAGCTACTCGGAGAGCCTGAGGCAGGAGAATGACGTGAACCCGGGAGGCGGAGCTTGCAGTGAGCCGAGATTGCGCCACTGCACTCCAGCCTGGGCGACAGAGCAAGACTCCGTCTCAAAAAAAAAAAAAAAGAAACTACAGTTGACTACTTTACAAAGATGGAGTAAAAGTAACTAACAACTGCTGTCAAAGTAAATTTGGGTGAAAGAACCATACATGACTCAAGGTGGGTTGTGTCATGAAAATCTAGAAGAATTATGTACTTTGATTGCTTCACAAATTCTTTGAATTCTCCTTTGTAATAAAGAAACTAAAGTTAGAACTCAGATGGTATACTGGAGGATGTCAGTTATTCAAGAAAGATGAGGCTGTATTCCAATCAATGGGCAAAAACCTTATATGGAAAAAAAAAAAAATCCTTGGCCCTACATCAAAAGATCAACAAAGGAATGTAGATGTAAGTATTTTAAGTCAAATGGGTTTTTTTGTATTGTTTTATGAAACGGGATCTTGCTCTGTCACCCAGGCTGGAGTGCAGTGGTGCAAACACAGCTCACTGCAGCCTCAAAACTCCTATGCTTAACAGATCCTCCTGCTTCATCCTCCTGTGTAGCTGGGACCACATGGGTGTGCCACCATGCCTGGCTAATTTTTTTATTTTTATTTTTGTAAAGACAGGGGTCTCATCATATTGCTTGGGCTGGTCTCGAACTCCTGGGCTCAAGCAATCTTCCTGCCTCGGCCTCCCCAAGTACTGGGATTACAGGCATGAGCCACCACACCTAGACTAAGTCAAAATGTTCTAAAATAAATTGCATCACTTTTTAAAAAGAGATTCCCTTCTATGGTCCACTTCTTAAATTAAATGAACAGCCTCTGGTTTCAGGTGACAGTCTCAGTCTCATCAGAAGAGAGGTCCTATAAACTCCTTAAACCTGTCATCAACCCAGTACCCATGACAGTCATTCTCCTGAGCTGGCTGTAGTCCCTGTCCATTTCCTTTTTACCATTTTTCTCACATTCCCAGTCTCCCAAAAGAGGAAAAGATAGAGAGAGAGAGACTTTTGATGACTTCATTCCCATAAGGTGTGACTCAGCTACTGTCACATCATTCCAGATAAAACAAGGATGCTTTGGAGTGGAGGACCAAGGAAAAGGAAGTAATCAAACCCAATGGATGAGGAAGACAAGCTGATTTGGCAGGGAAGTGAGGAAGAGGATGAATAAAGAAGTTGGAAAAAAGGGGGCCCAAGGACACTCAAATGCAAAAGCGGAGATTTAATGAAAAGCATGAGAGACTGTGACTGGAAACTGAGAAAGAAAATAGTTGTATTTTTTAAGTCTCAGTCTCATTTCTCCAATTTGGGTCCTAGTCTTATTATTATTATTTTTTTTACAGGGTCTCACTCCTGTCGCCGAGGCTGAAGTACAGTGGCGCAATCTCAGCTCACTGCAGCTTGACCTCCCAGGCTCAGGTGATCCTTCCACCTCAGCATCCCAAGTAGCTGGAACCACAAGCTTACACCACCACGCCCAGCTAATTTGTGTATTCTTGTAAAGATGGGGTTTTGCATGTTGCCCAGGCTGGTGTTCAAATCCTTAGCTCAAGCGATTTGTCCACCTCTGCCTCCTAAAGTGCTGGGATTATAGGCGTGAGCCACCATGCCCAGCCTGACTTCTAGTCTTGAAGGATCAGATATAAATGAATCCTAAAATGACATCACAGGCTTCCTTCAATCTCTTGAAACTCTTCCTTTTACACTCATTCAGACTAATTGATAATTACTATGCTTTTGAAGTGCCACAAATATTAACAAAAAATAACATGGGCCTATTAATGCAATTTAGCATAAGAAAAATCTACTCTGGTGAGCTTTAAAAAATGGAACTAGGCGGGGCCGGGCACGGTGGCTCACGTCTATAATCCCAGCACTCTGGGAGACCGAGGCAGGTGGATCACCTGAGGTCAGAAGTTCGAGACCAGGCTAGTCAACATGATGAAACCCTGTCTCTACTAAATATACAAAAATTAGCCAGGCATGGTGGCCACGGGCGCCTGTTATCCCCGCTACTTGAGAGGCTGAGGCAGGAGAACTGCTTGAACCTGGGAGGTGGAGGTTGCAGTGAGCCGAGATCGCACCACTGCAATGCACTACAGCCTGGGTGACAGAGCAAGCCTCCGTATCAAAAAAAAAAAAAAATTCCTTAATCAGATAAACAATTCTAAAACCACTACACATGTATAACCAGACTTGAACAATTAAGTATATGATGGCAGATGGCAGAAGCCAGGTTTCCCACTGTTGGAGGGGGTGGTTACAAACAAGCAAGGGAGGGAGGCTAGGATACCCGATGTACTGGATTAGAGAGGGAGACATCAGTATGAACTAGTGTTTAGCCTAATATGAAAACTGACCGGGCATGGTGGCTCATGCCTGTAATCCCAGCACTTTGGGAGGCTGAGGCAGGCAGATCACCTGAGGTCAGGAGATTGAGACCAGCCTGGCCAACATGGCAAAACTAAAAATACAAAAATTAGTTTTGTATTTTTACCAAACTAATGTGTTTAGTTTTTGTATTTTTAGTTTTTTACAAAACTAAAAATACAAAAAATACTACTTGGGAGGCTGAGGTGGGAGAATCACTTGAACTCAGGAGGTGGAGGTTGCAGTGACCCGAGATCATGCCACTGCACTTTGGCCTGGGAGACAGAGCAAGACTCATAAAAAAAAAAAAAAAAAAAAAAAAAAAAAAAGGAAGAAAAGCCCGGGTGCGGTGGCTCACGCCTGTAATCCCAGCACTTTGGGAGGCCGAGGCGGACGGATCACAAGGTCAGGAGATCAAGACTAACATGGCTAACACGGTGAAACCCTATCTCCGCTAAAAATACAAAAAATTAACTGGGCGTGATGGTGGGTGCCTGTAGTCCCAGCTACTTGGGAGGCTGAGGCAGGAGAATGGCGTGAACCCGGGAGGCGGAGCTTGCAGTGAGCTGAGATCGCACCACTGCACTCCAGCCTGGGAGAAAGAGCGAGACTCTGTCTCAAAAAAAAAGAAAGGAAAATGGATACATATAGAAATATTTACAGGTATGTGCATATAGAAAAGTTAGAATATGAACATATTTCCTTGCTTTGTTGGCTGAGAGAACCAACTAGAAGCAATGACACTTCAGTAGCAAAAACACACCTCACACCCACATTTTTGTTTCTACAATCATTCTTTGACAGAAGATATCACACCTTAGAGAAATGGCTGACCCTAACACTGGTGCAGGAAACATATAAAATGAAACTGGAACATCTTACAGTGCCAGAAAATAGGTAGTGCTAAGAAAAACAAACCAGCCAGGCGTGGTGGCTCACACCTGTAATCCCAGCACTTTGGGAGGCTGAGGTGGGCGGATCATGAGGTCAGGAGATCGAGACCATCCTGGCTAACGTGGTGAAACCCCGTCTCTACTAAAAATAAAAATAGTGCCGCAATAAACAAACGTGTGCAGGTGTCTTTATAGCAGCATGATTTATAGTCCTTTGGGTATATACCCAGTAATGGGATGGCTGGGTCAAATGGTATTTCTAGTTCGAGATCCCTGAGGAATCGCCACACTGACTTCCACAATGGTTGAACTAGTTTACAGTCCCACCAACAGTGTAAAAGTGTTCCTATTTCTCCACATCCTCTCCAGCACCTGTTGTTTCCTGATTTTTTAATGATGGCCATTCTAACTGGTGTGAGATGGTATCTCACTGTGGTTTTGATTTGCATTTCTCTGATGGCCAGTGATGATGAGCATTTCTTCATGTGTTTTCTGGCTGCATAAATGTCTTCTTTTGAGAAGTGTCTGTTCATGTCCTCTGCCCACTTTTTGATGGGGTTGTTTGTTTTTTTCTTGTAAATTTGTTTGAGTTCATTATAGATTCTGGATATTAGCCCTTTGTCAGATGAGTAGGTTGCAAAAATTTTCTCCCATTCTGTAGGTTGCCTGTTAATTCTGATGATAGTTTCTTTTGCTGTGCAGAAGCTCTTTAGTTTAATGAGATCCCATTTGTCGATTTTGGCTTTTGTTGCCATTGCTTTTGGTGTTTTAGACATGAAGTCCTTGCCCACGCCTATGTCCTATAAAGACACATGCACACGTATGTTTATTGCGGCACTATTCACAATAGCAAAGAGTTGGAACCAACCCAAATGTCCAACAACGATAGACTGGATTAAGAAAATGTGGCACATATACACCATGGAATACTATGCAGCCATAAAAAATGATGAGTTCGTGTCCTTTGTAGGGACATGGATGAAACTGGAAAACATCATTCTCAGTAAACTATCACAAGCACAAAAAACCAAACACCGCATGTTCTCACTCATAGGTGGGAATCGAACAATGAGAACTCATGGACACAGGAAGGGGAACATCACACTCCGGGGACTGTTGTGGGGTGGGGGAGGGGGAGGGACAGCATTAGGAGATACACCTAATGCTAAATGACGAGTTAATGGGTGCAGGAAATCAACATGGCACATGGATACATATGTAACAAACCTGCACATTGTGCACATGTACCCTAAAACCCTAAAGTATAATAAAAAAAAAAAAAAAAAAAAAAAAGAGTTAATTAAAAAAAAAAAAATAAATAAAAAATAAAAATAAAAAAAATTAGCCGGGCATGGTGGTGGGTGCCTGTAGTCCCAGCTACTTGGGAGGCTGAGGCAGGAGAATGGTGTGAACCTGGGAGGCAGAGCTTGCAGTGAGCCGAGATCGCACCACTGCACTCCAGCCTGGGCAACAGAGCAAGACTCCGTCTAAAAAAAAAAAGAAAAAAACCCCACACATACACACGATAAGGATATATCACAGGCGAACAGAAGTCAACTGAAAGAGCTCCCAATGGCCAAAGCTTAAACAATTTCATTCCCAAGATAAAGTAGTATTGGATTAGAATAGAAAGTATAAAATAAGTACCCCTGTGTCCTTATGGTTAGATAGGTAGGTAGATATGTAGGTGGACGGATGGATGGATGGATGGACAGATGGACCCAATGGACAAATGGTTAGATAGATGATTGATAGATAGATGATAGATAGATAGATACATACATACATACATACATACATGGATGGATACATAGATACGTAGATAGATGGATAGATTGATTGATTGATAGATTAAAGGATAGATAGATTGAAGGACAGATACATATATACATACATACATACATGGATGGCTGGCTGGATGGATAGATACATAGATACATAGATGCCAGATGGATGGATAGATGGAGAGATAGAAGGATTGATTGATTGATTAAAGGATAGATAGATTGAAGGGCAGATAGATACATACATATATGGATGGATGGATGGATGGATGGATGGATGGATACATACATAGATGATGGATGGATAGATAGATAGATAGATAGATAGATAGATAGAAGGAGAGATAGACAGATAATAATCAAATCTCCCATTCAGAGTAGTTCTAAATAAAATTTATGCACATATTCCACCCTTAAGGAGGTGGAGCATAACTCCTCATTCTTAAATTAAAGTTGCACTTAAAGACTTCTTTCCAGGCCGGGCATGGTGGCTCACGTCTGTAATCCCAGCACTTTGGGAGGCCGAGGTGGGTGGATCACAAGGTCAGAGTTCAAGACCAGCCTGGCCAACATAGTGAAACCCTGTCTCTACTAAAAACACAAAAATTAGCTGGGCATAGTGGCACATGCCTGTAGTCCCAGCTACTCAGGAGGCTGAGGCAGGAGAGAGAGAATTGCTTGAACCTGGGAGGCAGAGGTCGCAGTGAGCCAAGATTGCGCCACTACACTCCAGCCTGGGTGACAGAGTGAGACTTCATCTCAAAAAAACAAACAAACACAAACAAACAAACGAAAAAAACTTCTTTCCAAAGAATATAATATGGAAGGAGAGAATAACTTTTCTTCAAAGAAATCATACATGAAAACCCCTCTGTCCTTCCTGCCTAGTCATTTACGCATCTCCAGAACATTCTGCCGTACCCTTTATCTAATAAACACTACCTCAGGTAGATGATTAGTTAGTATCAACAGTGAAAAAATCATGTAGATAGTCTGTTCCTTTGATATAATGTGATGAGAATTTTGCTTTACCTGTGTGGTCTTCCTCCCAAAAACCCATAAAACCATGAGACAAACATCAGGCAAAGCCCAATTGAGAGACATTCTACAAAATACTTGACCAGTGCTCTGACAAAGCAAGGAGAGTCTGAGAAACTGTCACAGTGCAGAGGAGCCTAAGAAGTCACGATGCCTCCCTAAATATAACGTCTCTCCTGGATGGTATCCTGGAACAGGAAAGGACATTAGGTAAAAATGAAGGAAATGTGAGTAAAGTATGGACTTTAGTTAATAATACTGTATCAAGGTTAGTTAATTAATTTTGGCAAATGTACCACACTAATGTAAGATGTCATTAATAGGGGAAACTGAGTGTGGGCTAGATGAAAACTCTCAGTACTATCTTCAAAACTTCTATAAATCTAAAATCATTGTAAAATTAAAGCTTATTTTTTATTTTTTTTTATTTTTTGAGACAGTTTCGCTCTTGTTACCCAGGCTGGAGTGCAGTGACGTGATCTTGGCTCCCTGCAACCTCTACCTCCCGGGTTCAAGCGATTCTCCTGCCTCAGCCTCCTGAGTAGCTGGGATTACAGGCACGTGCCATCAACCCCAGCTAATTTTTTGTATTTTTAGTAGAGACGGGTTTTCACCATGTTAGCCAGGTGGGTCTTGAACTCCTGACCTCAGGTGATCCACCCACTTCGGCCTCCCAAAGTGCTGGGATTACAGGCGTGAGCCACCGTGCCTGGCCAATAAAAACACTTAAAAAAAAAATCTCAGAATGTAGCATAAAAAAAGAAAAAAAATCAAAGAAAGCTATTTTATTTTAAAAGTTAATACACTGATTAACAAAAGGGAAGATTTGTCATTGGGTCTATTACCCAATGCTAAGATATAATTTAACATTTGCAGTGTGATGAAATACAGAGTCTTCACTTTATAATTCATATAAAAATCCTACAACATATTCAGACAAAGAAGATTATGAGAAAATGACATACACAATTGATGTAGTTTTTAAAGCTAGGCTTTTAACACTAATCTTCAGAGAGAGCATTGTTATTAAGAGCCCAGGAAAATATAAGATAACTCAAATTCTCTGAGCTAAATTAGTGGAGGCACATTTTTAAAAGCTCACTGCTTGGATTCTAGTTTGTGTGATCCTGGCTAAATCACTGGGCCAGAATTTTCTCCATCTAAATAGTAAGATAATCCTAAACAGTCCCTAATGTCCCTTGACCTTTTTTTGTTTGTTTGTTTGTTTGTTTGTTTGTTTTGAGACGGAGTCTCACTCTTGTTGCCCAGGCTAGAGTGCAGTGGTGCAATCTTGGCTCATTGCAACCTCCGCCTCCCAGGTTCCAGCAATTCTCCTGCCTCAGGCTCCTGAGTAGCTGGGATTACAGGCGCACACCACCATGCCTGGCTAATTTTTGTATTTTTAGTAGAGATGGGTTTCACCGTGTTGGCCAGGCTTGTCTCGAACTCCTGACCTCAGGTGATACACCGGCCTCGGCCTCCCAAAGTGCTGAGATTACAGGCGTCAGCCACCACAACCGGCCATGTCCCTTGAACTTCTCAGTGCCTATCATTCCATCCAGGGTAGTGTGGAAAACTAAGAAATACCTTGACCTAGTGTGCAAAGGATTTAGGTTAGAGAGTGAAAAATAATCTATCAACAGCAAGCATTAATTGAGAATGCTGGAATGGGGCAATTCTTAAGGATCCTTAATAATAATCTAGACTTTGCAGGGCTTTTTTTTTTTTTTTTTTTTTTTTTTCCGATACGGAGTCTCACTCTGTCACCCAGGCTGGAGTGCAGTGGCACGATCTCAGCTCACTGCAAGCTCCACCTCCCGGGTTCACGCCATTCTCTTGTCTCAGCCTCCCGAGTAGCTGGGACTACAGGTGCCCGCCACAGTGCCCGGCTAATTTTTTGTATTTTTAGTAGAGACGGGGTTTCACCATATTAGCAAGGATGGTCTCGATCTCCTGACCTCGTGATCCGCCCGCCTCGGCCTCCCAAAGTGCTGGGATTACAGGCGTGAGCGACCGTACCTGGCCATGGCTTTCTTATCAGAATTTTTCTTTTAATCAGAAAATGACTGCATCTTTTTTTTTTCTTGCCCCTAAAAGCCCCGGAAGGAAATATATAGCAGAATTGTAAAAGCTATTCAAAGGATATTCCACAAGCCCCACTTCTCAAGCAGTGAGAAAATTTGGTGTTAGTCTAGAAATAGTTCCGACCTTTCAAGGTGTCTTAGGTCTTCAATTAAAAATGAGGTGTAATGAAAGCTCTGAGCCCATTTTGATATTTAACTGAAGACAGTTAACCATCAAGTTTAAGTCAAGTCCCAGTACTCCCTCTTATTTGGCCAAGATGTAAGGAAGCCAGCTGCTTGCTCTTTTGATACCAGTGGAAGTTTAAACCAAACAAGCTCTAGGACACACATGGAACCCCTCACCCCTGGCCACCTCCTGATCATAGTAGAAGCCAACATGGTTGCCTTTCCCTGCTCTCGCAAGCCATTTTGAACCTGCTTGGGGGTCTGCCTTGCTTTCCCCAGAAAGTCTCACTAAGTGAGTAATAAAGTTTTTCATACCCTTTTGATGCTGCTGTCATGTCACAAGTACGGACATTAGCAATTTGGGAGGCCAAGGTGAACGGATCACCTGAGGTCAGCAGTTCGAGACCAGCCTGGCCAACATGGTGAAACTCCATCTCTACTAAAAATACAAAAACTAGCCAGGCGTGATGGCAGGTGCCTGTAGTCCCAGCTACTTGGGAGGCTGAGGTGGGAGGATCACTTGGAGGTTGCAGTGAGCCGAGATTGCACCACTGCACTCCAGCCTGGGTGACAGAGTGAAATTCTATCAAATAAATAAATAAATAAATAAATAAAATAAGTATGGACATTAGGACCAAATTTTTGGTGGGGCTCCATTATGCCTCCCCACAATGACACAACACAAGGACACTTTTCTTTATTTTGTTTTCATGAAACACACAAGAAAACTCAGTTGCTGGTGATTCACACTTATAATTATGGTGCCATCTCACAAATTATCCTGATAGGACTGTGCCTAGAAGTAGAATACGGTAGTAAGTCATGTTCTTCATAAAGAAGAAACCCTTCTGCTTTAAACACCCATTGGGTTTTAGCATAGTTTATTTACTTAGAACAAGAGTGAGATTGCAAGTCCATTTCTATCTGCTAACGAACAAACACTAGAAAGTTCTTAGAGGCTTACAGACAGCCTGTGAATAACATAGGCCAGATTCAAGACAAATAAAACATTTTTAAGGGCCTATCATTTGAAAGAAGCTCTAACAAAGAAAGGATTAGGTTAGGCTCTAACCCTCAGGATTTCTAAAATAGGAAAGAGCACAGCTGCATTTTAAATCATCTGAGTGCGTGCATTATTTAGTAACTCCTTTTGTAACTGTTAGCACTACAGGTGCAATAAGAGAAAGTTAATTTCAGATGGCAGGGCATTTCCATTTTGTATGTGTGTGTGTCATGTGATTCATTCTCAAAAGCCTAGCTTGAAAACCTCAGTTAAGATGTTTCTGTCGAGGTAAAACTGAAGCAAAATACTTTTATTCTAGTTCATCGTGTGGAGTTTACTCTGCCATGTAAAGCAGATAATTTTCTCATTAATATTTCTGAGCTCTGTAATGCTTCCATTTTCAACTGGGTTAAAAATAAAAGACATCATAATAGCGCCAACTAAGTATTTCTATCAGGGTAGGAGTAATAAGTGGTTTGTGGCTCCGTGGGGATTATCACATTACATTCATGGAAAACCACCAGTGCAACCCAAGCTACATTCAAGTTTGCCGTTAAAAGTAATATATAGTTGTCTTGTGCTGAGGTCAGACTAATCTGGATAAGAAAGAAAAATGCTCTAAAAAAATAAAATACAGAATGAAAAGAAAGACAATATTCCCCCTTGTTGGCTTGTCCCTGAAATTGGGACCAGGCCAACATGCACACCCCACCGCTTCCTGCTGGCATATTCTGGGGGTGAGAATCAATCCGCTCTTTGTAGATATTAAGAAATTGTGGAGGCATTAAAAAGGCAAACACTGAATAGATCTAATGTAGTTGGAGACAAAGGGTTTAAGTGATGTGGAGGAAGAGGGCAAGAGGAAAGCCGGTCAAGATCTGGACCAGCCAGTTGTCTCATTGGAGGGACTGGGGGGACTCAAGGTCACACCCGAGTCCACCTCACAGCTCAGAGGTGACCCTTGTTTCTACTACTCTTAGTGCTTTATGTCACCAACCAAATGCAAACAGCTGATTTCCCTTGGGACTAGACTTAAAAGGGACGTTTACAAAATATCCAAAATGCAATGTTTCTTTAACGTTCCATTTTAAGTTAACCTGCGTGTGTGTGGGTGTTTGGGGAGGCGGTGTTGTGTGTATGTGTATGTAGTTTACACATCCTGTATACAGTGGTGGGAATGTATTCTTTTCTTGTCTTTTTTTTTTTTTTTTTTAAGGGACGAAGTTTCTCTCTTGTCGCCCAGGCTAGAGTGCAATGGCGTGACCTCGGCTCACTGCAACCTCTGCCTCCTGGGTTCAAGCGATTCTCCTGCTTCAGCCTCCCAAGTAGCTGGGAATACAGGCGCCTGCCACCACGTCCGGCTAATTTTTGTATTTTTAGTACAGACGGGGTTTCACCATGTTGGCCAGGCTGTTCTCGAACCCCTGACCTCAGGTGATCCGCCCACCTAGGCCTCCCAAAGTGCTGGGATTACAGGCGTGAGCCACCGCGCCCCGCCTCTTCCCTAGTCTTTTAAGAAATATAAACTCTGTATGCATCATGTCTAACAGGTACTTCTATTTGAGAATTGAGGTACAAAATTGTTTTAATAATGACTTAACCTTGAGCTGATTTTGAGTGTTAAAGGTTTCACTCCATACTAGAGAATAAAGTTAAAAGGGTTTTTTTTCCTAAGTGAATGACCAAAGCATTATTTTGCTAAAGCAATAAACTTCAACTGTAAATCGTGCCATGCACTAAGTGGGTCACTGAAAACTAAAATGATATCAGATGTAGTCTAGGATTTCAGTTTAGCAGGATTATCTTTTCTAATTGCTGTTAAAATAAAACAACTATTTTTACTAAAAGCTTGGGGGTACGCTAGAGTGTTTTTAAAGCTATATTACAGCAAAAAAAAAAAAAAAAAATCTTCCCATGACAAGTTTTTATAAAAATGCTTCCGTTCACCTTACTGCCTTAGAAAAATTATACACTGGATAGAATTTTGACTTTAAAGGTTTAGAGCCCTGGGATGCCACATGGGCACTGTGAATAGAATTTTCAATCAGGAACATAGTGAAACCCCGTCTCTACTAAAAATACAAAAATTAGCCGGGCATGGTGGTGCGTGCCTGTAGTCCCAGCTACTCGGGAGGCTGAGGCAGGGGAATCGTTTGAACCTGGGAGGTGGAGGTTGTAGTGAGCATCATACCACTGCACGCCAGCTTGGGCAACAGAGTGAGACTTCATCTCAAAAAAAAAAAAAAGAATTTTCAATCAGGAACTGTCATGCCCTTCCTAGAAGTACCAGGAACACCACTGAATAAGCAAAGAATAAGTGAGAGAAGTTTCTCTTTATAGATTCCAGCTAAAGAAATGACAGAATTTGAATAGGACCACTTTATAACCCAATAAATGGAGGGACCTGCCCATTGAGCACGAAGGGTTGAGAGCATCTCAAACGTAGAGACAATCAGCTGGGCGCGGTGGCTCACGCTTGTAATCCCAGCACTTTGGGAGGCTGAGGTGGGAGGATCACGAGGTCAGGAGATCGAGACCACGGTGAAACCCCATCTCTACTAAAAATACAAAAAAATTAGCCGGGCGTGGTGGTGGGCGCCTGTAGTCCCAGCTACTCGGAGAGGCTGAGGCAGGAGAATGGCGTGAACCCGGGAGGCGGAGCTTGCAGTGAGCTGAGATTGTGCCACTGCACTCCAGCCAGGGCGACAGAGCGAGACTCCGTCTCAAAAAAAAAAAAAAAAAAAAGTAGAGACAACCAGATATTGCACGCCTCCTGCTGGAAATGCCCCGCACTGTCTACAGAGTAGTCTTGCCCTATCCCACTCCCTCAAAAACAACTTGAATCTGAACAAGCGTCTAGACCTAAATAGATATTTATAGGAAATATAAGGAAGAGAGAAAAATGTTATAGAACACCATGGAGATGCCATCAGCAAAACTCATTTATGAAAAACTCTACAAGATAAATAACCCAGTTTCCTCAGCAAATGAGTTACAAGGAATTGAGAAAAAGAAAAAGTGCCAGGCACATTGGCTCATGCTTCTAAGGAGGACAAGACAAGAGGATGGCTTGAGCCCAGGAGTTCGAGACCAGCCTGGGAAACATAACGAGACCCTGTCTCTACAAAAAAAAAAATTTAAAAATTAGCCTGGTGTTGTGGTGTGTGCCTATAGTCCCCGCTACTTGGGAGACTAAAACAGAAGGATTACTTGAGCCCAGGAGTTCAAGGCTGCAGTGAGCTATGATCATGCCACTGCACTCCAGCCTGGGCAACAGAGTGAAACCCTGATCCTGTAACCCCCCAAAAAAGGAAATCTACATAGGTTAAGAGACAACTACTCATCACAAGGTGACCTTATATACTTCTTGATTCAAACAAACCAACTAAAAGAAAAATTACATAGATGAGGAGATTGAAAACCTCCTGGATATTTTTATCATAGTTAAGCAACCATTGTTATTTGTTTTAGAAATAATAATGTTATTTTGATTATGTTGAAAGAGAAAATCTTTATATTTTGAAGACACAGACTGAAACATTTACAGATTCTTAAGAATTAATTTCTTATTTGACAAAGGAGGTATGTTCTGGGATTACTTCCTCAAAGAATTATGACTCTTTCCTCTTCCCCACCCCAAGCTAAAGTTCCCCTCCATCATATTTCAGTACTACCTTGTGTATATCTCCATCTTTGCACCTCCACGTTGCATAATAATCTGTTTATGTGAGTGTTTCTACCACTAGACCGAGCATCATTAGGTCAGTGATCTTGCCATAGTTGATTTGGTTTCTCCAATTCCTGACACATGGTGAATCAATAAATGAATGAATGCATGAACAAGTCATTAACACCAATATTTTATTTTCAGCTCTACATGCTTATAGTAGCCAGGAGTTTCGAACTCCCCAGTGCAAATGATGAATGGTTCCTGATTCCCAAGCTGTAGAATTACCAAACAGCTTTCAGTCTCACTGTTTTAGCCATGTCTTCCTCCAAAGAATCGATGATTAATAGTCATAATAGCCAACTTTTATAGCCCACTTCCTATACACTGGGCACTGTTCCGAGTACTTATGTTTTAAATAATATTTTCATTACAATCCTTTGACATAAGGCCTAGACTGATCATTCTCATGTTAGAGATGAGAAACTGAAACAGAGAGATGTGCGTCAGTGTCCGAGGTCTCTCATAAGGGGCAGACCTAGGATTCATACCCAGGAAATCTGCTTCCAGAACATCTTCACTTGACCATGCTCAACAACCTCCCTAAGATAACTAGAGCCTTGCTAACCTAGTAGGTGTGGACTTTGCAGAAAGCTGCATCTCTGGGCCATTGCAGTTCCAAGCACTTGATTCATAAGTGATCACTTTATTCATGCCAAAAAACACTATGAAATAAAGGCAACCTTAGGAAGATAAATAATCAGTATCAGAATAATGTCTAAGATAAAATACCATAACAGAAGAATGTAAGTTTGTCTTCAGATGTTTTGGGGTTTTTTTGTTTGTTTTTTATTGTTGTTATTTTTTGTTTTGAGACAGAGTCTCGCCCTGATGCCCAAGCTAGAGTGCAGTGGCACAATCTCGGCTCACTGCAACCTCCAATTCCTGGGTTCAAGTGATTCTTGTGCCTCAGCCTCCCAAGTAGCTGGGACTACAGGCACCCACCAACACACCTGGCTAATTTTTGTACTTTTAGTAGAGATGGGGTTTCGCCATGTTGGCCAGGCTGGTCTTGAACTCCTGACCTCAGATGATCCACCTGCCTCGGCCTCTGAAGGTGCTGGGATTACAGGTGTGAGCCACAGCTTTCAGATGTTTAGTCAATCAAATTACTTCCCACTTCAGTACAGACATTTTGCCCAGCTAGTTAAAGAGTATTTTCTCGGGATGAGATCAGATGTGGCACTGACCCCATCCATAAGACACCCATCATCTGACTGGGAACAAAAATAAATTCCCAATTTAGCTCTTTCCTTGTGCCTCTTGCCCCATCTGGATACTGCTTCTTTCTTGGAATAATATCACACTTAATCAAGGTTACAAAAACACGGAACATTCCTGCCTCATTTGAGGAATTTGGGATTGGTCAAAATCATTGTTGAACAAAATATCTAACACAGAATGGGATAGAATTTACTTGATCTTTCCTTTTTTTCTTTTTCCAAGGAAGAAAGAGTCTCACTGACTCCAGGATTCTTGGCTTAGCCATTACTCAAGCCACAAATACTTCAGTTATCCAGTGAGTCAGCAGCCTTCAACCACACTTTAAATAAAGGCCTTCTATCATGATATTTTTCACATGTGTTTTACTCCCTGTTCAACCACACTTTAAATAAAGGCCTTCTATCATGATATTTTTCACATGTGTTTTACTCCCTGTTGTATACCCTGTAAATGCTAAGCTGTTTCGATTTTTTTTCCTGTCATTTCTTTCTGCAGAGATAGACCTGAAATTTCTTTCAAGAAGACTGTTACTTATTTTCTACTAAGACTCAAACGACAAACTTTCTAGTGAATTCAATTGGGAGCTTCTTCTGACCAATTCTAGCATTACTCTCTTTTTTTTTTTTTTTTTGTTAGCTTTTCTTTTTTTTTTTTTTTCTTTTTATACAGAGTTTCACTCTGTCACCCAGGCTGGAATGCAGTGGCACAATCTTGGCTCACTGCAACCTCTGCCTCCTGGATTCAAGCGATTCTCCTGCCTCAGCCTCCCAAGCAGCTGGGATTACAGGCATGCACCACCAGACCCATCTAATTTTTTTTTTTTTTTGAGACGGAGTCCTGCTCTGTCGCCCAGCTCCCAGGTTCAACTGATTCTCTTGCCTCAGCCTCCTGAGTAGCTGAGATTACAGGCTCCCGCTGAGAGGTGACAGCATGCTGGCAGTCCTCACAGCCCTCGCTCGCTCTCGGCGCCTCCTCTGCCTGGGCTCCCACTTTGGCGGCACTTGAGGAGCCCTTCAGCCCACGGCTGCACTGTGGGAGCCCCTTTCTGGGCTGGCCAAGGCCGGAGCCCACTCCCTCAGCTTGCAGGGAGGTGTGGAGGGAGAGGCGCGAGCGGGAACCGGGGCTGCGCACGGCGCTTGCGGGACAGCTGGAGTTCCGGGTGGGCGTGGGCTTGGCGCGGGCACCGCACTCAGAGCAGCCGCCGGCCCTGGGCAATGAGGGACTTAGCACCCTGGCCAGCGGCTGCAGAGGGTGTACTGGGTCCCCCAGCAGTGCCAGCCCACCGGCGTTGCGCTCGATTTTTTGCTGGGCCTTAGTTGCCTTCCCGCGGGGCAGGCCTCAGGACTGCAGCCCGCCACGCTTGAGCCTTCCCTCGCCTCCGTGGGCCCCTGTGCAACCCAAGCCTCCCCGACGAGCACCACCCCCTGCTCCATGGCGCCCAGTCCCATCAACCACCCAAGGGCTGAGGAGTGCGGGTGCATGGCACGGGACAGCAGACAGCTCCACCTGCAGCTGCGGTGTGGGATCCACTGGGTGAAGCCAGCTGGGCTCCTGAGTCTGGTGGAGATGTGGAGAACGTTTATGTCTAGCTCAGAGATTGTAAACGCACCAATCAGTGCCCTGTCAAAACAGACCACTGGGCTCTACCAATCAGCAGGACGTGGGTGGGGCCAGAGAAGAGAATAAAAGCAGGCTGCCCGAGCCAGCAGCGGCAACTCGCTCGGGGCCCCTTCCACACTATGGAAGCTTTGCTCATTTGCCCTTTGCAGTAAGTCTTGCTACTGCTCACTCTTTGGGTCCACACTGCTTTTATGAGCTGTAACACTCACCGCAAAGGTCTGCAGCTTCACTCCTGAAGCCAGCGAGACCACGAGCCCACCGGGAGGAACGAACAACTCCAGACGCGCCGCCTTAAGAGCTGTAACACTCACCGTGAAGGTCCGCAGGTTCAATCCTGAGCCAGCGAGACCACAAACCCACCAGAAGGAAGGAACTCCGAACACATCCGAACATCAGAAGGAACGAACAACTCCAGACGCACCACCTTAAGAGCTGTAACACTCACCACGAGGGTCCGCGGCTTCATTCTTGAAGTCAGTGAGACCAAGAACCCACCAATTCCGGACACACCAGCTACTCAGGAGACTGAGACAGGAGGATTGCTTGAGCCAAGGAGTTTGAGGCTGCAGTGACCTGTGATGGCACCACTGCGCTCCAGGCTGAGCAACAGAGTGAAACCTTGTCTCAAAAAAATTTTTTTAATTAAAATTAAAAGATCACATAGAGTTAGTGAGAAAGTGTCTCTCCAATGGATTTCCAAGAGCCTAATTTAATAAAATATATTTTGTTATCACTGACGATAATAACCTTGTTTCTAAAAGGTTTTAGAAAACTTTAATCTCCAAATCTCATTAGGATGACAGTATAAACACACACTTAAGATCTTTAAGCAACCTTTCTATGCATTTCATTTTATTAATTATATAATACACTAAATAGAATGTATAATACACTAAATAGAATGCATATATGATGCATGGGGAGAGAGAGATCTAAAAAGCAAATTAACAAATGGACCACTACTTTTTGGATATTAGTCCCTTGGTATGCAAAGTATGAGGAAAGGGGACTTTGCCCTTTGTGAAATTCTCCTTGGGACAAGAGGCTAAACACTGATCATTCAGTGGTCCCACAACCCCTTTAATAAAAGTGAAAAATATGTTCTGAGCACATTCCTATTGGGATAATTACAAGGGACTTTCTACAAGGAACAGTGTCTGCTTACCTTTCTACACACTAATTATCCTTCCAGGAAGTGGAGTTTTGCCCCGAGATCCCTCCATCCAAACCCCCAATCGCTTCCTCTAAGGAAAGCATTCATCATTTCCTTCCACCCCAGGCCTAAACTATTTCATATTGTATTGCTCGGGGCTCTTAAGAAGTCCAGAAACAATCACATTTGTGCTGTGACCATCCCTTGAAGGCAGAGTGGAAGAGGTGTTGGGGAGCTTTCTAACTCCTTTCCAGTAACAACAAAAGAAGCCATTGATCTTGAAAAGTGAGTAAAATCCAAATGGTTTAATAGTAAAGACATTACCCAGCAGCACCAAACACTTGCTGAAATCAGGCAGAATCTTGAGGAAAAAAAAACTCATCAACCAAACTAAAATTATAAAAGGATGTGATGCTGAGGCGGCCAAAGCCTGGAGCCCTTCATCTATTTAGACAAAACAACTGCAAAGCTCACTTCAAACATGTTGACGTTTCTTCCATGGACTGGACACAACAAGCTGTTTCTGCCTTCTGGAAGTGTTTTTTCCCTTCCTTATCCTAACATCAAAATGAAACCACTAAGAGAACACATCTCCAATCCCAAATGGTGTTTTTCTGTAAGATGCAGCTCTCTCCAGCTGAGAAGTTCATCAAATCCTAATTTAGTAGCTATTCTTTTTCAAGTTGCAGTAAACATCATAATAAACACAAACACACAGTACAGGTGGTGAGAAAATCACTGCCAAAAATATCACAAGCACCCCTCAGGCAAACTTCCTTTCTCTGACTTTCTTTAGTACTTCAAGGACCTGTGCACAGTTGTCTGCCACACAGCAGATCACACTGAGGCATTTTATGGAAGAGTGTCCCTCTCCCTTTCCTGCTCAAACTACTGTGTGTATCCCTGGAGGCTGCAGGCCTGCGACCTGGACCAACAACAAGCCCCTGTGGTTCAGGGATCACTGCCCATTAAGAGGAGAGAAGAGATCACTAGAAAAGGAATTCTGCTCAGTTAAGTGTCTTGCTCAGCAAGATGTAATGAGCATCTGATTCAGCACACAGCGATCAATTGTTACAATCGTTTATTGGAGCACAGAACATTAACAGCTTTAGAAGGGAGGAGAAAATAGCTCCTTTCTCCCTCTCAGCTGTCAGCACACGTTCTGCCTTCTGGTTACAGAGGAGGGGACACGGCCCAGTAATTGTCTCCCAAGCCTGGACACTTCCTCAGGAGAGGGATCTCCACAAAGCCCCCTAGCCTGAACTGCAAGACAGAAATGGAATTTATAAGGAACATGCATAAATTTTAAGCATTTTCTATTTTTTAGTTATTCCACTTACTTGAAGCGCTTTCAAAGAGAAGTAAAATATCTTAACTCCTTTTTTTTTTTTTTTTAAACACAGCATTGCTCTGTCCCCCAGGCTGGAGTGCAGTGGTGTGACTTGGCTCACTACAGCCTCAACCTCCTGAGCTAAGCAATGCTCCTACCTCAGCCTCCCAAGCAGCTGGGACTACAGGCAGGTGCCACCACATCCAGGTAACTTTTCACAGTTTTTGTAGAGATGGAGTCTCGCTATGTTGCCCAGGCTGGTCGTAAACTCCTAGGGTCAAGTGATTCTTCCACCTTGGCCTCCCAAAGTGTGTGAGTCACTGTGCTTGACCATTAACTACTCTTTTCTTTTCTTTTCTTTTTTTGAGACGGAGTCTTGCTCTGTCCCCCAGGCTGGAGTGCAGTCATGGAATCTTGGCTCACTGCAACCTCCGCCTCCTGCGTTCAAGCAATTCTCCTGTCTCAGCCTCCTGAGTAGCTGGGGTTACAGGCACACGCCACCATGCCCAGCTAATTTTTGTATTTTTAGTAGAGACAGGGTTTCGCCACGTTGGCCAGGCTGGTCTGAAACTCCTGGGCTCAAGTGATCCTCCCCTCTTGGCCTCCCAAAGTACTGGGATTACAGGTGTGTCACTGTGTCTGGCCATTAACTACTTTCAAAAGCTCTCTTCATATAAATCTCAGGAAACAAGGGTAGACAAAAACGTATATGTCTTCTCATATTTTTCATCTGATTTCTACTCTTAATTCTAAATTCTTCAAAGATAGAGGCCAAAACTAATTATGTGGTCCTTACGGTACTGGCAGAAACAGCTGCACATAGAGTATTCTGAATCCATCTTATTTTTGTTCATTTTTGAAAATCAATTTAAACCATTTCCTTTTCTTTCCCATTTTCTTCATTTCCTCTTCCTACAGTTTCTTAGCTCTGCCTTCCTGTTGTCTGTCTTCGTTTGATCCTCCTTGTTCATATCCACATCTCTCTCCCCTTTTCCTTCAATTTTTATTTTAAAAGCTGTCTGCCTTCTAGAATTAACTCAAGCTTCCAGAAACTAGCAGGTGCTTATTGAAGGAATTGATGAGTGGATGAAATTGCCATCCATTCAGACAATCTGGGTCTTCTTCTAGACTCAGAACAGAAGAATGAGGAAAAGAAATGGAATTCTGTCGGGAGAGAAATGGAATTCAGTTGGGAGAGAAGACAGGGCACTTCCCCTGTCTCCTGCTCTTCTGCACAAGCTTATTGGAATAATGGACAAATCAGCCAGGCGTGGTGGCTCATGCCTGCAATCCCAGCACTTTGGGAGGCCGAGGCGGGTGGATCACCTGAGGTCGGGAGTTTGAGACCAACCTGGACAACACGGTGAAACCCCGTCTCTACTAAAAATACAAATTATTAGCTGGGCGTGGTGGCGGATGCCTGTAATCCCAGCTACTCCGGAGGCTGAGACAGGAGAATCACTTGAACCTAGGAGGCAGAGGTTGCAGTAAGCCAAGATCGCACCATTGCACTCCAGCCTGGGCGACAAAGCAAGACTCTGTCTCAAAAAAAAAAAAAAAAAAAAAGGACAAATCATGCCCAGCTGAGGAAATGAGCAAGCACATATGAAAAAGTCCCGAAAATAAAAACGGCAGCAAAAAAAAATGGTTGTATGCCAAACAACAGTTACCAGCTCTACAGGAAAAACTCATTCATAAATCGGAAGAAATTGGTGCTCATCTACTGAAGGGAATAGAAAGAGCCTTCTTTGTGCAACCTGTGCTGCAAAGACCACAAGCACTGCGGTCAGACAAAGGACAAACAAAGAGAGGTCTGGGAAATGCCACAACTGAGAATAAAGTCACTTCATACAGCCAAGAGGCTGCCACCATACAGATGCCTCCTGTAGATATCCAACTACCACAACAGATACTATAATATTCTATAATGAGAAACGTGAGTGTTTCAACAAAGCAACACTATTGTATCCTGTCCAGTAAAGAAAATGTATTTCCCTTTTCTTTCATTATCCCATTTTAACACAACCAATTCCATTATTGTGTCTTCATGTCCTGGGCAATTCCACAGTGGACATCACCAAGGTATTAAGCATTGTTTCTGCCAGGCCTCCCTGTATTTCAGTACCACACCCCAAATTAGTCATAAAGCTCACGAAAATACCAGTCTATCTAGAAGCTGACATGCAAAATTCATTCCAGGCAGCTTGATTTTCCCTCCCACCAACTGTTACAGTCATTGTGGTTACATTTAGCCATAAGATCTTTCCTTTCATCCACATTTAAACTGTGTCCCATGTAGCATGCAGCACCAATGAGGTTATGGGGAATGATGGAAAAAGGAAGAGTGAATGGAAAGAAAAGATCATGTGTCTTCTCTGTGTCTTTTTCTTTTCTTTTTTTTTAGACAGAGTCTCCGTCTGTTGCCCAGGCTGGAGTGCAATGGTGTGATCTCGGCTCACTGCAACCTCCTCCACCTCCCAGGTTCAAGCAATTCTCCTGCCTCAGCCTCCCGAGTAGCTGGGATTACAGGAGCCCACTACCACACCCAGCTAATTTTTTTGTATTTTTAGTTAAGAAGGGGTTTCACCATGTTGGCCAGGCTGGTCTCAAACTCCTGACCTCAGGTGATCCACCTGCTTCGGCCTCCCAAAGTGCTGGGATTACAGGCGTGAGCCACCGCGCCCGGCTCTTTGTGTCTTTTCCTTTAGGGAAGAAACAAATGAAAAAGCGAATAAAGAACATAAGGTCGCTTTTTGAAATTCATTAATGTAAACCTTTTCTCTTGGCAAAATAAAGATAAAAATTTAATAACCCTATGGCAGCAAATGCCCCCTATTACCTCTTTTTTTCTTTTTTTGAGATGGAGTTTTGCTCTTGTTGCCCAGGCTGGAGTGCAATTGAGAGGTGACAGGTTGCTGGCAGTCCTCACAGCCCTCGCTGGCTCTCCGCAAATCGGCTCCCACTTTTGCGGCACTTGAGGAGCCCTTCAGCCCGCCGCTGCACTGTAGGAGCCCCTTTCTGGGCTGGCCAAGGCTGCAGCCGGCTCCCTCAGCTTGCGGGAATGTGTGGAGGGAGAGGCGCAGGCGGAAACCGGGCCTGTGCGCGGTGCTTGAGGGCCAGCGCGAGTTCCGGGTGGGGGTGGGCGTAGGCTCAGCGGGCCCGGCACTGGGAGCCGCCCGCCGGCAGACCCCGCCAGCCCTGGGCAATGAGGGGCTTAGCACCTGGGCCAGCAGCTGCTGTGCTCAATTTCTCACCAGGCCTTAGCTGCCTTCCAGCGGGGCAGGGCTCAGGACCTGCAGCCCGCCATGCCTGAGCCTCCCCCCTCCTCCGTGGGCTCCTGCGCAGCTGGAGCCTCCCCGACAAGCACCGCCCCCTGCTCCACGGTGCCCAGTCCCATCGACCACCCAAGGGCTGAGGAGTGCGGGCGCATGGCATGGGACTGGCAGGCAGCTCCACCTGCAGCCCAGTGGGGGATCCACTGGGTGAAGCCAGCTGGGCTCCCTGAGTCTGGTGGGGACTTGAGTCTGGTGGGGACTTGGAGAACCTTTATGTCTAGCTAAGGGATTGTAAATACACCACTTGGCCGTCTGTATGTAGCTCACGGTTTGTAAACACACCAGTCAGCACCCTTTGTCTAGCTCAGGGTTTGTGAATGCACCAATCCACCCTCTGTATCTAGTTACTCTGGTGGGGACTTGGAGAACCTTTGTGTCCACACTCTAGCTAATCTACTGGGGACCTGGGGAACCTTTGTGTCTAGCTCACGGATTGTAAATGCACCAATCAGCGCCCTGTCAAAACAGACCACTCCGCTCTCTGTAAAATGGACCAATCAGCAGGATGTGGGTGGGGCCAGATAAAAGAATAAAAGCAGGCTGCCAGAGCCAGCAGTGGCAACCCAGTTGAGTCCCCTTCCACACTTTGGAAGCTTTGTTCTTTCGCTCTTTGCAATAAGTCTTGCTGCTGCTCGCTCTCTGCGTCCACACTGTCTTTATGAGCTGTAACACTCACCGCAAAGGTCTGTAGCTTCACTCCTAAAGCCAGTGAGACCACAAACCCACCAGGAGGAACGGACAACTCCAGACACGCTGCCTTAAGAGCTATAACACTCACTGCAAAGGTCTGCAGCTTCACTCCTGAGCCGGCAAGACCACCGAACCTCACCAGAAAGAAGAAACTCCGAACACATCCGAACATCAGAAAGAACAAACTCCGGACACACTGCCTTTAATAACTGTAACACTCACCGTGAGGGTCCACGGCTTCATTCTTGAAGTCAGTGAGACCAAGAACCCACCAATTCTGTACACACAATGGCACAATCTCAGCTCACCACAACCTCTGCCTCCCGGGTTCAAGCGATTCTCCTGCCTCAGCCTCCCGAGTAGCTGGGGGGGTAGTAGGTGGCATGTGCCACCACACCCGGCTAATTTTGTATTTTTAGTAGAGACGGGGTTTCTCCATATTGGTCAGGCTGGTCTCGAACTCCCGACCTCAGGTGATCTACCAGCCTTGGCCTCCCAAAGTGCTGGGATTACAGGCATGAGCCACCACACCCGGCCCCCCCGTTTTTTTTTTTTTTTTTTTTTTGAGCATTTACTCTCCTGTAGTAAAAGACTCAGACTATGGGCTCCACACCATTTCGCAAATGTTTTTTCTTCTAGGCACAACATGGAATTGATTGCTGCTTTTTAAAAATAAGTCATATCAGGGCCAGGCGCAGTGGCTCACGCCTGTAATCCCAGAACTTTGGGAGACCGAGGCGGGCGGATCATAAGGTCAGGAAATCAAGACCATCCTGGCTAACATGGTGAAACCCTGTCTCTACTAAAAATACAAAAAAAAATAGCCAGGTGTGGTGGCGGGCACCTGTAGTGCCAGTTACTAGGGAGGCTGAAGCAGGAGAATGGCATGAACCCAGGAGGCGAGCTTGAAGTAAGCTGAGATCGTGCCACTGCACTCCAGCCTGGGTGACAGAGCGAGACTCTGTCACACACACACACACACACAGACACACACACACAGTCATCAGATTCATGGGTTTTCAAATAATGACAATAACTTCCAAAACCAAGCTTTCATGGAAGAAATACACTTTCACCCATTACGTCGTACTCCAGGCTAGACTTTTTGCTGATCCTCTGTTTCCTAATGAATTTGCTTTAAGTTTTAAGAGAAAGCCGAATACTCTCTAGAGGGAACCACAGGCTATAGTGACAGTTAACTCATACTTTCCTAAGAGCCATGTCTCCAAAGAGAAACAAGAGGTATTAATCCAAAACTACGGTGACATTATTTTAAATAATTCCATTTTAGATCAGATTAAGCCTAGATTAAGCCCACTCACGGATCACTTTCCTTCTCAAAAAATGAAAGCGCTTTATAGAGATGAACAAAGCAAGCTTCACAAATCTGCTTTTTGAAGGTGAAAATATCACACTTGCTTACAAAAGGGCAAAATTGTGGTTTTTCTCTGCTGTTTTTTTTTTTCTTTTCTTTCTAGTAGTAAAAGCAGGGTTGACAGCCCCAGAACTGTGCAATGTGCTACAAAGAAGGTGGTGGATAAGACCACTCTTCTCTTATTAGGAAATAAGCCAGGCTGGCCCATGCCTTCTCTGTACATACAGAACAACTCAGAAAGCTTCCCAGGAAAACCACTCTGGCTGGCTGTGAGAGTCTCGGAGACAGTGGATTCCCAGGCTTGTTGAAACTCAGTGCACTGGGTTCCCGCAGGATTTTCTTCATTTTTTTTTTTTTTTTTTTGAGACGGAGTCTCGCTCTGTCACCCAGGCTAGAGTGCAGTGGCCAGATCTCGGCTCACTGCAAGCTCCGCCTCCCGGGTTCATGCCATTCTCCTGCCTCAGCCTCCCGAGTAGCTGGGACTACAGGCGCCCGCCACGACGCCCGGCTAATTTTTTGTATTTTTAGTAGAGACAGGGTTTCACCTTGTTAGCCAGGATGGTCTCGATCTCCTGACCTCGTGATCCGCCCGCCTCTGCCTCCCAAAGTGCTGGGATTACAGGCGTGAGCCACCGTGCCTGGCCGTGATTTTCTTCATTTTTTAATTGTCCCAACCGCTGTCTATATTTTACAATTCAGAATCTTTCTTGTCATTGTGATTCTGGCAGATTCTGTATTTTCTTGTAACTGTTAAGTTTGAAGGCATCTCACAGTCCCCATTATATGCAATATATCCATAAGCGGGAGAGACTTAATCTTTTTTTTTTATATTTTATTTTATTTTTTGAGACAGGGCCTTACTCTATGGCCCAGGTTAGAGTGCAGTGCTATGATCTTGGCTCACTGTAACAACCTTCACCTCCTGGGCTCAAGCAATCCTCCCACTTCAGCCTCCCAAGTAGCTGGGACCACAGGTATGCACCACCACACCCAGCTAATTTTTTTATATTTTTGGTAGAGATGGGATTTCACCACGTTGCCCAGGCTAGTCTCGAACTCTTGGACTCAAGTGATCTGCCCACCTCGGTCTCCCAAAGTGCTGAGATTACAGGCATGAGCCACTGCGCCTGGCCAATCTTTTAGAAAATAGAGCAATTGTCTTGTATTTTCTCTTTCTCCTGTGCCCTGACCTAAAATAATCTCCTTTACTCTCAATATTTTAGTGTCATTTAAAAAATACTCTAAGATGCCTGTAGTCCCAGCTACACAGGAGGCTGAGGCAGGAGAATGGCGTGAACCCGGGAGGCAGAGCTTGCAGTGAGCCGAGATCGTGCCACTGCACTCCAGCCTGGGCGACAGAGCAAGACTCCGTCTCAAAAAAAAAAAAAAAAAAAAAAAATACTCTAAGAAGAGTTAATGTGCTCAACTGCTTGGGGACCTTGGTTAAGGGGTCTAAGAGAAACAAGAAAGAGGAAATGCAAGCACATCCCATACATTGTTGCGACATCCGTGCTGAGAGATTAGGAGCAGGCAGAAAACAAAAGGCTTCTATGAAGGACTTAAGAGAGAAATTGTATCCCAACCTACAACTGTGGAGTTGTTACAAAGGGTTCTTTAAATATTTCTGATGGGAATGAAATGAATTGTGGCTAAGGAGGGGGAAGAGGGTTTAAAGGGCAGATGTCAGGTAAATGAAAATGGTGAATTTCCTAGTTGGCCACACCCACCTCACCTCGTCAATAAGTTCTTTTTCTTTTTTATTTAAGACTTGGAAGTTATCTCTTGCATAATTTGCTTCTGACCTCAATATAATCTAGTTCGGAATTGCTTCTGTTTGGATCACCCCTCATTCATTAAAAGACATTTCCATCTTAGAAAGTTTAGTAAAAGCTCTTGCCACTCATCATTTGTAGAAAACCTTTTACACGGAAACAAACATATGCGAGATCCTTTGCTATAGGCTGGATTTACTAAACATCCCTGTGTTACTTTATAATTGGAGTCCTTTTTATGGAGACCTGGACCAAATAAAATCCACAGAGACCTGCATATATAATTTAATCTTCACAACAATCCTTGAGAAAATGGGCATCTATTATTCTATGCTACAAGAGAGGAAACTGAAAGCTTTGTATCTAAATAATTTACCTACCGTCACAGAAGAAGCTTTCCCACTGTGTCTGACAAAACCTGTGCTTTCCTTCCCGGCTACCACCTCTTTGCCAGACCTAGTGGAGAAAGGCCGGATCCGAGGTCTTTGGTCTTTCAAGCCAACTTAAATTACAATTTAAAATTTTACACTTCATTGCCAGAAATAATGGGAAAAGGCCAGATCTCAGATCTTAATCTTTCAATTCAATTAATTATAGGTTTATAATTATATATGAATATATTTTATATATATATAAACATATATATATTTCCTTTTTAAATCAGTTTCTTGCTCTGTTGTCCAGGCTGCAGTGCAGTTGTGTGATCACAGCTCATTGCAGCCTCAATCTCCTGGGCTCAAGCAATCCTTCTGCCCCAGCCTTCCGAGGAGCTGGGACTACAGACATGCGTCACCACACCCCACTAATTTTTTAAATTTTTTGTAGAGACAGTCTCACCATGTTGCCCAGGCTGGTCTGGAACTCCTGGGTTCAAAAGAACCTCCTACCTCAGCCTCCCAAAATGCTAGAATTACAGGCGTGAGCCACCACACCCATCGTAAAATACTTATATAATTTTAAATGTCTGGTCTTAAAATTTTAAATGACCATGTCACTATTTGGCACCAGGCTTTTCTGGGTTTCGTTGGTTTATGTTTATTTGGCTTTAGCCTGGAAAAGGAAAAGCAGTTTAAAATGCATAAAGTCTTCTCTTTCTTTTCTTCCTCTCTCCCTCTCTCATTCGCTTGCCAAAGGCAGAATGTATGTGTAGAAAACCCACTGGACCTGCACACGCATGGCCTCTCCTCTCTGGTCACGCCGCTGCGCACTATTCCAGGAGTCAGAAACCTTTTCTGTAAAGGGCCAGGCAGGAAACAGGTCAGGCTTTGCAGGTCGGAAGGTCTCTGCTATAACTACTCAGCTCTGCATTTAAGAGTTCAAAAGCAAGCAGAAGCAATACAGAAATGAACTGGTGTAGTTGTGTTCCAACAACTGTGTTCAAGAAACAGCCCAAGGGTTTGATGTAATCCATCCTGTACCACAGGCAGTTATAGCGTTATCCCCACGGGATCTCCTCTGATGTCAACGTTCTTACCATGGGGTCCGCTGGCTTCAGGGAGTCTCTAAACTGCCCCTGAAATAGTTTGCAAGATGTTGTCTTTATATCTTTTTGTTCATATGGTCATTTTTTAGGTCATATGGCTCCCATAGCCCTCATCAGGTTCTCAAAGGTTTGACTCAGAATAAGGTTAAACCTGAGATCCACCGTTCCAATATTGGCTGGTTCCTTCAGGGTCAAGCCACACAAGTCAAGCCCTGCTGTATTTTCAGTTACTTCTTCCCTATGATTCACAATGCTCACACTGCATTATTGCGTGGATCCTAAAATCACCTCACACGACTTTCCCATCTTTGAGCCTCTGCAAATGTTTGCCAAGCTGTTTGATGTGAACCTTTCATCTAATCCAATTCAACTCATGAACAACCAAAGCAGCTCCTCAAAGCCAGGCTGTGTGTCCTGGGAGTAGAGAAACAGATCATGGAGTGGGAAGGAAGTCAGATGAGCAAACCACCAGGTCAGTGTGGCAGGGAGAGTTAGAGGCTCAAGAGGGGTGCCTACCCTGGATTTGGGGTCAGGGAATGTTTCCTGGAGGAAATCCTCGTGATGCTGGGGTCTTATTTCAGAGGTGAAGCTGGCTGGGCTTCTGGGTCCGGTGGGGACTTGGAGAACTTTTCTGTTTAGCTAAAGGTTCGTAAACGCACCAATCAGGACTCTGTAAAAACGCACCAATCAGAGCTCTGTGTCTAGTTAAAGGTTTGTAAATGCACCAATCAGTACTCTGTAAAAACGCACCAATCAGCGCTCTGTGTCTAGCTAAAGGTTTGTAAACACACCAATCAGCACTCTGTAAAAGTGGACCAATCAGCACTCTGTAAAATGGACCAATCAGCATTCTGTAAAATGGACCAATCAGTGCTCTGTAAAATGGACCAATCAGCAGGACGTGGGCAGGCCAAATAAGGGAATAAAAGCTGGCCACCCAAGCCAGCAGCGGCAACTTGCTTGGTGTGGAAGCTTTGTTGTTTTGCTCTTCACGATAAATCTTACTGCTGCTCACTCTTTGGGTCTGCACTACTTTTATGAGCTGTAACACTCACCGTGAGGGTCCCCAGCTTCATTCCTGAGGTCAGCAAGGCCAGGAACCCACCAGGAGGAACAAACAACTCCGGACGTGCCATCTTTAAGAGCTATGACACTTGCTGCGAAGGTCTGCAGCTTCACTTTTGAAGTCAATGAGACCACGAACCCACCGGAAAGAAGAAACTCTGGACACACCATCTTTAAGAACTTTAACACTCACTGCGAGGGTCCGCGGCTTCATTCTTGAAGTCAGTGAGACCAAGAATCCACCAGAAGGAACCAACTCCGGACACATTATGAATGCATAGGAATCTGAATCTCGGACCGGAATTTCTCTCTGCTTGCTGAAGAGAGAGAAAGAGGATAGGTAGAAGAGGAGACACATGCCAGTTTCCTTAGACAAACCACAATTGAGTTTGTCAGAACATAAAGCAGGGTGGAGTGACAAAAAGACTAGACTGCAGAGGGGAAAGAAGTCATATCACCAAGGACCTTGCTCAGTACTCTGTGGTAAGGACGATGAGAAGTCCTCTTTTTTTTCTTTTTTTTTTTGAGACAGTCTTGTTCTGTTGCCCAGGCTGGAGTACAGTCAGTAGCACGATCTCGGCGCACTGCAACCTCCACGTCCTGGACTCAAGAAATTCTGCCTCAGCCTCCCGAGTAACTGAGATCACAGGCACCCACCACCACACCTGGCTAATTTATTTTTGGTACAGATGGGGTTTCACGATGTTGGCCAGGTTGGTCTCAAACTCCTGACCTCAAGTGAGCCACACGCCTTGGCCTCCCAAAGTACTGGGATTACAGGCGTGAGCCATCGTACCTGGTCAAGAAGTCTTATAGAGAGATAAAAGCCTGCTGCTCAGTGTGGCTAGTTGGCCAGCAGATTTGACATAACTGGGAGCCTGTTAGAAATAAAATCCTGGACCCAACCTAGACCTACTGAATCCAAATCTGCATTTTAACACATGCTAGGATGATTCATATACTCAGAGGTGATAATATACACACAAGGACTTATTTATCCTGAATAAACCGTCCCCCATTTCAGGTGCCAAAATCCTACCTACTCAAGTTTCCCAAATGGCCCCCAGGGCCCTTGTTAAGTATAGGGATTTCTGGCCTCTCCCTTGGACCTTCTTCGGTAAGCAAGGTTGGGGCTAAGGAATTTGTTCTTCCAGCAAGTATTCAGGAATGACTCTTAAGAAGGTTTGGGAAAATGAATTTCCTGATCCCCAACTCAGCAGAACGAATTCCTTCTATGTCCCCATAGCACTTTATCCTCACTTGTATCATGGTATTAGTGGGTTGTTCTATTATTATTATTATTTTGAGACAGAGTTTCGCTCTTGTTGCCCACACTGGCCAGGCTGATGTGCAGTGGCGTGATCTCGGCTCACTGCAACCTCTGCCTCCTAGGTTCAAGCGATTCTCCTGCCTCAGCCTCCTGAGTTGCTGGGACTACAGGTGTACGCCACCACCCCCAGCTAATTTTTGTATTTTTTTTTTAGTAGAGACGGGGTTTCACCATGTTGGCCAGGATGGTCTCGATCTCTTGACCTCGTGATCCACCCACCTCGGCCTCCCAAAGTGCTGGGATTACAGGTATGAGTCCTTATTATTTTTTAAATGTACCTGTTTTCCTTGGTAGACCTTGAGCCCTTTTGTGTTGCCAGGGCCTGGCCCAGGACCTTAAATTCAATAAAAGATCCAGTACATACATGAATGACAATGACTACCACATGGCCACCAATTAGTGTGAGTCCATTGGCCTGACCAAAGGTCAAATGTAGCATTAAAACGAAAGTAGCTTCAGTTTGAATGAGCCATTCATCAGCAGGATTTTGTTCCGAATATCCAAATCAAGGTCGAGAGTACGTTCCCGTTACCAGTTCAAGCTGAAACTTTTCTTTGCACTAAAAGTGGACATTTTGTTCCCTCTAGCAACGGCCAATTAGGGCAGCTCCTGCCTGCCTCCCAAGGCGATGCTCCCCTCCTCCAGCAATTACTACCTGGAGATGGCTTTATTTCCCTGGCCTTGCAAACCACCCAAGGACTGCGTTTGACCGGTTGACCTTCTTTGACAGCAAATTCCTCTAGCTGACCACAAGTCACATGAAGAAGTTATTTCCTTTTATTTGTTCTAAATTTCCTTTTTAAACCTTTGGCCTCCTTTAAGGGTATAACTTTCAAAGGAGAAATTAATATGATTGTTGTTTTGTTGTGAGCAGGAATAGTTAGGGATTATAAATATTTTTAAAATCCCTTGCAGAATCTGTCATTTAATTATATATACATATATTTTTTTTCTGGACATAAATGTATTCATTTTTCAAATTTTGCAAAGTAAAGAAAAATGTTGCTGGGTGCAATGGCTTACGCCTGTAATCCCAGCACTTTGGTAGCCAAAGGCTGGCAGATCACCTTGAGCCCAGGAGTTTGAGACCAGTCTGGGCAACATGGTGAAACCTCGTCTCTACAAAAAATACAGAAAATTAGCTGGGCATGATGGTGTGTGCCTGTAGTCCCAGCTACTCGGGAGGCTGAGATGGGAGGATCACCAGAGCCTGTGAGGTCGAGGTTGCAGTGAGTGGAGATCGTGCCACTGCACTCCAGCCTGGGCAGCAGAGCCAGACCTTGTCTCAAAAAGTTAAAAAAAATTTAATATATACACACACACACACACATCCTACCACCTAGAATGTTACGATTATATTCTCTATTAAATAAGAATTAGTCTTAAACATTAGTCACATTAGCATTTTCTCGTATGTAAATGCTTTTGTCACCTAAGCTTCATGCAACCAGCATCAAATACACGTCTGCACAATGCTTTGCTTTTATTTTTTCTTTTTTTTTTTTTGAAACTGAGTCTGGCTCTGTTGCCAAGGCTGGAGTGCAGTGGCACGATCCTGGCTCACTGCAACCTCCACCTCCCAGGTTCAAGCCATTCTCCTGCCTCAGCCTCCCAAGCAGCTGGGACTAAAGGCGTCTGCCACTGCGCCTGGCTAATTTTTGTATTTTTAGTAGAGACAGGGTTTTGCCATGTTGGTTGGGCTGGTCTGGAACTCCTGACCTCAGGTGATCCTCCCGTGTCGGCCTCCCAATGTGCTGCGATTACAGGCATGAGCCTCCGCACCCAGCCACAATGCTTTTCATACCTGAAGAATCCACTGCCTCCCAGGCAGACAAGTGATGTGAGGGACTGGACAGAGCCAAGACCAGCTGAGGCTCCAAGTGAAAGGAAAGAAAGGGATTAAACTCCCCTACAAAACTCTTACTTTACAATGAAACTGCAGGATTTGTCACTCCAGGAAGAAATTGAAACACAGTTACAACAGTATGAAAAGTTTTTTTTGTTTTTTTTTTTTGAGACAGAGTCTCGCTCTGTTGCCCAGGCTGGATAGAGTGCAGTGGCGCGATCTCTGCTCACTGCAAGCTCCACGTCCTGGGTTCATGCCATTCTCTTGCCTCAGCCCCCCAAGTAGCTGGGACTACATGTGCCCGCCACCACGCCCAGCTAATTTTTGTATTTTTAGTAGAGATGGGGTTTCACTGTGTTAACCAGGATGGTGTCGATCTCCTGACCTTGTGATCTGCCTGCCTCAGCCTCCCAAAGTGCTGGGATTACAGGCGTGAGCCACTGCGCCTGGCCTTCTTTTTTTTTTAATTATGGCCCCTGACACAGCCCTCCGGAGATGCTGAGAACACGTGCCCGAGAGCCAGATTTTGATGGCAGGCTGGGATCCTAAGGGATAGTTGGAAAATGCAGAAAGGACTTTCTCGAGATTGGACTTATATGGACTTGTTCCTTTCTCTTAAATAAGAGAGACTTTATTGTTTTATTCTTTTTTTTTTCCTTGAGACAGAGTCTGGTTCTATTGCCCAGGCTGAAGTGCAGTGGCACCATCACAGCTCACTGCAGCCTCCTAACTCCCAGGCTCATGTGATCTTCCCACCGCAGCCTCCCCAGTAGCGGGTACTACAGGCACACACCACCATGCCCAGCTATATTTTGTATTTTTTGTAGAGACAGTTTTGTCATGTTGCCCTGACTGGTCTGGAACTCCTGGACTCAAGTCATCTGCCTGCCTTAGCCTCCCTAAGTGCTGGGATTACAGGCTTGAGCCACCACGCCTGGCCTCATTGTTTTATTCTTTAAAAGCACACACACATTATAAAACATTTAAGTGATGAAGAAAAATGCAAAGAGCAAAATATAAAATCATTTAATACCGGCTGGGCGCAGTGGCACTTTGGGAGGCCGAGGTGGGTGGATCACGAGGTCAGGAGATCGAGACCATCCTGGCTAACATGGTGAAACCCCGTCTCTACTAAAAATACAAAAAATTAGCCAGGCGTGTTGGCGGGCGCCTGTAGTCCCAGCTACTCGGGCGGCTGAGGCAGGAGAATGGCGTGAACCCAGGAGGTGGAGGTTGCGGTGAGCCAAGATCGCGCCACTGCACTCCAGCCTGGGGGACAGAGAAAGACACCGTCTCAAAAAAAAAAAAAAAACAAAACATCTGTGTCCCTCTTTTCTTTCCTCAGAACCTAGCAGACATTTCTCGTCTTCTGACATTACATTTGTTGTCAAGAAATATAATGTGAGTGGCCGGCCACGGTGGTTCATGCCTGTAATCTCAGCACTTTGGGAGGCCGAGGCGGGTGGATCACAAGGTCAGGAGATTGAAACCATCCTGGCTAACACGGTGAAACCCTGTCTCTACTAAAAATACAAAAATTAGCCAGGTGTGGTGGTAGGCGCCTGTAGTCCCAGCTACTCGGGAGGCTGAGGCAGGAGAATCACTTGAACCCGGGAGGTGGAGGTTGCAGTGAGTCGAGATCGCGCCACTGCACTCCAGCCTGGCAACAGAGTGAGACTCCATCTCGGAAAAAAAAAAAAAAAGAAAGAAAAAAAAGAAATACGATGTCATTAGCTGGGTATGGTGGTGGGTACCTGTAGTCCCAGCTACTCAGGAGGCTGAGGCAGGAGGATTGCTCAGCAAGCCTGGGAGATCAAGTTTGCAGTGAGCCCTGATCATGTCCCTGCACTTCACCCTGAGCAACAGAGCAAGACCCTGTCAGAAAGAAGGAAAGAAAGAAAAGAGAGAGAGAGAAAGAGAGAGAAAGAGAGAGAGAGAGAAGAAGAAGGAAGGAGAGAAAGAGAGAAAGAGAGAAAGGAAGGAAGGAAGGAAGGAAGGAAGGAAGGAAGGAAGGAGGAGGGAGGGAGGGAAGGAAGGAAGAAGAGAGGGAGGGAGAGGGACGGAAAGAAAAAGAGAGGGAGAGAGAGAAGGAAGGAAAGAGAGGGAGAGAGAGGGAAAGAAAGAGGGAGAGAGAGAAGGAAGGAAGGAGAGAAAGGAAGGAGAGAAAGAAAGGAAAGAAAGAAAAGAAAAAAGGAAAGAAAAAGAAAGAAAGGAAGGAAAGAAAAGGGAAAAGATGAGGTCATATTTCCCCTTTGTGGGGGACTCCTTAAAATGCAATGATTTCATCAAGACATGGTTTGGAGTTAGTTATTGTATAGGAAAATTTCCTAAAGAAGAGAGTAATTTTTCTAGCTCAGATTGAATTTTTCCTTTATTTCAGGAATATTATCTTTATGTCATTGAATACTTTTTCTGTATCACTTTTCAGTTCTCTGCCACTATGCTTACTATGCACCATGTCTGTCCTCTGTATAACTTACCTCCTCTTTAATCATTTTCAAGGTGTGTCTTCTCCATCTCCATTCAATTTGATAATCATGAAACTTTCCTCTACGTAAGTAATTTTGTTTTCCATCTGGTCTCTTCTTTCACTCCTATTTTATTCATCAATGTGGAAATTGTGATGATTTGATCCTCAATTTGTCTTATCAGCGGTTTAGTCTCTTATTTTATTCAGCTGTTTATTATTGCATTTTGGACCAACTTGTTCAACTACTTAAATTATTCTAAATCACCATAGTAAAGATGCTCAAAACCAGGTTTCTGAAGTTGGACTACATAGGTTAACTGGCCGCCTGCTACCAATAAGTAATTTAACCTCAGTTGATCTATAAAATTAAGACAATAAAAATACATACTTCACAGCATGTGCAAAGAAATAATGTGTTGGCCAGGCACGGTGGCTCATGCCTGTAATCCCAGCACTCTGGGAGGCTGAGGCAGGTGGATCACGAGGTCAGGAGATTGAGACCATCCTGGCTAACACGGTGAAACCCCGTCTCTACTAAAAATACAAAAAATTAGCTGGGCGAGGTGGCAGGCGCCTGTAGTCCCAGCTACTCGGAGAGGCTGAGGCAGGAGAATGGCGTGAACCCTGGGAGGCGGAGCTTGCAGTGAGCCGAGATGGCGCCACTGCCTCCAGCCTGGGCGACAGTGAGACTCTGTCTCAAAAAACAAAACAAGGCTCATCTATCTTTTTCATGCTATGCTTCTTATTTTTTTTTTCCCATAGCACATTTGCATCGTCGCCTTTTCATGGTCACTTGTTAATGATCAAGGTAGGCATCTCTTCAGAGCTTTCATTTTTCTGATATGATGAGAGTCAAGTCTCTATGACTGCCTTCCTACCTTTTCTGAGACTTACCACATTTCCTTGAAGCTACTATCTGAAGTCTCAATATTACTAGAGCAGAAAGGAGAGCTTGGCTGGAACTGATCAGCCTGGGCTCGGTTCTCCTGAGTTCAGGTTAAGTGTTCCATGCCAAGGCTCACTCCACCCATTTGGAGGTGTAGCCTGTATTCATGGAGGCTGGCTCAGCCCCCATATTCAGTGATAAACCCTGGAAAATGAAAAAAACCTGAACAGATTCTTAGCTCTCTGCTAAAATCTGGAGTGGTAAGATAGGACCTTGGTTCCTACAACCTCTCCCTTATTTTTTCTCTGGACCTACCCTTGTCTCCTTATCTCCAAATTGGGGAATATTGATGAGCATTCTTAGAGGTTAACCAAAACCACAGCAGAATCCTCTGTTCCTCTTCTTGGCCTCCAACCCCATTGTGAAGATGATATATGAGGTTGTACCTCTTTCCTTGTTTGGCTGCTGGCAGTAAATTTTTTTTTTCTGCTTTTTAGGATTTTTTCTCCATTCCTTGAGAAAATAAATAAGAGAAAGAGCCTGTGGTCTGAATTCGCTACTCCATCTTTTCTAAGTCCAGGTTCCTGTTTTTATTTATTTATTTTTTTATTTTTTTTGAGAAG
The DNA here is from genome assembly GCF_006542625.1 of Nomascus leucogenys. Lineage (NCBI taxonomy): Eukaryota > Metazoa > Chordata > Mammalia > Primates > Hylobatidae > Nomascus > Nomascus leucogenys. Next base: position 16,077,216 of record NC_044386.1, on the reverse strand, counting down.
GAGTCTCGCTCTTTCACCCAGGCTGGAGTGCAGTGGCGCAATCTCGGCTCACTGCAGGCTCTGCCCCCTGGGGTTCAGGACATTCTCCTGCCTCAGCCTCCCGCGTAGCTGGGACTACAGGCACCCGCCACCTCGCCCGGCTAATTTTTTGTATTTTTAGTAGAGATGGGGTTTCACCGTATTAGCCAGGATGGTCTCGATCTCCTGACCTCGTGATCCGCCCACCTCGGCCTCCCAAAGTGCTGGGATTACAGGCGTGAGCCACCGCGCCCGGCCTTGTTTTGTTTTTTGAGACTGGGTTTCACTCTGTGGTCCGGGCTGGAGAGCTATGGCTCAATCATGGCTCACTGCAGCCTTGACCAGCTGGGCTCAAGCAATCCTTCTGCACCAGCCTCCTGAGTAGCTGGGACCACAGGTGCATGCCACCACACCTGGCTAATTTTTTTTTTTTTTAATTATTTGTAGAGATGCAGTCTCGCTTTGTTGCCCGGGCTGCTGTTCAACCCCTGGGCTCAAGGGAATCTCCTGCCGTGGCTTCCCAAAGTGGTGGGATTACAGGTGTGAGCCATGCCTGGCCAGTCCAGGTTCTTAAGCCACTGCTAGACTGGTTGTAGGACTCCATAGTACTGAGTAGAAGATTCTCTTCCTTTGATTTCTGCCATCAGCAGCCATTTTCTTAGTCAATTCAGGCTGTTTCTGTTTTTTTGTTTGTTTGTTTGTTTGAGACAGAGCCTTGCTCTGTTGCCCAGGCTTGAGTGTGGTGGCATGGTCTTGGCGCACTGCAACCTCTGCCTCCTAAGTTCAAACGATTCTCTTTTCTCAGCCTCGTGAGTAGGTGGGACTACAAGTGCACACCACCGCACCCAGCTAATTTTTGCATTTTTAGTAGAGATGGGGTTTCACCATGTTGGCCAGACTGGTCTCGAACTCCTGACCTCTGGTGATCCACGCACCTCAGCCTCCCAAAATGCTGGGATTATAGGTGTGAGCCACCACGCTCAGCCTAGTTCAGGCTGTTTAACAGAATACCATAGACTGGGTGGCTTATAAACACCAGAAATTTATTTCTCAGAGTTCTGGAAGCTGAAAGCCAGAGATCAGGGTGTCAGTCTGGTTGGGTTCTGAGTAATTAGGTCATGGGCGCCACCCTCACGACCCAATTACTTCCCTCCTAAGTCCTCACCTCCCAATGTCATCACATTTGGGGTTAGGATTTCAACATATGAATTTTGGGGAGACACACTGAGCCCACAGCAGCCATAATCTTTCCAATGGGCACCGAGATGGTCATGATTAAATGGAGTGTGAGTTCCAGGAAATGCCTTTCAGAATAGGGAGAAAGTTTAGGTAATTGCTTTCCCCATGGAAAACTGGCAATCTAAACACATACTGAATCTAGTCACATTGAATTGTTTACTGAATAAGCACTTTCATCATCCATTGTAATACTTCAAAGTTTTGTGTACTGTTGCTATACTAAACTCTCTCTAAGGGTAATATTTTAAAAATTCTCTCTTCTGGCTTGGAGCAATAATCAGATATACAAAGTTCTATGAAACATTAAAACTTCAGGCCGGGCGCGGTGGCTTACGCCTGTAATCCCAGCACTTTGGGAGGCCGAGGCGGGTGGATCACGAGGTCAGGAGATCGAGACCATCCTGGCTAACACGGTGAAACCCCGTCTCTACTAAAAATACAAAAATTAGCTGGGAGTGATGGAACACGCCTGTAATCCCAGCTACTCGGGAGGCTGAGGCAGGAGAATTGCTTGAACCCAGGAGTCGGAGGTTGCAGTGAGCCAAGATCGCCACTGCACTCCAGCTTGGCAACGGAACGAGACTCCATCTCAAAAAAAAAAAAAAAAAAAGATTAAAACTTCAAATAAGATTTAAAATATTATTCAATAATTTTCATCTGTGCCAACTATGGAAGGAGAAATGGGTAAATCTGTGATACCAGAGATCTCAGTAAGAATATCCAAAGGCCGCATTACTTGACACCGGTGCTAGGTGGTCTCTGTAACACCCTCCAAAATAGAATCATTCTAGGCATTTCTCTGAAATCAGCTCTGATATTGATTAATTCTATAAGCAAGCATTTATTTATCAGCTTCTATGTAACAGGCTCTATGCTAGGCAATGGGAATGCAAAGATGAGAAAGATGGTCTAGGCTGGGCATGGTAGTTCACGCCTGTAATCCTAGCACTTTGAGAGGCCGAGGCAGGCTGATTACCTGAGGTCAGGAGTTCAAGACCAGCCTGGCCAACATGGTGAAACCTCATTTCTACTAAAAAATTGGCCAGGCGTGGTGGCACATGCCTGTAGTCCCAGCCACTTAGGAGGCTGAGGCACAAGAATTGCTTGAACTCAGGAGGTGGAAGTTGCAGTGAGCTGAGATCGTGCCGCTGCACTCCAGCCTGCAGCCTGGGTGACAGAGCAAGATCCTATCTCAAAAAAAAAAAAAGAAAGAAAGAAAGAAAAAGAAACAGAAAAAGACGTTCTATTTTCTTAGGAGATCATAGTTAATTGGGGGAGGAAACAGGTACCTATATAATTTCCATTTAATATAATACATTCTATAATAGATGCATGAACAGATGCTGGGGAATGCAGAAGACTGTGAAAAATCAGCATATCGGCCGGGCACGGTGGCTCATGCCTGTAATCCCAGCACTTTGGGAGGCCAAGGTGGGCGTATCACCAGGTCAGGCGTTCGAGACCAGCCTGACCAATATCGTGAAACCCTGTATCTATTAAAAATACAAAAATTAGCTGGGTGTGGTGGCACACGCCTGTAGTCCCAGCTACTGTATTCTACTGAGGCAGATACTGCAATAATACAAATCTGGGGTTCATGAGTACCCCAATGGGAATGGGGTTGAGTAAAAGAAGACCACATATTTTTCCTCAAAACACAGGTAGATGGTGACCATGCTAATTAAGAGGGAAAATTAAAGAAGGAATGAATTTGCAAGTGTGAAAAGGATTTTACAGGAAAGATAACAAACTCAGTTTTACATAATGTTTTTAAGTTTGGAATACCTGTTGTATAATCGGCAGCTGAGAATTTAGTCTGAGGCTTAGCAGAGACGTGGCCTAGAGATATAATTTAGAGAGTCCTCATCAACACATAGGCAATACCTGAAGCTATAGCTTTGGATGAAATTATTCAATATTTTCAGAAATATTTTTTCTCGCCAGGTGCGGTGGCTCGCGCCTATAATTCTAGCACTTCGGAAGGCCAAGGTGGGAGGATTGCTTGAGCCCAGGAGTTTGAGACTAGCCTGGGCAAGACGGTGAGACCCAGCTCTACAAAAATAGAAAACATAAAAAAATCAGCCAGGCGCAGTAGCATGCGCCTGAGGTCCCAGCTACTGGGGCTGAGGTGGGAGGATGGCTTGAGCCCAGGAGTTCAAGGCTGCAGTGAGCTATGATCACACCATTGGACTCCAGCCTGAGTAACACAGAGAGACCCCAAAACAACATATATATATAATTTTTCTCTCTGCTACTTGCCAGATGGTGTGCCAGTGAAAGTGTAAAAGAATAAGTAAGAGAACATAAGGAGAGAATTTTGAAGAGGGTTAGTATTTAAAGTATTAATTGTTAAACTCTAAAGAGCAAAGAAATTAACAAGGGAGCTGGCTAAAAATCAAGGTTCTCAGGCCACACCTCTGCGACCTTGGCTTTATTAACCAGCACTCCAAGTGATTCTGATGCAGGCAATGCTCAAAGAAACATGATCTTGAAAAGCGGTCAGAGGAGGAGTCAGTAAAGAGACTGAGAAGGAATAAGAGGGAGGAAGAAAGCCAGATTGTCAGGTTCCTGAGCTTTAAGCTACACAGAAGACAAGAGGATTTAAAAATACGGCCGGGCGCGGTGGCTCACGCCTGTAATCCCAGCACTCTGAGACGCCGAGGGGGGAAGATCACAAGGTCAGGAGTTTGAGACCAGCCTGGCCAATATGGTGAAACCCTGTATCTATTAAAAATACAAAAATTAGCTGGGTGTGGTGGCACACGCCTGTAGTCCCAGCTACTGTCTTCTACTGAGGCAGAAGAATCGCTTGAACCCGGGAGGTGGAGGTTGCAGTAAGCCAAGATCGTACCACTGCATTCCAGCCTGGGCAACAGAGCAAGACTCTGTCTTAAAAATATATATGTGTGTGTGCGCGCGTGTGTGTGTGTGTGTGTGTGCGCGCGCGCGTGCGCGCTGTGTCCGGACTGGGCATGGTGTATCAGGCCTGTAATCCCAGCACTTTGGGAGGCGGAGGCAGGTGGATCACTTTAGGTCAGGAGTTTAAGACCAGCCTGGGCAACATGGTGAAACCCCATCTCTACTAAAAATACAAAAATTAGCCGGGCTTGGTGATGGCTGCCTGTACTCCCAGCTACTTGGGAGGCTGAGGCACGAGAATCACTTGAACCCAGGAAGCAGAGGTTGCTTTCTGTTGTGCTGTTGTTGTGCTGGGCCAACCTGCAATGGTCATGAGAGCTGTTCTTTCTCCTTCTGGATACATGGGAGGAGTTGCAGTGAGCCAAGATCATGCCATAGAGATATATGCTGTGTCCTGGTGGCTTGAAGCCACGTGGAGGATGGTTCATTAAATTCTAACAACTGCTTTTTGGCTTAGAGCAGTGTTTTACCCCTGTAACCCCAGCACTTTGGGAGGCTGAGGTGGGGGGATTGCTTGAGCCTAGGAGTTTGAGACCTGCCTGAGAAACATAGGGGACCCTGTCTCTATTTATTTACAAAACAAAGAAAAGAAAAAAATGCTAACAATTGCTTAAAAAAATAAAACTTCTGTGAGTTTCATAGGGTTGATTCAGAGCTCTCTGTCCTTCACTTTGACGGTTGCACCTCAGTTCATCTGTGGGCAGTCTTACATCATCTCTAGGTCTTCTACCAAGCCACCCCTTCTCTGGGTTCTACCTGGGCACCTTTCCTCCTCCAGGCCTTTGCATTGGGTCCTTCGCATTGGGTCCTTCTAACTTTAATGACATCTGTTCCCTTTAACAGGCACCTTTACCAATTGGTTGAGCAATCATGAGCACCTTTTTAATATAGCCCGAGGCCCTCCCACACCTGTGAACTGTCAGGTGGGCTCCTTATTAAGGTAACTATTAGGACCACATACAGGTGGGGAAAAAAACTGTGGAAGGGACTTGAGTAGTTATGTATCCAAATCCCCTCCCCAGTGCAGCATTCTCTCTAGCAACATCCTCGACCGCTGCTCACCCAGCGTCTGCGCCTATATCCAGTGCTCCCAGGGTAGCCTGTTCTAGCACTCAACAGGCTTAGTTCTTATTGTAAGCCAGACCCTGCAACAGTGCTACTCACTGACAAAGTTTTGGCTGCTGTGTCTATGCAGAGCAGGCCTTGCCTATATCACAAGACAAGCCTCATATATGAAACCCCTTGTTGTTTTTTCCAAGTTAAACATCCTTAACCGCCTCAGTGGCTCTGTATATTATGTGCTATTGAGTCTGTTTATTATTATTCTGCTTGTTTCACTTGGAAACAAAACAATTCTTTTTTTTTTTTTTTTTTTTTTTTTTGAGACGGAGTTTCGCTCTGTCGCCCAGGCTGGAGTGCAATGATGCGATCTCGGCTCACTGCACCCTCCACCTCCTGGGTTCAAGCCATTCTCCTGCCTCAGCCTCCCGAGTAGCTGGGATTACAGGCATGTGCTACCACGCCTGGCTAATTTTGTATGTTCAGTAGAGACGGGGTTTCTCCATGTTGGTCAGGCTGGTCTCAAAATCCTGATCTCGGGTGATCTGCCCGCCTCAGCCTCCCAAAGTGCTGGGATTACAGACGTGAGCCACTGCAGCCGGCCAATTATTGCTTTATATAGTATTTTAGTTTCGGCCAGGTGTGGTGGCTCACACCTGTAATCTTAGCACTTTGGGAGGCCAAGGTGGTAGGATTGCTTGAACCTAGGAGTTCGAGACCAGCCTGGGCAATACAGTGAAATCATGTCTCTACAAAAAGTTTTTTAAAAAGCCAGTTGTGGTGCTTGCCTGCAGTCCCAGCAAGTCAGGAGGCTGAAGTGGGAGGATCACTTGAGTCCAGGAGTTTGCGGCTGCAGTGAGCCATGATTGTATCATTGCATTCCAGCCTGGGCAACAGAGTGACTCTCAAAACAAAAAGACAGTGTTTTAGCTTTCTATTGCTGCTGTAACAAATTACCACAAATTTAATGGCTTAAAACAACAAAAAGTCATTGTTTTCCAGCTCTGGAGGTAAGAAATGTGAAATGAGTCTTACAGGGCTAAAATCAAGGTATCAGCGGGGCTGGTTCCTTATTTCATCTTCAAAACCTATCACTCCAATTTCCCTTTGTCTCCCTCTTATACAAGGACACTTGTGATTACGTTCAAGGCCCACCCAGATAATTCAGGATAATCTTCCCACCCCAAATCCTTAAGGTAATCACAGGTACAAAATACCTTTTGCCACAGAAGATAGCATTCATAGGTTCCAGGGACTAGGACCTGGATATCTTTGGAGGCCATTATCAGTCTGCCACAGATCCCTGAATCAACTGCGTTAGCGTTTTCATCAACCCAGGCCTTCTTGTCTTACGGTGCGTTTGCCATCAACTAAAACCCTCAGGCAATTTTCCACATGAACAGCTGTTTTGCTGGTCTAACTTGCGATGGTCATGAGAGCTGTTCTTTCTCCTTCTGGATACATGGGAGGAGTGTACTTACCTGTTCCCTGTGGAGTTAGGTGTGATCACGTGACTGGCTTGACTAAGGTGATGCGAAATTTGTGTGTGGCTATTTCCCTCTGTCACTGTGAGCAGCAACGTTCAGATGATTGCTTTCCAGCAGGCTAAATCCATCAGCTTGGATCCCAGAGTGAGGAAAATGTTGCACAAAGGTGTCAGAGGACCTCGGTTCATCTGGGATGTGTTAGGTGAATGAGAAACAAAACTTTCTTACTTACGTCACTGGAATTTTGGGAGTTATTTGTTACCACTGCATAATCTAGCCTATTCTGACTGATACAAACTCTTCCTATAGATAAGTCAATTTTTTTTTTTTTTTTTTTGGGATGGAGTCTTGCTCTGTCACCAGGCTGGAGTGCAGTGGTGCAATCTTGGCTTGCTGCAACCTCCAACTCCCTGGTTCAAGCGATTCCCCTGCCTCAGCCTCTTGAGTAGCTGGGATTACACGAACATGCCACCATGCCCATCTAATTTTTGCATTTTTAGTAGAGACAGCGTTTCATCATGTTGGCCAGGATGGTCTCAATCTCTTGACCTCATGATCCGAGGCCTCCAAAAGTGTTGGGATTACAGGCGTGAGACACCCCTGGCCTAAATGAGTCAATTTGTTTTTTTTTTTTTTTTTTTTTTTGAGACAGAGTTTTGCTCTTGTCGCCCAGGCTGGAGTGCAATGGTGCAATCTCAGCTCACCGCAACCTCTGCCTCCCGGTTCAAGTGATTCTCCTGCCTCAGCCTCTCGAGTAGCTGGGATTACAGGCACGTGCCACAACACCGGGCTAATTTTTTTTTTTTTTTTGTATTTTTAGTAGAGATGGGGTTTCACCATGTTGGTCAGGCTGGTCTCGAACTCCTGACCTCAGGTGATCTGCCTCGGCCTCCCAAAGTGCTGGGATTACAGGCATGAGCCACCGTGCCCGGCCAAATGAGTCAATTTTTAAAGTCTAAACAGAGAACTTCCAATTTAATCCTCCCAAAGTGCTGGGATTACAGGCGTGAGCCACTGCGCCTGGCCTAGATGAGTCAATTTCTAAAGTCTAAACAGAGAACTTCCCATTTAATCTCATTACATTTCATCTCTTCTGCAGTGACCAAGTCTTCCAGGCTTTTACAACATCTAGGAAATGCGATTCAATCGTGCTATATACAGTGGATACTTTATCATTTTAAACTGTTAAACATGTTTTTGTGTTTTGTTTTGAGATGGACTCTTGCACTGTCACCCAGGTTGAAGTGCAGTGGCGCGATCTTGGCTCACTGCAACCTCCACCTCCCCGGTTCAAGCGATTCTCCTGCCTCAGCCTCCAGAGTAGCTGGGATTACAGGTGCCCGCCACCACACTCAGCTAATTTTTGTATTTTTAGTAGAGATGTGGGTTTCACCATCTTGGCCAGGCTGGTCTCGAACTCCTGACTTCGTGATCTGCCTGCCTTGGCCTCCCTAAGTGTTGGGATTACAGGTGTGAGCCACCACGCCTGGTCCGATTTTCAAAGTACTTAGTTAAGTTTGGCAGAATATTTCCATTATTATTATAGTAGCCCTTTACGAAATTAGTTTAGTATGGCAATTTTCCTCATTAGGAATGCAGTCCAACTCACAGTGATCAATACATTTTGTATATTAAGTGCTCCTGGGTCATCTGATTAAATAATCATTCTAAAATTATACAGGGGTTCATATAAATGTTACTAATTTGTATTTTCTGAAACTACCAAAACCCTCAGGTGTTATAAGACATTTTCAGGCCAGGTGCAGTAGCTCACACCTATAATCCCAGCACTTTGGGAGGCCGAGATGGGCAGCTCGCATGAGGCCATGAGTTCCGGACTAACTGTGGCAACATAGTGAAACCCAGTCTCTACTAAAAATACAAAAATTAGACGGGCATGGTGTTGCACACCCGTAATCCCAGCCACACGGGTAGCTGAGACATAAGAATTACTTGAACCTGGAAGGCGGAGGTTGCAATGAGCTAAGATCGTGCCACTATACACCAGTGCTGGGGTGACAGGGGAAGACCTTGTCTCAAAAAAAAAGAAAGACCATTTCTTTTTTTTTTTTTTTTTTTTGAGACAATCTCACTCTGTCACCCAGGCTGGAGTGCAGTGGCGCGATCTCGGCTTACTGCAAGCTCCGCCTCCTGGGTTCATGCCATTCTCCTGCCTCAGCCTCCCGAGTAACTGGGAATGCAGGAGCCTGCCACCATGCCTGGCTGATTTTTTTTTAATTTTTAATTTTTTTGTATTTTTAGTAGAGACGGGGTTTCACCGTGTTAGCCAGGATGGTCCTGATCTCCTGACCTCGTGATCCACCCGCCTCAGCCTCCCAGAGTGGTGGAATTACAGGCATGAGCCATCACACCTGGCCAAGAAAGACCATTTCATAAGACTTAAGGCAGCAAAGTGAAATTATGTTCTATTCTAGTTCTTTCCAATGGTTTTGGCTTGAGTTAAAAAAAAATACTGAGCAAAGGCAAATGACATTGGATTTATCAGACCTTACTATATTTCCCTTCTATTACACTGCCTTTCAAAATAATAACATAGAAAGTACCCAAGCATGGCCGAGTGCGGTGGCTCACGGCTGTAATCCCAACACTTTTGAAGGCCAAGGCGAGTAGATCACTTGAGGTCGGGAGTTCAAGACCAGCCTGACCAACATGGTGAAACGCCGTCTCTACTAAAAATACAAGATTAGCTGGGCCTGGTGGTGCGCGCCTGTAATCCCAGCTACTTGGGAGGCTGAGGCAGGAGAATCACTTGAACCCGGGAGGCAGAGGTTACGGTAAGCCTCAATCGTGTCATTGCACTCCAGCCTGGGCAACAAAAAAAAAAAAAAAAAAAAAAAAAAAGAAAGAAAGAAAGAAAAGAAAAAGAAAAAAAAGAAAGTACTCAAGCATATTCGTCTTGAGGAGAGAAGGGGTTGATGCAAAAAACTCTTTATAGAGATGGGGTCTTGCCCTGTTGCCCAGCCTGGTCTCCAACTCCTGAGCTCAGGAAATCCTCCACCTCAGCCTCCCAGAGTACTGGGATTACAGGTGTGAGCCACTGCACCTAGCCAGAAGCCTCATTTTCTAATCTTTATCTCTATATAGTAGCTAAGAGAATTGTTATTTTAGTACACTCTGAGGAGCAAATGTGGCATAGTAATTAAGTTCAATGAATTCTAGAATCAACGTACCAAAATTTAAATTCTGACTTTTTTTTTTAAAGCCAATTAAATTTAGCAGAGGGGAGTTATATGCTAAATTCTGTCTTTATCACTTACAAGTTTTGTGAGCTTGGACAAATTGCCCAAAATCTAAAACTTGGATTTCTTATGGAATAACAATAGGACCTCCCTCATAGTGTTTTGAGGAGGATTAAAGTAGATAATCTAGGTAAATTGCAGCCGGGCTCAGTGGCTCACGCCTGTAATCCCAGTGCTTTAGGATGCCAAAGCGGCTAGATCACGAGGTCAGGCGTTTGAGACCAGCCTGGCCAACATGGCGAAACTCCATCTCTACTAAAAATACAACAAAAAAATTAGCCAGGCATGGTGGTGGGTGCCTGCATTCCCAGCTACTCAGGAGGCTGAGGCAGAAGAATTGCTTGAACCCAGGAGGCAGAGGTTGCAGTGAGCTGAGATTGAGCCACTGCACTCCAGCCTGGGCAACAGAGCGAGACTCTGTCTCAAAAAAAAAAAAAAAAAAAAAGGCCAGGTGCGGTGACTCACACCTGTAATTCCAGCACTTTGGGAGGCCAAGGTGGGTGGATCACGAGGTCAGGAGTTTGAGACCAGCCTGGCCAACATGGTGAAACCCCATCTCTACTAAAAATACAACAATTAGCTGCATGTGGTGGCGGGCACCTCTAATCCCAGCTACTAGGGAGGCTGAGGCAGAAGAATCGCTTGAACCCGGGAGGCAGAGGTTGCAGTGAGCCGAGATTACACCACTGCACTCCATCTTGGGCGACAGAGCAAGACTCTGTCTCAAAAAAAAAAGATAATCCAGGTAAACTGCACAAAATGAAGTAATGAAGTAAGTGTTCAACAAACATCTTTAATGTTATGTAAGATTTTCGATTTTCCCTTGTATTGTATAGAGATGGGTAATCAATAAATTATTTGGGTGGTCAAGAGTACATTAAAAAGGATCACCTATCTCTTGTCAAACTTTTACGTGAGATAAACGAAATGATGAAGAGCTCAGTATACTCCAGATGTTGCTTAGTGCTTGGAGACTTTGGCTGCAAATTCCTTTAAAATGTGAGTTTGCATGCCTTTGCAATTTTCTCCCTAACAAATGGCATTGATTCAACATGACTTAGGTTGCAAAGACCAGACACATTTTGATTACTTTCTTTAGTGTCACCTGGCTATCTTAATTGATAGATTAGGAGCAGCAGATCATCAGAGAAGCCCAGGAAATCTCACCATTTCTTTTTGTTTTCTCTCTCTAGGGATTCCAAGTCTTCTGTGTAAGGACACGTTTAGGATTCCAAAAGGAAGAGGGGAAAAGAAAAAAACCCTTCAAAGTCACTAATCCAAGATATTCTGATATTACTTTTAGAGTACTTTAGAGTACCTTTAAAGAAAACAAACTTTCAAAATTCCCCAAAGGAGAGCAAGACTATTATTTCCGATAGTTGTAGACTTACTTAAACTTTCATAAAATATTTACGTTAAAAAATCTAAAAGGATGGGGTATGATAATCAAGTTTATTTTTATTTTATTGATCAGTTAATCAAAATAAAGTCCTCTTCAATATCCTTCAGACTAAAGTTTATGCTGACTTTTTGGATGAAAAAAATACATATAATCTTTCCTATCTAACAATATCAATGACATAAAATCATTATTGTTTTCATTTCTAATTCTTTAATTGTATTTATGTGACATATTATATTTACTGAAGAAGTCATCCAACATGGCCTGCACATCTACCTTTTAGAGTTTTTTGGTAGAGGATATGTCATTCATTTGGGTGGGAGAATGAGGAGTCAGGGCATAATGCAAGGCTGAGTGCCCTGGCACTTTGATCTTTGTACTCATTTTCTGAAGTGCATTCCTTCACGAAATCTCAGTCGGCTCCTCCCTTCCTAAAATAACACTGTGACACTTCAAAATCTACCTCGGTCCTCCCCCACTACCCTAATTGCACACAAAACCACTGAGGGCGCTGTCAGGGCTGGCTACATAATTTATGGGGCCTGGTGCAAAATGAAGATGCGTGACCTCTTGTTCCGTATGCAGTGGGGGAAGTACCATTAAAAGAACTCAAAGAAAAAGCTTTTTCCTTTCTTCTGTACTCTCTCCCTTCACTTGTCGTAATGTTTTTTATTTGCTCTTTAATGTCCTTCCAAGCTAAACAAAAAATTAAAATTTTAAATTAGGGAGGCTGAGGCAGGAGAATGGCGTGAACCTGGGAGGCGGAGCTTGCAGTGAGCCGAGATCGCGCCACTACACTACAGCCTGGGTGACAGAGCGAGACTCCATCTCAAAAAGAAAAATAAAATAAAAAAATTAAATTAATTTCACCATTTTATTTATTTATTTATTTAGAGACGGAATGAGTCTTGCTCTGTTGCCAGGCTGGAGTGCAATGGCGCGATCTTGGCTCACGGCAACCTCCACCTCCTGGGTTCAAGCAATTCTCCAGCCTCAGCCTCGCGAGTACCTGGGACTGTAGGCACCACCACCACTCCAGGCTAATTTTTGTATTTTTAGTAGGGACAGCGTTTCACATGTTGGCCAGGATGGTCTCAGTCTCCTGAACTCATGATCTGCCTGCCTTGGCCTCCCAAAGTGCTGGAATTACAGGCGTGAGCCACCACGCTCGGCCTCCACATTCATATTATGTCGCACAATGCCCATTTTAAATGAAAATGTCAGGCCGGGCGCCGTGGCTTACACCTGTAATCCTAACACTTTGGGAGGCCAAGCCGGTCAGATCACCTGAGGTCAGGAGTTCGAGACCAGCCTGGCCAACATGGTGAAACCCCGTCTCTACTAAAAACACAAAAATTAGGTGGGCATGGTGGTGGGCCCCTATAATCTCAGCTACTCGGGAGGCTGAGGCAGGAGAATCGCTTGAACCCAGAAGGCAGAGAAAGAAAGAAAGAAAAGAAAATGTCAGAGCATTTAACTCATGCAGGATCACTAAATTACACACTTCATTGTGCACGGATCATGTGTATTTTGTTCTGTCCTTACAAGAGCAATGAAGGGCTGGGGGCGGTGGCTCACCCCTGTAATCCCAGCGCTTTGGAGGCTGAGGTGGAAAGATTGCTTGAGGCCAGGAGTTTAAAACTTGCCTGAGCAAGAACATAGGGAGATTTTATCTCTACAAAAAATTTAAAAATTAACCAGGCATGGTGGTGTGTGCCCATAGTCCCAGCTACCAGGGAGGCTGAGGCAGGAAGATCATTTATGTCCAGGAATTCAAGGCTGCAGTGAGCTATGATCATACCACTGCAATCCAGCCTGGGTGACAGAGTGAGATGCTACTTCTAAAAAGTAATTTAAAAATTTTTTTAATTAAAAGTGTATTAGTTTGTTTGCATGCTGCTGATAAAGACATACCTGAGACTGGATAATTTATAAGGAAAAAGAGGTTTAATGGACTCATAGTTCCACGTGGCTGGGGAGGCCTCGCAATCATGGTGGAAGGTGAAAAGGACGCCTTACATGGCGGCAGACAAGAGAGAATGAGAGCCAAGCAAACAGGTTTCCCCTTTTATAAAATTATCAAATCTCTCGAGACTTACTACCACGAGAACAGTATGGGGGAAACAGCCCCCATGATTCAATTATCTCCCACCAGGTCCCTCCCACAACACATGGGAATTATGGGAGTACAATTCAAGATGAGATTTGGGTGGGGACACAGCCAACCCATATCAAAACGGAGCAGTAGAAATGCGAAATGCGGTACAAAACTCACTCAACCCTTTTAATTTCATGTGTTGATGCAGGAAGATTTTACCATTACTCCATACCTTCCTAATGAGGAAAGAAGGACCTGAAGGAAAAAGAATCCTGCACTGCCTCATCTTTCCCTTTCTTTCTACGTCCTCATTTTCAGCACAGGTACTGTGGTTGGCTCATACAGAGAAGTAACATGAATAAGAAAAGCTAGATAGAGCTCCTTGGTTTGTCATGTTTCCAACATGTAATGACATTTCTTTAGGCATTTGAAGCAGCCTTGATTTGAATGGAAGTGTGGCCTCTTGAGGCCATCAGCAGACCCCTGCACCCCTTAGCTGTAGTCATAATACGTTAACCTTGTATTCACTTTGAGTCTCACTGAACTTGTCCACCAGAATTCTGTGCTCAGCAGGCATCATGAACGCTATGTGCAAGGATGGCTGCATACTCACCCACAAATCATGCATTTCTTCTCTGCTCACATGCTCCATTGTCCTATAGGACTTCACTTGCAAAATCCAGGTTCAAAGATAAAATTCTGAAGAAATTCAAGCATGAGGCCCTTGTGAACTGGGCCTGTGCACTGGCAACATGGCCAGGGAGCTGGCCCTGGATGCTGTTCTGTTGTCATTCAGTGGCGGCTCACGCCCAGTATCACAACTACCAGTTAGGCTATAAGAAGTGAGTTGAGAATTAGGGCAACACCACCTAGCCTGTTGGGTCACATCTTTTGGTCACAATCACTTTACTTCAGGGCCTCATTGGCAATTCGCTCTAATCTACTACCTCATTCTGCTTGGGAGGTAAAAGAAGCCACAAGTTAAACATTTCGTTGTTTTGGTTATAGAGTGTATGTGGCCAGGTGTGGTGGCTCATGCCTATAATCCCAGCACTTTTAGAGGCTGAGGTGGAAGGCTTGCTTGAGGCCAGGAGTTTGAGGCCAGTCTGGGCAACATACTGGGCAACAATAGAGACAGGAAGACCCTGTCTCTTTTTTTTTTTTTTTTTTTTTCGAGACAGGGTCTTGCTCTGTCATCCAGGCAGGAGTGCAGTGACACGATCTCAGCTTACTGCAACCCCACCTCCTGGGTTCCAGTGATTCTCCTGCCTCAGTCTCCCGAGTAGCTGGGATTACAGGCTCCCACCACCACGCCTGGCTAATTTTTATATTTTTAGTAGAGACAGGGTGTCACCACGTTGGCCAGGCTGGTCTAGAACTCCTGATCTGCCTCTGCCTCCCAAAGTGCTGGGATTACAGGTATGAGCCATTGCGCCCAGACCTCTATTTTTTTTAATAAAAAAATAAAAAATAAAGTATATGCAACAGTTTTTGGACATAAATTCAAAATAAATATGGAGAGATCAGTTTTGATAGTTCACAGGATTCTTTCTGAACAGTGACTTAAGTGCCTAAAATAACACTTTCTCGGCCAGGCGCGGCGGCTCACGCCTGTAATCCCAGCACTTTGGGAGGCCGAGGCGGGCGGATCACGAGGTCAGGAGATCGAGACCATCCTGGCTAACACGGTGAAACCCCGTCTCTACTAAAAAAATACAAAAAATTAGCCAGGCGCGGTGGCGGGCGCCTGTACTCCCAGCTACTGGAGAGGCTGAGGCAGGAAAATGGCGTGAACCCGGGAGGCGGAGCTTGCAGTGAGCAGAGAGAGCGCCACTGCACTCCAGCCTGGGCAAAAGAGCGAGATTCTATCTCAAAAAAAAAAAACACTTTCTTAAGCCTAGAGCAAGTTCACTTACTTTAACGTGCATACAAATTACCTGAGTTACTTGCTGGAAGATATTTTTAAGAAACTCCCTGCCAGGCGCAGTGGTTCACGCCTGTAATTCCAGCACTTTGGGAGGCCGAGGCGGTGGATCACAAGGTCGGGGCTCGAGACCAGCCTGACCAACATGGTGAAACCCTGTCTCTACTAAAAATACAAAAATTAGCTGGGCGTGGTGGCGGGCGCCTGTAATCCCAGCTACTCAGGAGGCTGAGGCAGGGGAATTGCTTGAACCCGGGAGGCGGAGCTTGCAATGAGCCGAGATTGCGCCACTGCACTCCAGCCTGGGCGACAGAGCAAGACTCTGTCTCAAAAAAAAAAAAAAAAAAAAAAGAAACTCCCAGGTACCGTTGCCAGATTTGATACTAATATTGCATAAGACATACTTATCCTAAAAAGTTATTCATTGTGTGTCTGAAATTCAAATTTAACTGGACGTTCTAAATCTTTACTTGCTAAATCTGGCAACTACATCCCTAGTGATATTGATGCAGATGGACTGCATATAAAATCCTAAGTTTTCATGAGCTGGAGCTGTTTATAACTCCCTGAAAGCTCTCCCTCAAAACAGGTTTCAGATTTTGACAGCGCTGTCTGTGAGGAGAGTGGATCTGAAGGGTTTTGTATAAAGTTCCATCACGTGGTCAAGTGCAGTGCCTGATGCCTGTAATCCTAGCACTTTGGGAAGCCGAGGCTAGTGGATTGCTTCAGTCCCGGAGTTCGAGACCAGCCTGGGAAACATGGTGAAACCCTGTCTCTACAAAAAATACAAAAATTAGATAGGCGTGGTGACACGTACCTGTATTTCCAACTACTCAGGAGGCTGAGGCGGGAGGATTACCTGAGCCTGGGAAGTTGAGGCTGCAGTGAGCTGTGATCATGCCACTGCACTCCAGCCTGGGTGACAGAGTGAGACCCTGTATCAAAAATAAAAAAATGGAAAATGAAAAATTAAAGTCCCTGCACATTCCCTTCAGCCAGAGATAACTATTATCCCTTGAAATAGCCCTCTCTCTCGCTTCCATGACTCCTGCTAGCTTCTCTCCTTCTGCATTGGAGCCTTCCCACCAGCCCGATGCAGGGTGCATCCCGGTTTTGTGGGGCCCACAGTCCCCCATGCAATTTGGGGGACTCTATGGAAAGTAATACACAATTACAAGTACAAAATTGGATCAAGATGAGTATCATGTACAATGAATAAAGAAATCACCACAAATTACAAATTTTAAAAAGCTTGCTATTAATGAACACTCATCTATAATAATGTTTTCCTACATTTTTGGGGCTGCATACTCCTTAATCATTTGTTCAAAAGATAGCTTGTTCTGTGATAAATAGCATCTTCTGCAGAGAGAATAGAATGATAATTCAGTCTTTCCTCTAGCATGATGAATAGACATTTGATTTTTATTATTGATAGTGTAAAAGTGTTTCTCTCTACTTCACAAAGTATAAATGGTAATGTCATGTGCATTTTTAAGATTGTTAGCAAATTTGGGCAGACTTCATTTAAATTTCTTTTATATATGAGCTGCCAGATTTGGAAGAACTTTGTTTTGCTTTATTTCAAACCTAGTTTCTCCTCTGTTGCCAGTGCTGGGCAGCACAGGTCACAAACCTTTCTTTTTCTTTATTAATTTTTTCTTTTATTTATTATCTTTTTTTTTTTCTGAGACGGGAGTCTTGCTCTGTCACCCAGGCTGGAATGCAGTGACGCGATCTCAGCTCACTGCAAGCTCTGCCTTCCGGGTTCACGCCATTCTCCTGCCTCAGCCTCCTGAGTAGCTGGGACTACAGGAGCCTGCCACCACACCCAGCTAATTTTTTATTTTTTAGTAGAGATGGGGTTTCACCATGTTAGCCAGGATGGTCTTGATCTCCTGACCTCGTGATCTGCCCGCCTTGGCCTCTCAAAGTGCTGAGATTACAGGCGTGAGCCACCGCACTTGGCCAGATTTATCTATTTATTTGCCTGCTTCATTTTTCCCTCTTATCAGACATTTCTTTTTCCTTTTTCCTTTACTTTTTCTTTACTTTTTCTTTTTTTTTTTTTTTTTTTTGAGACGGAGTCTTCCTCTGTCCCCCAGGCTGGAGTGCAGTGGCGCGATCTTGGCTCACTGCAAGCTCCGCCTCCCGGGTTCACGCCATTCTCCTGCCTCAGCCTCCTGAGTAGCTGGGACTACAGGCGCCCGCCAACACGCCCGGCTAATTTTTTGTATTTTTAGTAGAGACGGGGTTTCACCGTGTTAGCCAGGATGGTCTCGATCTCCTGACCTCGTGATCCGCCCGCCTCGGCCTCCCAAAGTGCTGGGATTACAGGCTTGAGCCACTGCGCCCGGCCTACTTTTTTTTTTTTTTTTTTGAGACAGAGTCTCGCTCTTTCCCCAGGCTGGAGTGCAGTGGCACGATCTTGGCTCACTGCAACCTCTGCCTCCTGGGTTCAAGCAGTTCTCCTGCCTCAGCCTCCCCAGTAGCTGGGATCACAGGCACCTGCCACCATCCCCACCTAATTTCTGTATTTTTAGTAGAGATGAGGGTTCAACATGTTGGCCAGGATGGTCTCGATCTCTTGACCTCGTGATCAGCCCACCTCTGCCTCCCAAAGTGCTGGGATTACAGGTGTGAGCCACTGCACCGGCCTTCTTTTTTGAGACAGGGTCTCACTCTGTCACCCAAGGTAGAGTGCAGTGGCGCAATCAGGGCTCACTGCAGCTTCAACCTCCCGGGCTCACATAACAGACATTTTGTAGATCTCTGGCCATGTGTCTCCAGGTCTCCTTCCTGGTAGAGTCAGCCGTGCACTAGGCAGGAATGTTCGCGGCAGCACTACCCTCAGACAGCTAGCATTCATTTAAACACAAATGGCTTGGTGCAGCGGCTCATGTTTGCAATCCTAGTCCTTTGGGAGGCCAAGGCAGGAGGATCGCTTGAGCCCAGTAGTTCGTGGCCAGCCTAGGCAACATAGGGAGACCTCATTTCTATACATAATTTAAAAATTAACTGGGCACAGTGGCATGTACCTGAGGTATCAGCTATTCAGGAAGCGGAGGCAGGAGGATTGTCTGAGCCTGGGAATTTCAGGCTGAAGTGAGCCATGATCATGCCACTGCACTTCAGCCTGCGTGACAGGCCAAGACTCTGTTTAAAAAAAAAATACATGGCCGCACGGTGTCTCACACCTGTAATCCCAGCACTTTGGGAGACCGAGGCGGGTGGATCACGAGGTCAGGAGTTTGAGACCAGCCTGGCCAATATGGTAAAACCCCGTCTCTACTAAAAATTAAAAAAAAAAAAAAATTAGCCAGGAGTGGTGGCACGTGCCTGTAATCCCAGCTACTCCAGTGGCTGAGGCTGAAGAATCCCTTGAATCCGGGAGGCAGAGGTTGCAGTAAGCCAAGATTGCGCCACTGCACTCCAGCTTGGGTGACAGAGCGAGACTCCGTCTCAAATAAATAAATACAAAAACAAAACACTCCAAAGCACAAAAATATATCCTATGAATGATGGCTAATTTTTTTTGATACAGGGTCTTACTCTGTTGCCCAGGCTTAGTGTAGTGGAGTGATCACGACTCACTGCAGCCTGGACCTCTCAGGCTCAAGTGATCCTCCTGCCTCATCCACCTGAGTAGCTGAGTCTACAGATGCACACCACCACACGCAGCTAATTTTTTATTTTTTGTAAAGACAGAGTCTCACTGTGTTGCCAGGCTGGTCTCAAACTCCTAGATGCAAGTGATCCAACAGCCTTGGTCTCCCAAAGTGCTGGGATTATAGGCGTGAGCCACCACACCTGGCCTTGATGGCTAATTTTATGTGTCACTTGGCTGGGCCACCAGGTATTTTGTCAAACATCATTCTGAATGTGCCTATGAGGGTGTCTTTGGATCAAATTTGCATTTAAATTAGTGGACTTTGGCAAATCAGATTGCCTTCCATAATGGAAAAGGGCCTCATTCAATCAGTTGAAGGCCTTACTAGAATAAAAACTGACTTCCCCTTAACAGGAAGGAATTCTGCCAGCATTTGAACTACAACTCTTCCTTGGGTCTCCAGCCTGCTGGCCTACCCTGCAGATTTTGGACTAAGCAAGCCTCCGCAACTGTGTGAGCCAATTCCTTAAACCAAATATCTTTCTATATATACACATCCTGTTGGTTCTGTATCTCTGGAAAACCCTGACTAATATACCACTAAACTTCCCCTTACTCAGGTCTCAAGAATCCTCCTGCCTACTCTAATGCCCCCAGAATGCAGGGGGGAGCATAACACAGCTAACATTGGAAAGCTTCAGGAATCTTAAGGTGCATCTATTGCAATGAAAACAGCTCATGAAACACTTTCAAAACCATAGGAACACATTGCTAAGGCCCCACCTAGGCCCTCGAAGCAACTGTACCAGGGAGAGGCCTTCAGACTTAAGTCAGGCGAGCTCCTTGTTGAATTTCCACCCAGTGCCACTGTGTCTGGAGTTTCTTCCTTCTGGTGGGTTCGTGGTCTCGCTGACTTCAAAAATGAAGCTGACCTCCCCGGCAAGTGTTACAGCTCTTAAAGGTGGTGCAGACCCAAAGAGTGAACAGCAGTAAGATTTATTGTGAAGAGTGAAAGATCAAAGCTACCACAGCGTGGAAAGGGGACCCAGGAGGGTTGCCGGTGCTGGCTCCAGTGCCAACCTTTATTCCTTTATTTGGCCCTGCCCACATCCTGCTGATTGGTCCATTTTACAGAGTGCTGATTGGTCCATTTTACAGAGCACTGATTGGTCCATTTTACAGAGTGCTGATTGGTGCATTTACAATCCTTTAGCTAGACACAGAGCGCTGATTGGCGCATTTTTACAGAGTGCTGATTGGTGCATTTACAATACTTTCGCTAGACACAGAGCGCTGATTGGTGCATTTACAATCCTTTAGTTAGACAGAAAAGTTCTCCAAGTCCCCACTTGACCCAGGAAGTCCAGCTGGCTTCACCTCTCACCACCTGCAAAGCTAGGGGTGCTCTTTGCATCTGAGGTCCTCTTCCACAGTCAGGTCACACACTGTGCAAAAAAGAAGGGGAGATACCAAATCTCCCCTTCTTGACAACTCAAAGGCCTCCCGCTATCCATGCTTTTCTCCTATCTACCAACTTTCCCTTTTCAACTAGTCCATTCCCATAAGCACCCAAGCATGGATGGGTTCTCCTTCTTTGAAATAATAAAATTGTATTTTATTTTGAGACAGAGTCTCACTCTGTTGCCCAGACTGGAGTGCAGTGGCATGCTATTGGCTCACTGCAACCTCCACCTCCTGGTTCCATCGATTCTCGTGCCTCAGCCTCCCAAGTAGCTGGGACTACAGGTGTGCGCCAACACACCCAGCTAATTTTTGTATTTTTTAGTAGAGATGGGGTTTCACCACGTTGGCCAGGCTTGTCTTGAACTCCTGACCTTGACTTATCCTCCTGCCTCAGCCTCCCAAAGTGCTGGGAATACAGGCCTGAGACCCTGCACCCAGCCTCTCCTTCTTAAAATAGAACCTTTCTTTTGTCTTTACTTTTCTCTCCAGGTATCTCCCCATTTCACTAGTTTCCCTTCTAACCAACTCCTAGCAAGTCTGCACTTAATGCCCTTCAGTCCTCTCCCGATGTCTCTTAAACCCATTCCAATAAGCTTCATAGAAAGTAAAGGACCCAGAAGTCGCAAGAGCCCTGAAGCCCCTGCACCCATCCTAGCTGGCTCAGTACCTTACTTTAATGAGAGAAGAATAAGCTTCTGCTATTTAAGCCCCGATGTTAGGATTTTCTGTTGTATTGTGTGTTCATGCCTCTGAGAATCCCCAGGCCATTGGGATGAGGGTGAATTCTTCCTCAGAGGGTTTGCCCTAAAAGGGCTCTACGTATGGGTACGTGCTTAAAATTATTGCTTTTTTTTTTTCTTTTTTTTTGCTTGGGTTTTCCTGGGACATTTGGGCAGTACATTAGTTTGCTGGGACTCTCATGACAAAATACCACAGACTGGATGGTGTCAACAATAGACATTTATTTTCTCATAGTTGTGGAGGCTGAAAGTCCAAGACTGGATGGCGTAAACAATAGACATTTATTTTCTCATAGTTGTGGAGGCTGGAAGTCCAAGATCAAGGAGTTGGTGGGGTTAGTTTCTCCTGTGGCCTCTCTTGGGGGCTTGTGCTCTCACTGCACACCTTCTCACTACATCCTCATATGGCCTCTGGTGTGTGAGCATCCATCACGTGTCTTTGTGTATCAGACCTTTTTTTTTTCCCCTAAGACGGAGTCTCGCTCTGTCGCCCAGGCTGGAGTGCAATGGTGTGATCTCAGCTCACTGCAGCCTCTACCTCCCGGGTTCAAGGAATTCTCCTGCCTCAGCCTCCTGAGTAGCTGGGATTACAGGTGCATACCACCACACCTGGCTAATTTTTGTCTTTTTAGTAGAGACAGGGTTTCACTATGTTGGTCAGGCTGGTCTCAAACTCCTGACCTCGTGCTCCGCCTCCCTCAGCCTCCCAAAGTGCTGGGATTACAGGCGTGAGCCGTCGAGGCTGGCCAAATCTGCTCTTCTTATAGGGACAGCAGTCAGATTGAATTGGGGCCCACCCTAACAGCCTCATTGTAACCTCATTATCTCTTTGAAGACACTGTCTGCAAAACCAGTGACATTTTGAGGTACTGGGTGTTAAGGCTTCAACATATGAATTTGGAGGGGGCACATAATTCAGGCCACAACAGATACTATAAATTAAAGTTCTAAATCAGGATTTTTTAAACAGGCTGTTGCCTGTAATCCCAGCAGTTTGGGAGGCTGAGGCAGGAAGATTGCTTGAGACCAGGATTTCGAGGCCAGCCTGGGCAACATAGGGAGACCCTGTCTCTACAAAAAATTAAAAAATAAATTCAGGTGTTGTGATGCACGCCTGTGGTCCCAGCTACTTGGGAGGCTGACATGGGAGGATCACTTGAGCCTAGGAGGTCAATGCTGCAGTAACCGGTGATTGCACTACTGCACTCCAGCCTGGACAACAGAGTGAGACCCTGTCTCAAAACAAAACAAAAACAATACAATAAACTGTGCTCGTGTTTATGAGTTTAAGAATTCTCAGGGGAGATTCCATTTTTTACACCAAATCAAAGCCTAAATTGACAAGATTTTTTTGTCAGGACCTTTGATAAGAGTTGGGAATTTTCAGTGCTGTGAATTTCTGAGGGTGTAGCTCCTTGAGGGTTCCTGCTTTAGGCATGAATCTCAGCAGTGACTCAGACCTGGGCTCCTGTTTTTCATTCGCTGGGGAATCACTTGCTATTTGGGGTTTTGCCTTGACTTCCTTTGGGGCTTTTGTGGATTTCCCTTACCTTCTTATGAGCAGATTTACAAAGTTTTTAAGGACACTCTTTGGAGGAATAATTTCAAATTTACAGAAAAGTGGCAAAGATAGTACAGAGAGTTCCTTGTATTGTATTGACATCCTACATTTCCTTGGACCATTTGTCAAAACTGAGAAACCAATATTGGTCCATCATTATGAGCTTAATCCCCAGACTACACTCAGATTCCACTAGTTTTTCCACAAATGTCCTTTTTCTGTTCCAAGATCTCACCATACATTTAGTCATCAGGTCTCCTTACTTCCCCTAGTCTGTGACAGTTTCTCGATCCTCGCTTATTGTCTTTTATTTTTCTTTGTTTTTTTGTTTGTTTGTTTGTTTTGAGATGGAGTCTCACTCTGTCACCAGGCTGGAGTACAACAGTGCCATCTCGGCTCACTGCAACCTCCGCCTTCCAGGTTCAAGCGATTCTCCTGCCTCAGCCTCCTGAGTAGCTGGGACTACAAGTGCACACTACCACGACCAGCTAATTTTTTATTTTTAGTAGAGACGGGGTTTCGCCATCTTGGCCAGGATGGTCTTGATCTCCTGACCTCATGATCCACCCGCCTCGGCCCCCCAAAGTGCTGGGATTACAGGTGTGAGCCACTGTGCCCAGCCCCTTCCTTATTTTCAATGACCTTGACAATATGAGGAATACTAGTCAGGCATTTTGTAGAATGTCCCTTAATTTGGACATATGTGCACGTATACTAATTTTATTTTTATTTTTATGTATTTTTTTGAGACAAAGTCTCACTCTGTCGCCAGGCTGTAGTGCAATGGCGCTTTCTCAGCCCACTGCAACCTCCGCTTCTGGGTTCAAGTGATTCTCCTGCCTCAGCCTCCCGAGTAGCTGGGATTACAGGCGCCCACCTCCGTGCCCGGCTAAATTTTGTATTTAGTAGAAATGGGCTTTCACCATATTGGCCAGGCTGGTATTGAATTCCTGACCTAAAGTAATCCACCCGCCACAGCCTCCTAAAGTGCCATATATGAATTTTAAAGGATGCCTAGCGGTCATACTGGGCTTATCGAGGTGCGTGTGGGAAGAAATGCTACCTAGTAATGCCATGTGGTGCTGGAAGAGGAAGTTTCTACTCTTGGATTCTACAAGTTACTCAATATGCTGTACATAAATTCATTTCCCCTTGAGTCTCACTTGGCTAAATAAAATAATAATAATTTTTTGGGTTTTTTTTTTTTTTTTTTTTGAGACGGAGTCTCGCTCTGTTACCCAGGCTGGAGTGCAGTGGCGTGATCTCGGCTCACTGCAAGCTCTGTCTCCCGGGTTCCCGCCATTCTCCTGCCTCAGCCTCTCCGAGTAGCTGGGACTACGGGCGTCCGCCACCACGCCCGGCTAATTTTTGTTTTGTATTTTTAGTAGAGACGGGATTTCACCGTGGTCTCGATCTCCTGACCTCGTGATTCGCCCGCCTCAGCCTCCCAAAGTGCTGGGATTACAGGCATGAGCCACCGCGCCCGGCTAATAATAAATTTTTAAAAGTAAATTTATTTTCCCTTTTAAGTTTGCCAGGGTTGGTTTTTCTTGCTTAATTTAAAGAACCCGATGACTAATTCAAAACCCCTAACATACTACCCAGCTACTTTTCCCACAGCCCCCTGCCCTGCCCTGTGTCCCCCCAACCCCCCTACCTCCCCTACTCTACTCTTGTCTGTTTTCTGGCAACATCAAATTTATTACATTCTTAACATTTTAAGATTCCTGCAAAACTCATCAGGACTTTTCCCATTTACATCATTCTCTGTACTTACTCAAATGCCAGCGCCAAGACCACAGGTAGTTTTATGGTTTGCTGGGCAATGCTTTCTGTTCAAATTTCTCTGTTCTGGGGCAGTGTCCGGAACCAGCGAGCTTGGAATGGGAGAGTGGAGGCAGAATGAGTCTCAGCAGAACTCTATGGCTCAAGGGTAAAGCAGTTGAAGAGGCATGGGGTTGTTTCCAACCAAGGTAAGTGGACAGGGTCAAAAAGAGAAAGCTGTGGGGGAAAAAGGTCGTGAAAGGTTTCCAGCCCAGGTGAGAGCGCTCCCGGCTGCAAAGACACAAACACACCTGCTTCCCCAGGCAAGAGGGCTGCCTCAGTGCACCCTGCCCCCAGCAGGCAAAAAGGAAACCTTGGACCCAGTGAAACTTGTCCTAGTCATTGTCCTAACAAAGAGCAAAGGGAGCTGACTCTTTTTTTTTTTTTTTTTTTTTGAGATTAGGTCTTGCTCTGTAGCCCAGGCTGGAGTGCAGTGGTGCTATCATAACTTACTGCAGCCTAAAACTCCTGGGCTCAAGCAATTCTTCCATCTCTGCCTCCTCGCTAATTTTATTTTTTATTTTTTGTTTTTTTGGTAGAGACAGGGTCTTGCTTCGTTGCCCAGGCTGGTGTTGAACTCCTAGCCTCAAGTGATCTGCCCGACTCAGCTTCCCAAAGTGCTGGGATTACAGGCATGAGCCACTGCTCCCAGCTGGGAACTGACATTTTTGAGTATCCACTATGTGGCAGGCGCTGCCCTGAAGAGTTTTACCTGTCTGATTTAATCCTCAAGATGCTGAGAAATAGGTGGAGGTTATTTCCCAGCTTTACAGTAAACAAAGTGCCAAGGACTCAGTTGCAGAGCCAGGAAGTCTGATTTTGAACCCAGTTCTGTCTTACACCGAAGTTTATGTCCTTTGCGGGCAAGATGGGGGAGAAGAAAGAGGGTAGCTTGAGAAACCTCCTGGAGCTGGAGGCCATAGGTCAACAGTGGGATCTTGGAAAATGAACTTGAATTCTGTGAGTGGAAGTTTCCGCATGTATAAAATGGGTAGAATGAAACCTCCCTCACTGGGCTGACATGAACATTAAAGAATGTGATACAAGGCCGGGCGCAGTGGCTCACGCCTGTAATCCCAGCACTTTGGGAGGCCGAGGTGGGTGGATCACGAGGTCAGGAGATTGCGACCATACTGGCGAACACAATAAAACCCCGTCTCTACTAAAAATACAGAAAATACAGGCGGGTGCCTGTAGTCCCAGCTACTCGGGAGGCTGAAGCAGGGGAAGGGCATGAATCCGGGAGGCGGAGCTTGCAGTGAGCTGAGATCGCGCCACTGCACTCCAGCCTGAGCGACCGAGTGGGACTCCATCTCAAAAAAAAAAAAGTAATACAAGAGAAGCATGCAGAGCAGTGCCCAGCATAATGCTAGCTCTCCTTAACATACTGTAGCCTTGACCAGGCACGGTGGCTCACATCTGTCATCCCAGCACTTTAGGAGGCCGAGATGGGCAGATTACTTTGGGTCAGGAGTTCGAGACCAGCCTGGCCAACATAGTGAAACCCTGTCTCCACTAAAAATACAAAAAATTACCTGGGCGCGGTGGCACACGCCTGTAATCTCAGCTACTCGGGAGGCTGAGGCAGAAGAATTGCTTGAACTCAGGAGGCGGCGGTTGCAGTGAGCTGGGATGGTGCCACTGCACTCCAGCCTGGGCAACAAAGTGAGACTGTGTCTCAAAAAAAAAAAAAAAATAGATACACACACACACACACATATATATACTGCAGCCTTTATAATTAATAGTAATACTAGGAACAGGAGTAGTATTCTTAGGTTTGCACTGAAGTCATTTAGTTAACAATGCTATCATCTCTTTGTTCCCACTTTTTTTTTTTTTTTGGACACGGAGTCTGGCTCTGTCGCCCAGGCTGGAGTGCAGTGGCGTGGTCTCAGCTCACTGCAAGCTCCGCCTCCCAGGTTCACGCCATTCTCCTGCCTCAGCCTCCTGAGTAGCTGGGACTATAGGCACCCGCCACCACACCTGGCTAATTTTTTTTGTATTTTTAGTAGAGACGGGGTTTCACCATTTTAGCCAGTGTGGTCTCGATCTCCTGACCTCCTGATCCACCCGCCTCGGCCTTCCAAAGTGCTGGGATTACAGGCGTGAGCCACCACGCCTGGCCCGTTCCCACTCTTTTATTTATACAATAGCAACAGGCATTGTGGGTGCCGAAGACACAGTAGGGAATACAACAGACAAATCTTCTGCTCTCGAGGAGCTGACTTCCTAACTTTTCCCTGTTATATTTCCCTGACAATAAACACAATTATATTTCCCTGACAATAAACACAGTATATTTGTCTGTTCTTGCATTGCTATAAAGAAATAACTGAGACTGGGTTATTTATAAAGAAAGAGTTTATTTTATTTATTTATTTTTTGAGATGGAGTCTCACTCTTATCGCCCAGGCTGGAGTGCAATGGTGTGATCTTGGCTCACCACAACCTCCGCCTCCTGGGTTTGAGTGATTCTCCTGCCTCAGCCTCCTGAGTAGCTGGGATTACAGGCATGTGCCACCACGCCCGGCTAATTTTTGTATTTTTTAGTAGATATGGGGTTTCACCATGTTGGCCAGGCTGGTCTTGAACTCCTGACCTTGGGTGAGCCGCCTGCCTCAGCCTCCCAAAGTGCTGGGATTACAGGCATGAGCCACCGCACCTGGCCAGGAAAAGAGGTTTAATTGGCTCAGGGTTCTGCAGGCTGTACAGGAAGCATGGCAGCATCTGCTTCTGGGGAGGCCTCAGGGAGCTTTTACCCCGGAAGGCAAAGCAAGAGCAGGGGTCTTACATGGCAGGAACAGGACCAAGGTGGGCGGGGGACATGACATGCCACACACTTTTTTTTTTTTTTAAGATAGAGTCTCACTCTCTTGCCCAGGCTGGAGTGCAGTGGGTGCAATCTCTGCTCACTGCAACCTCTGCCTCCTGGGTTCAAGCAATTCTCCTGCTTCAGCCTCCCGAGTAGCTAGGATTACAGCCATGTGCCACCACATCTGGCTAATTTTCATATTTTTAGTAGACGTGGGGTTTCACCATGTTGGCCAGGTTGGTCTTGAACTCCTGACCTCAAGTGATCGGCCTTCCTCGGCCTCCCAAAGTGCTGGGATGACAGACGTGAGCCACTGCACCTGGCCTGTGTCACATAATTTTTTTTCCCCCTGAGACGGAGTCTAGCTATGTCACCCAGGCTGGAGTGCAGTGGCACGATGCCGGCTCACTGCAACCTCCACCACCTGGGTTCAAGCGATTCTCCCGCCTCAGCCTCCTGAGTAGCTGGGATTACAGGCACCTGCCACCACGCCGGCCTAATTTTTGTATTTTTAGTAAAGATGGGGTTTCACTGTGTTGGCCAGGCTGGTCTCGAAACACCTGACCTCGTGATCTGCCCGCCTCGGCCTCCCAAAGTGCCGTGATTATAAGAGTGAGCCACTGAGCCCAGCCTTTGCCACACACTTTTAAACAACCAGATATCACAAGACCTCACTCCCTATCTCAACACAGTACCAGGAGAAAATCTGCCCCTATGATCCAATCACCCCACCAGGCCGCACCTCCAACATTGGAGATTACAATTCAACATAAGATTTGGGTGGAGACACAGGTTCAAACCATATCACATGAAAACACTGTAAACAAGTAACCAGAGATCAGCACATCTCTTTTTAAAGGAAGGGATAATAAATATTTTTTAGACTTTGAAGGTCATATGGTCTCTGTTGCAGCTACTCTGCCATCGAGTGAAAAACAATCTTGAACGATATGGAATGAATGGAACTATTCTGTTTTAATAAAACTTCATTTCAGCAATAGGCTTTGTGCCAAATCGGCCCCATGAGCTTCAGTTTGCTGACCCCTGGGGGAAATAAAAAAGCAGACATAAGATCATTTCATCGAGTGATGAATGCTATGAAGAACATCAGGTGGGGTGGGGGTGAGTAGGAGTGATGTGTCAGTGCGGAATTAGATAGTCTGATGGGATAACAAGTGAGCTGAGTCCTCAGTGAAAAGACAAGGCAGTCATGCAGAGTGAGTGGGGGTGAGTGGAGGGTGAGGAAACACTGCAGGTGATAGAAACACAAGTGCAAAGGCGCTGAGATAGGATCAAGCTGCATGGCTGCTGTGCTCTGGGCACAGGGAGGCCGACGTGGTTATGGGGTGGGGATTGGAGGAGAGAGAGACAAGAGGCAGGTCCCAGAGTGCTTTATCAGCCTCAAAAGGATCTGGTAGGTGGGGCGCGGTGGCTCACGCCTGTAACCCCTGCACTTTGGGAGGCCGAGGCTGCTGGATCACCTGAGGTCAGGAGTTCTAGACCAGCCTGACCAACATGGCAAAACACCATCTCTACTAAAAAGGCTGAGGCAGGAGAATCGCTTGAACCCGGGAGGCAGAGGTTGCAGTGAGCCAAGATCGTGCCCCTGTACTCCAGCCTGGGCGACAGAATGAGAATCCATCTCAAAAAAAAAAAACCCTAAACAGAACAAAAACCAGCCTAGGCTACATGGCGAAACCCCCATAGCTACAAAAAAAAAAAAAAAAAAAAAAATAGCCAGGTATGGTGGTGCAAACCTGTAGTCCCAGCTACTCAGGAGTCCAGGACAGGAGGATTGCTTGAGCCAGGGAGGTGGAAGTTGCAGTGACAAGACTGTACCAATGCACTAGAGCCTGGGCAACAGAGCCAGATCCTGTCTCAAAAATAAAATTTAAAAAAAGAAACAGAAAACTCCCTCATTCAACCCCCTCTCCATCTCACAGTCTCCTCTCTCCCTACCTCTCTGGAGCTCTACACCTTTTTATCTCCTTCTGAATTCCCAAAATTACCCTTCCTTCTCTTCCTGAAGGCTCAAGTTCATCTCTCCCACCCTGTGATGGTTGAAACTACCACTGCCGCTATGGAGATGCCTTCTCCTCTGAGGCCCACAATCTCTTATCTTCTTCAGCAATCACCTCAAGCTCCTTTTTTGTGTGTGTGCATTTGTGTGATCTCTTCAGCTAGATGAAAATTTGGTTATTCATTACTTCATTTGTTGAGCCTAAACCTGCCAAGGACAAGTACAGTAACCTATGAAATAGCAGACGTAGGCCGAGCGCAGTGGCTCATACCAATAATCCCAGCACTTTGGGAGGCTGAGGCGGGTGGATCATGAGGTCAGGAGATCGAGACCATCCTGGCTAACACAGCGAAACCCTGTCTCTACTAAAAATACAAAAAAAATTAGCCGGGTGTGGTGGCGGGTGCCTGTAGTCCCATCTACTCGGGAGGCTGAGGCAGGAGAATTGCTTGAACCTGGGAGGTGGAGATTGCAGTGAGCTGAGATCGCACCATGGCACTCCAGCCTGGATGACAGAGAGAGACTCTGTCTCAAAAAAAAAAAAAAAAAAAAAATTAAAAAACAAACAAAAAAAGCCAAGGTGAGAGTATTTACACCAGAGAAACTGGTAAGTGTTGCAGATCACAGCTAACCTCTCTAAAGAGTCAGTTCTCCAATGTTTCCCAGCATACTACTAATTGTAAACCAGTTGAATGGGAGTTTAAAGCAAACTTTCCAGTTTGTCTTTTATGACTCCACCCACACACTCTCTGCCCTAATCGCTCTGAACTTGGTACCCTTTGCTGAAAATACTTCTCATACCTCTGGGTCCTTCCATATGCCATGTGCCTAGAATGTGCTTTCCTGTCTTCGCCGTTTGGTGGACTCTGACTCGTCCACTGAGCCCTGGTTCAAGTACAGCTTTCTTTGGAATTTTTTTCTGACTCCCTGTATGAGTTTGCTAGGGATGTCATAACAAAATAACACAGACTGGGTGGTTAAACAACAGAAATTCATTTTCTCGCAATGCTGGAGGCTGGAAGTCCAAGATCAAGGTCTCAGCAGGGTTGATTTCTCCTGCAGCCTCTCTCCTTAGCTTGCGGACAGCTGCCTTCTCACTGCATCCTCATGTGGTCTTTCCTCTGTGCATGAGCATCCTTGGTGTTTCTCTGTATGTCCAAGTCTCCTCTTCTAAGGATAGCAGTCAGAATGGATTAGGGCCTTGTATTAGTCCATTTTCACACTGTTGATGAAGACATACTGAGACTGGGCAGTTTACAAAAGAAAGAGGTTTTGAAATTGTCCCTAAGAGAGCTGGCAGGTTCATTTTTCCTCCTTCCTTATTCCTGCCATGCCCTGCTGCCGAGGAAGCAATGTTGCCTTCCTGATGGGTGAGGCTGAGGGCCACACCAGAATACTGGTGAGAGAACTGCAAGGAGCTGGTGTCCTGAGTACCTTAAGTAACATCCCTGTCCTCCAACCTTTTAAAAAAATTATTGTATTAGTCCATTCTCATACTGTTATAAAGAGCTACCTGCAACTGGGTAATTTATGAAAAAAAGAGGTTTAATTGACTCACAGTTTCACATGTTGCACAGGAGGCATGGCTGGGGAGGCCTCAGGAAACTTACAATCATGGTGAAAGGTGAAGGGGAAGCAAGTACATCTTCACATGACGAGCAGGAGAGAGAGAGTGAAGATGGAAGTCCTCCACACTTTTAAACAACCAGATCTCATGAGAATTCACTTCCCTTCACAAGAACAGCAAGGGGGAAGTCCACCCCCATGATCTAACCACCTCCCACCAGGCCCC
The DNA here is from genome assembly GCF_006542625.1 of Nomascus leucogenys. Lineage (NCBI taxonomy): Eukaryota > Metazoa > Chordata > Mammalia > Primates > Hylobatidae > Nomascus > Nomascus leucogenys. The sequence continues at coordinate 16,045,984 of NC_044386.1, read as the reverse complement.
TTCTTCAGCACTAGAGGTCACAATTCAACATGAGATTTGGGTGGAGACACAGAGCCAAACCATATCCATTATTAATTTTTAATTTATATAAATAGAGACGAGGTCTCACTATGTTGCCCAGGCTGGTCTTGAACTCCTGGGCTCAGGTGATCTGCCTACCTTGGCGTCCCAAAGTACTGGGATTACAGGTATGAGCCACCATGCCCAGCACTCCACCCTTCATGAGAGAAAAATAAGCATATTTGCTTTAAGTCACTGTTTCTATTTTTTTAAGACAGAGTCTTGCTCTGTTGCCCAAGATGGAGTGCAGTGGCATGATCTCAGCTCACTACAACCTCCACCTCCCAGGTTCAAGTGATTCTCCTGCCTCAGCCTCCCGAGAAGCTGGGATTATAGGCATGCACCACCACACCTGGCTAATTTTTGTATTTTTATTTTTATTTTGAGACAGAGTCTCACTCTGTTGCCCAGGCTGGAGGGCAGTGGTGCGATCTCAGCTCGCTGCAACCTCCACCTCCCAGGTTCAGGTGATTCTCCCACCACAGTCTCCTGGGATAGCTGGGATTACAGGCACCCGCCACCACGCCCAGCTAATTTTTGTTATTTTTAGTAGAGATGGGGTTTCACCATGTTGGCCAGGGTGGTTTTGACCTCCTGACCTCAGGTTATCCACCCACCTTGGCCTCCCAGAGAGCTGGGATTACTGGTGTGAGCCACTGTGACTGGCCTAATTTTTGTATTTTCACAAATACAAAAAAAAAAAGTAGAGACGGGGTTTCACTATGTTGACCAGGCTGGTTGAAGTCACTGTTTTTTAAACATTTCTATAAGGTACCAATGAAACATGTCATTCTGTAACTTTTCTTTTACATATTCATACCTCCACATTAATATAGATATATTTAATCATTTTTTCTGTTTGATAGTATATTGGATTAAAAATGGCTACAATGGAAAACAGTCTGGCAGTTCTTCAAAAAGTTAAACATAGAATTACCATGTGATTCAGCAATTCCACTCCTAGGTATATTCCCCAAATAATTGAAAACAGGTACATGAATGTTCATAGTAGTGCTATTCACAGTAGCCCCAATGTGAAAACAACCCAAATGTTCAGCAACTGATGAACAGATTGTAAAAATGAGGTATAATCAGATAATGCAAGGGTGTCCAATCTTTTGGCTTCCCTGGGCTGCAATGGAAGAAAAATTGTCTTGGGTCACACATAAAATACACTAACAATATAGCTAATGAGTTTTAAAAAATTGCAAAAAAAATTCTCATAATGTTTTAGGAAAGTTTACAAATTTTTGTTGGGTGGCATTCAAAGCCATCCTGGGTCATAGGTTGGACAAGCTTGATATAATGGAATATTACTCAGGCAATAAAAAGGAATGAAGTCACAACATGGATTAACCTTGCAAACTTCTATGCTGAATGAAAGAAGCCAGTCTAAAAGGTCAGCTATTGCATGATTCCATTCACATGAAATATCAAGAATAGGCAAATCCACAAAGACAGAAAGCAAATGAGTGGTTAATGGAGGCTAGGGGTTGACAGGAATCAGAGAAGTAATGAGTATAGGTTTACTTTTGGAGGGATGAAAATATTCTAGAACTAGAGAGTGGTGATACTTGTACAACCCTGTGAATGTACCAAATGTCACTGAATTGTACACTTGAGAATGGTAAATTTGGAGTTATGTGAATTTTACCCTTCCCTCTCCCCCCAGTGGCCACAGATTCCTTGCAATTCCTTCCATCAAGAGAGTCTGGGATCTGGGCCAAGCTCCATGGCTCATGCCTGAAATCTCAGCACTTTGGAAGGCCAAGGCAGGCAGATTGCTTGAGTCAGGAGTTCGAGACCAGCCTGGCCAACACGGTGCAATACCATCTTTATTAAAAATGCAAAACAAATTAGCCAGGAATGGTGGGCTAAGGCAGGAGAATCGTTTGAACCCAGAAGGCGGAGCTTGCAGTGGGCTGAGATCATGCAACTGCACTCCAGCCTGGGTGACAGGGTAAGAACCTGTCTGAAAAAAAAAAAAAAAAAGAGTCTGGAATCTGAGGTCTGGGGTCTGGGCTGGCTTTATGTCAGGCTTTGACCAATTAAATATGGCAGAAGCAACTGCACAAGTTCTCCAAAGATCTCGCAGCTTTTGCTGTCACCCTAATGCATTCCTGAGACTGTCATGGTGTAAAGAAAGGCCACGGGGAGAGAGTAAACCAGCTATGCAAGCCATCCCCATGAGCTCCTGCCCTGTGCGGGAGGCCGTCCTAGATCACAAGACACAGCCCAGCAGCTAACTGACTGCAGTCACCCGAGAGAGCCCAGATAACAGTACAGAGGTCAAGCCCCATCAAGCCACAGAATATTGAGAAATAACAAGTCACTGTCTTCAGCCACTTAGTTTTAGGTGGCTTGTTATACAAAAACAGACAACTAACACAAAGAGTATGTCACTATGCACATTTACCATAGTTTGTTTAACCAATCTCCTTCTGAGAGGCTTTTAGGTTGTGTCCAGCTTTTTAACTTTTCTTTTTTCTTTTTCTTTTTTTTTTTTTTTGAGACGGAGTTTCACTCGTCGCCCAAGCTGGAGTGCAATGGCGCAATCTCGGCCCACTGTAACCTCTGCCTCCTGGGTTCAAGCGATTTTCCTGCCTCAGCCTCCCGGGTAGCTGGGATTACAGGCGTGCGCCACCAGGCCCAGCAAATTTTTTTGGTATTTTGAGTAGAGACAGGGTTTTACCATGTTAGCTAGGCTGGTCTCCAGCTCCTGACCCTCAGGTGATCTGCCTGTCCCGGCCTCCCAAAGTGCTGGGATTACAGGCGTGAGCTACCGTGCCCAGCCAGGTTTGTCACTTTTCTAAACAATTTTGTCCTGGATATTCTTATATAAACAACTCTGAGCACTTAAGTGATTTTTCCTAATACTTCAGCAGCACACACTTGCATTTGATGGAAGCTCTGGAAATAAAAAATCCAAAAATATTCTCAACTCATTCCAGAAGCAAAATTAATAGTGGTGATATCAGGCAATTTTCGGTGGGGAAAACAAAGCCTCACTAACAAGAGTTTACATAAAATTGGCCCTGAGATGAACCCCAGGAATCTTAGTCCCAACTTTCTTGGATGGCCAGCCTCTTGTTTTGTATTGCTCTTCATTTTATATTGTTTTGTTTTGTTTTGTATTGCTTCCCTTTGGGTGGGTGGGATCCCTGGAGATGTATATAATTTGATTTTAAAAATTATGAGAACATTACCTCTGCCATGACCTGAGCCACTGAAATTGATGCTCTGAGCCTCCCTGGTCTCCTCATAGTTTGCTTCCTAGACTAAACCCACGAATGAGGGTATCGATTAATAAAACCGAAGTCACATATATAGAGCAAGGGAGGCTTTGATGGGGATAGACCTGCATGTGTGTAAGATCATCAGAAGATTTAGGGCAGCTTTGAAAGACAGATACCCTCTCATTACAGTGACTGAATTATGACTATTCCATTAATAAATATAGGGAAGTTGATAGAAGTTGATGGGAGAGTGAAGAAGGTTTTGAAGTGTGAGAAGAACCTCACTAGGAAAAATTCAACAAATGGTTGGAAATGTAGTTGGAAATGTAGTTGGGATTTCTTCTTCTTCTTCTCTTTGTTTTTTTTTTGAGACAGGGTCTGGCTCTGTGGCCCAGGCTAGAATGCAGTGGTGCTGTCTCCACTCACTGCAGTCTCCAACTCCCAGGCTCAAGTGATCCTCCCAAGTAGCTGGGACTAACAGGCATGCGCCCCACACCTGGCTAATTTTGTTGTTGTTGTTGTTGTTGTAGAGATGGCGTTTTTCCATGTTGCCCAAGCTAGTCTCAAACTCCTAAGCTCAAGCAATCTACCTGCCTTAGTCTCCCAAAGTGCTAGGATTACAGGCATGAGCCACTGTGCCTGGCCTGTGGCTGGGACTTCTTATAGCTTGAATTATAGATTTGGGGATCATTTACGAAGATGTGGCAGGTGAAGTACAGAGAATTAATGGTGAGAACATAAGAATAGGGGGAAGAACACGTGCTCAGATCCACCATACTTTGGAGGGAGAAGGAGAAGAGGAGCCTGCAAGGGGAAGAAAGTGGTCAAAGAGATGGGAGAGCCAGACAAACGGAGGGTCACAAAAGCTAAAAAGAACCAGCTTCATGATTTGTGGCACCCTGTGCAAAAGGAAAAGGCAGAGCCCTTTGTTCAACAATTATTAAGAATACTGGCCGGGCATAGTGGCTCATGCCGGTAATCCCAGCACTTTGGGAGGCAGAGGCACGTGGATCACTTGAGGTCAGGAGTTAGAGACCAGCCTGGCCAACATGGTAAAACCCCATCTCTAGTAAAAATACAAAAATTAGCTGGGCGTAGTGGCCCGAGAATGTAATCCTAGCTACTTGAGAGGCTGAGGCTCGAGAATCGCTTGAACCCAGGAGGTGGAAGGTGGTTGCAGTGAGCGGAGATCATGCCACTGCATTCCAGCCTGGGTGACAGAGTGAGACTCCGTCACAAAGAAAAAAAAAAAAAAGAATATTAATGGCCATTGCAGTGGCTCACACCTGTAACCCCAGTGTTTTGGGAGGCCAAGGTGGGAGGATCTCTTGAGGCCAGGAGTTCAAGGCTGCAGTGAGCTATGATTGTGCCACTGTACCCTCTGTCTAAAATGAAAATTCTTTTATGCTCACTTCGGCAGCACAAATACTAAAAATTAAAGCAAGACAGACAGAAGATTAGCATGGCCCCTGCTCAAGGATGACATACAAATTCATGAAGAAGTTTATGTTTAAAAAATATATATATAGAAAACTTTTCAGGCCAGTCACGGTGGCTCACGCCTGTAATCCCAGCACTCTGGGAGGCCGAGGCGGGTGGATTACCTGAGGTCAGGAGCTTGAGACCAGCCTGGCTAACATGGTGAAACCCTGTCTCTACTAAAAATACAAAAAATTAGCTGGGCATGGTGGCGGACGCCTGTAGTCCCAGCTACTCAGCAGTCTGAGGCAGGAGAATCACTTGAACCCAGGAAGCCGAGGTTGCAGTGAGCGGAGATCACACCATTGCATTCCAGCTTGGGCGACAAGAGTGTAACTTGGTCTCAAGAAAATAAAATAAAATAAATTATTTTTGGCCGGGCACGGTGGCTCACGCCTGTAATCCCAGCACTTTAGGAGGCCGAGGCGAGCAGATCACCAGGTCAGGAGATGGAGACCATCCTGGCTAACATGGTGAAACCCTGTCTCTACTAAAAAAATACAAAAAAATTAGCCGGGCTTGGTGGCGGGCGCCTATAGTCCCAGCTATTCCAGAGGCTGAGGCAGGAGAATGGCGTGAACCTGGGAGGCGGAGCTTGTAGTGAGCTGAGATCGCGCCACTGCACTCCAGCCTGGGTGACAGAGCGAGACTCCGTCTCAAGACTCCCAGCCTCCTGAGTAGCTGGGACTACAGGCGCCTGGCTAATTTTTTGTATTTTTAGTAGAGCTGGGGTTTCACTGTGTTAGCCAGGATGGTCTTGATCTCCTGACTTCGTGATCCGCCCGCCTCGGCCTCCCAAAGTGCTGGGATTACAGGTGTGAGCCACCACGCCCGGAAATTATTTTCATTTTTAATTATTATCAATACATAGTGTATATAATTATGGGGTACATGTAATGTGTGGATACAGGCATACAATGTGTAATAATTGCATTATTTGTAATTGTGATTAGGGTATTCATCGCCTCAAGAATTTATCATTTCTTTGTGTTATGAACATTACAATTCCACCCTTTTAATTATTTAAAAATATGCAATAAATTATTGTTGCTGTAGTCACCCCGTTGTGCTATCAAATACTAGTTCTTCATTCATCCTATTAAGAAAAAGTGGTATTTGCTGTTATCTGATGCCTAACAAAAAAAATAAGTAAATAAATACGCAAAATAATTTTAATATAGGAACAACAGAATATTAAACCAAGTGTGAGGCGCTTAGGGCTCTATGCAATTAACTATATGGGTTGCAACCTATGAAGCTTGCTCTGAAGCTAAGAAGTTAAAGAATTTTTAAAGAGGGGAATGTCAAGGAGAGTGAAATTGGAGAACAGGCTGTTGAACTTGATGATTTGAGGTTACAGTGACTTTCAAGAGAGTGGGGTGGGGGAAAAAATCAGATCATGAGGAGTTTAAGGGTTGATTGCTTGGAGGATAAAGTACAGCACTGAGAAGTTGGGCATTTGAAGAGAGATGGTCCAGTAGTTCAGAGAGCAATTGGGTTAACGAGCAGCTGTTTTCAAATAGAGCCGACACGATCCTGTTTATTGGCTTGAATACTGAGTGGGAAAGGCTGAAGATGCAAGCAAGAGGAGTAAGTGAGGACACAAGGTTTGGAAGTGGCAAACATGTTGTGATTAACAATAACGGTAGAGAGATGATAAACTTTGCAGTCAGTCTCTGAGCCACCCTGGAGTAATGGAAGAGAGAGGATCATAAAGACACAAAAACACCAAGAGAGAAAGCGAGATGTTAAACATAGCTCCCAGTGGGCTTAATCATTAGAGAGGTTTTCAGGGTTTCAGGGATTTTTGTACTTTTTCTTTATTATACGCAAGAGGACCAGCCCCAAACATGAAAACTGATTAATTTGTGAAACTAACACTCCATGAGTTTTGTAGGACATCACCTGTAGGAGGCATTCTTGCTGTAGTTTGAAGTGATGGGGATTTAGTTAGAATTAACTGTCCATCACATGCTCTCTAATGAGGTGAATGACATCCTTGCCTTAGCTCAGCTTGTAGAGAAATACAACTGCTGGCAGAAATGAGTTCTTCCAGTGTCTTATCCCCATTTTAGTTCTATGTTTATTCTTCTGTACTTAATTCTATTACAGTGTGAAACATTTCAGGTATTTCCCCCCAAATTTATTCTATAGAAACCACCTACAGTTGTTTTCAGTTTCAGCAGAAAAAAATTCCCTTGAGGATTTCTGAATTCTAAGTTATGAGAAATAAAAGAAACACTTGTGTAAAAATTTAAAGCACATTAAAAAAAATTCCCTTTTGTTTGTTTGAGAAGGTAAAAACATTTGATGTTTTAAACATCCAAGAGGGTAAGTGAGCCCAGAGGATGGACCGCCGTTTAGTTAAGCATGAAAGGACTTTAGAATTGTCAGTTATTAACTTCTAATTTGTGTGAAAGAAACTTTGAGAACTTTCCCTTTCTGTAACTAGTAATTAAGCCATTATTCTAACAGGGGCAATTAAGGGGTGAGTGTTTAATAAAAAAATAAAAGATAATGGAAAAGACTCTACACCCCAAGACACATCAAGACAAGGAATGGCAGCAGCAGCAACAACAAAAGGAACTCAATTTGAATTCACAAAGGAAATTAGACAACCTGTTTCAACTAAAAACGAACAAACTGTTGGTGGAGAACAAAAACAGAAGATTGTTATTACTTAACTCACAAATATACATATGCAACTCTCTCTTTCAGTGGGGGAATGATCCAATCAGTATTAAAATTTTGTTGATTGTAGATTAATGTATGCCACTAAATAATTTGAGCTTTTGGGGTGTTTTATTTTGAAAATGTCATACTCTGTTAGCCTGGTTTATTTGAAAGGTAGGACAGAGAGTTGAGACAGACCTTTGCCTCATGGAAACACACTCTTCCTCCTATTATTAACATTCTTGTGCCTCTGTCACTTCTCAGAGGGCAGGGTTTAATCGTTTTAGTCTAAACTGCTTTGTCCAGGGGTTAGCACAACTCTCTCAGACGAAGCACTTAAATTTTAAGAAATGGTAATAAGACTGGATATTCTTAGAAATCTATTGATTTAAAATGCTTCCCAGTCTCTGCCCAATCCTGTCAAAGCCCTTATAAATTTAACCTGCTGCTTTTTAACAACTGATTCAACCCCAGATACTTGAGGGTTAGATATCTTATTTAGAACATGCATTTTGTGGTTCAGCAAATAAGAGTCTCGCTGCCACAGCTTATCTTACACCTTTTTGAGAATATGGGGATATATAGAAAAGCTGATGAATTCTGATAACCTAAAGTGGCGATTCCCAAGCTCTGAACTGGTTATCGGGTTGCTTATTAAAATACAAATTCTTTCAATATAATCCACAGGTAAAGAAATGAAAAATGCAAATTCTTAGGTAATCAATTTGCCACAAAGATTCAGAGTCAGTCTTTTTTTTTCTTTTTAGCAACTGATAAGGTGATCTAGGGATCAACATTTATAAAACATTGATGTTGGTTTTTTTTTTTTAACTTTCTTGCCCTGTTAACTGATGATGTAAGCTTTTTGAAGAAATAAAATGATTCAGTGAAATCTAAACTTTACATATTAGATCTGGCTCACGATTCTTTACGTAAGTCAAACTGGGGGCAATTATTAACAATATCTTCTTAACTGGCAGGAAAATCACTTTTAAAAGATTAGTAGACTTTAAATAAAGTTTTAGGCTTACATAAAAATTGGGCAGAAAGTACAGAGAGTGTCCATAGACCCCTCCTAGCCCCTCGCCCTCACTTGCCCCTATTATTAACATGTTGCACTAGTGTGGTACGTTTGTTACAACTGACAAGCCGATATGGAAAGTGACTTTTGAAATGACATGGAGAGGTTGCCCAACATATCAGTGGCTGGGCTGACGCTGGGAACAACGTCACACCCACACACTCACTTCAACAATCTCCCTGGTAATTTCTCTGGCAGAGATGTTGTGTGCAGATTAATACCATAATGACTGTAATTGTTCTGCTCCAGTATCTGAACACTAGTGGTTGCAGGACCCATTTGACTAAGCACTGGGATTGCTGGTATTTATCCTGACTCCATCTTCACTTTCCTTGCGACCTTGGACACAAGCTTTAATGGCTCAGAGCCTTAAGCGTGTAAACCTGTGAAACAGAACAACATTGCACAATATCATTAACTAATTTACACCTTGATTCTTTCTAAAGGGAAGTGAGGTGGGAGCAATGATATTAATGGTGAAGAACTGGACTGGGACAAGTTACAAACATGCTTGACTTTCCCCATAAGGATTACAGAAGGATGTTTCATTCATTCAGTCATTCATACTGTGAGACAGCCTGGGGATACTCATTTTAAAGCACAGTCCTTCCCCAACAGTCTTAGGAATAAATCCTAGAGTGGACATCTATCCCAGTGGTTAGGGGAACTTGGGTGGGGTGAGTGGAGTAGCATCTTTGGGAAGGGTTCCTTCCCCTGGAAGATGTGACTTTGTGAGCTGAGTTTTAAAGGTTGAATAGCAGTTGGCAAATTCCCTGGAGAGCGCATCTTAACTCTTTTGTGGTGAAGAACCAGCCATTTTTGTTCCCAGTCGGCCAGGTACCAATACACTGCGGCGCCGAGTGTGACTCACCACGTGAGTCTGACAACACCCAAACTGGTTTATACTCGGTTCAAAGAGTCCACTGATCATGTGCTTGGATGTCGTGGCATTATTAAATTGCTACAAAAGTTTACTCTTAATTTCTCTACTTGTTACAAGCTTTCGCTCAGCACAGGACCAAGTAGCATCTGAGGGGCACCTGGAAAGCAGATTGTTCCAACCTGCGTTCTAACAAGGTTCCCAGGTGACCCTCGCACAGCATAAAGTTAAAAGAACTGCCCTAGAGGAAACGGGACTCAGTACCAGGTGGGTTTGATCATTCGTGCATCTCAGTGCCATCTGCCATCTCTGCTTCCTTGAGGTGTAGAAAAGGGTTACATTTTTAAAGGTGATATTGGCCACGTCCCCTTCCAGTTTCAAAACTATATTTTCCCGCTGTTACGCAAACGTCTTATGCAAACCCGACTGCAGGAGAGAAAGTGAACACGGGAATGCAGCTTCCAGAAATTCTGATTAGCCTCCGTCTTCCGCTTTGATCTGGCCCCGCAAGCCAGGCAGCTCCGCTGACCGCGCTTCCTTCCCGAGATTGCTGTCTGCCGGGCTGCATTAATGAGATCCGTGTTGAGCCGGTTCCAGGGTCTGCTAAACATCAAAGGCACAAAAGAAGCCCCCAGTCCCTTCTTCTCCCCTCTAAGTGATTATTTAGTTTCTCTCTGCAGAGAGAAGAGTCAAATCCCCTGCCTACGCCTAGGTGGGGAGACCTGGGGAAACGCTTGGCCCCCTCCCGGGTCCGCTACGGAGCCCGCGGCTGCTTGGGGCGCAGAGTGGGCGGGGCCTGGTCGGGAAGGGGGCGGGGCGCCCCGCCCGGGCGGGGCCAGACGGTGTGGAAGCGCGGGCGGGGTTGGCGGAGGGCCAAGCTCCTGGGGGCGGGGCCGGCTGCGGGAGGGCGGGGCCGGCTGCGGGAGGGCGGGGCGAGGTCGCAGGGCTGCAGTCCCGCGGGCGAGAGCTGGCTGAGCCGCGGCGCGGGACTGCTCACCTCCGGAGCGCTCGCGCGGGGATCGCGGCTCCGGCTCACTTTACGGCCCGCTGTCCTCCTGCCCGCCCCGAGGGCCACTGGCCGGAGCGCAGAGGGAGGGGGCCGCGCTCGCCAGCACCTCGCCGCCTTCCCCCGCCTGGGGGAAGAATGTGCCACCAGCTGTTCTCCGCTCGCGAGCGCTGCGCCCAGTAGTGAGGAACTTGGAGGAAGAAGAGACAAAGGCTACCGTCGGGACGGGCGAGTTAGGGACTTGGGTTTGGGCGAACAAAAGGTGAGAAGGACAAGAAGGGACCGGGCGATGGCAGCAGGGGAGCCCCGCGGGCGCGCGTTCTCGGGAGTGGCGCCGTGACACGCATGGTTTCCCCGGACCCGCGGCGGCGCTGACTTCCGCGAGTCGGAGCGGCACTCGGCGAGTCCGGGACTGCGCTGGAACAATGGATAACTTCTTCACCGAGGTAAGTGCTCTCCCAGTCCGACCTGGCCTCCGGAGCCCAGGGAGGGAGGCGTCTGCCCACCACGCCGCGCGCCCTGGGTACTTTCTCCTAAGCCCTGGAGGGCGCAACTTTCTGGGAGTCTCCTGAACTCACCCCCCATCCCCCCCCGCAGAGTCTCTGATGAGTAAGCCCGGGCAGGTTTTGTTTCGTCCTGTCCCGCGCTCGCATTTTGCTCGGGGAGGTAGCGAAGGTGCGTTTCCGTTTGCGTGGGTGGCTGGCTCTCGGGGCGCCCCGGGACACCCCGCGCCAGGTGAGGCGGCGCACGCCGGGGCCCGGGCGGGGCGATCCGCCCGCTCGACTGCCCGGGTGCAGGAAGCCCAATAAAATGTTCAGCGGGGACCTGCCTTCCTCCAAGAAGGGTCTGGTCTGGTATTTCCTTTGCAAAACGTGCGGGCTTCCTGTGCAGGGGTTCAAACACTTCCAGAGGAGACGGCTTAATGAAGTGTGAGAAGGAGAGGCAAGGGTTTAATCAGTTACTGTTTTCCTTGCCTGCCGGACCTTGGAGACTTCAGTTCTTTGCTCGCCGAGAAGTGCTCTTTTAAGGCTTGGGATAACACCAGACCCTGGGATCAAAAGATCATATATTTGTGTAGAGTGTCCATGCAGATTTTGAACTCGAATGTAGAGAAAATTCGTTTAGGGCACACAATGGCTATTTTAATAGATGAAACGGATGCCCTCTTTAGGATCGTTGAGGGTGGGACACTGAAACTTAACTTGAGAGCCCTTTTTCCCCCTCTGGGATTTACTGTGGTTTCTTGGATCCCTTTTCTTTCTTGGTTGTGTTTATTTAATAAATTCTGTTTGAGGTTTGAAGTGGCTCAAAGTAAACTTAGTTGACTTGAGAGAGTCTGATGTGATTTTCGTTGAAAGCCAGGGAATGTTTTCTGAGTGCAGAACCGCCTTGGAGTCTTCCAGCAAATCAGATTGATGAGGGCTTGCCTCTGTGTTAGCCGACTTGGTTTATCTGATTTAATTGGATATAATATTTCAAGTCATTCTGCTTTCTGCGTGCTCACTGACTGTATTCTCAGACGGCTATTCATACTGGCCAAAGTGATAAATGCATTCTTGTTTAGTAGTCATATCTAGTTTTTAAAAGTGGTGTTTCAGATGTGATACCCACATTTATTGTGGAAGGAAGACTAGAAAGGAATTATCCATCAATACGTATTTTTCCTGTTTTTTTTTAAAAAAGTGAAATATATGTAATTGTGAGACGCTCGCATTTTCTAGTCCATAGACCTTTGTTTTCATGCTTGTCAAAAGGCACCAGAACTTTCTGCCAGAGTTGCACGTTGTCCAGTGGTAAAGGACCCTCCGGCTACAGTGAGTTCCGGTGTTTAATTGCTTGCATCTGTAAGAAAACGGCGGCCCTGCCCCTAGGGCAATGATTCTTAACTTTGTTGTTTTTGTGTTCTGGGTCCCTTAGAAAATCTGATGAAAATATAGAAATTTGTATTCAGTTTGCACGGATCGCACTCCTCCTGCAGCCTGTCTGAGCACCACGGGGGTCCGTGGCTCCCCTTGGGAAGAACTCTGCCCCCTAGTGCAAGTGGGGGGAACATCAGGATAATGCGCTACAGCGTCCTGATCTGTTACCCAGTGAGACTTTGACTTTTCAAAGTACTCTTTTCGTCTTGCACTGGATACCTTAGTTCAGTGTAAAGGGGCCTGGTTGTTGAATTTTATTTCTGTGATCAACATTATTTTGCAGTTGGCCATTAATGATCTTCTACTCTCTCCTCTTCATTTTGTAGACAGAATCTTAACCCAAAGATATGAGTAAGTCCTTTGCCCAGCTTTGAAGAGCTTGTTCACGAATCCAGAGACTTTTTCCTTTGCTGCTGGTGACTTTGGTATTTCTGGGAACTTTTCGCTTATTTAAGGTTATACTTTTAATCTTGTGATGTGTGTGTATTACAATATTAACTTCTAATCAGCCGTGAAAGTTCCACCCTTAAACCTAATCACTTTAAGTGGGAAGGAAGCAGGGCCAGTCAGAGAGGCTAAATAGTGAGGTATTAATTGTAGACACACTCTTAACATAGATCCCAGCTCCCCTTTCTCTCTCTTATGTCTTGTAACGGAGCATCCTTTTGTTAAATTGTCCAGTGAAGAAAATGCTGTAATGTCCTGTTAGAATAGAAACAGCGAGTGTGGGAGTGATATATTCTCCAAGGACAGCTAAATTGTTTGGCCTCCTTATCACTAAGTAGAATTCTGTTCTTTGCTAACTTTTCCCATGGTGGCTTAGGGGTAAATGACTTGTTGCTTGTTGGACAACAGTTTAAAGCCATTGCTAACAATTGGGGGAAAATTACTGAATGAGATGTTGCCTGTTTAGCTTTGTGTATGAATAACCAAATAATAAGGAAATGGGAGCTGCTTGTGATTCGCAGCTGCTATTTCTAGCTAGACCAGGGTTTCTCAAACCTGGTACCATTGCTGAGTAATTCTTTGTTGTTGGAGACCGTCCTGTGTGTTGTAGGAGGTTAAACGCATCCCTGGACTCTACTCAGTAATTGTTAACTCTGTCCCCCAAGTTGTGACAACCCGAAAGGTCTGCAGACATTGCTGAATGACGGGAGCAAAATCACTCCGAGTTGAGATCCACTGAGCTAGACCTGTGAAGCAGTTGCCTGGCGGTATTAATTCCTATTTGTGTTGCAGGCACAGCCTTGTCTGCGCTTCCTTGTTTTAAATAGGATTTGGCTGGGTGCGGTGGCTCAAGCCTGTAATCCCAGCACTTTGGGAGACCGAGGTGGGAGGATTGCTTGAGCCCAGGAGTTCAAGACCAGCCGGGGCAACATGGTGAAACCTCATCTCTACAAAACTTAGCTGAGTGTGGTGGTACGCACCTGTAGTTCCAGCCACTCTGGAGGTTGAGGTGAGCCCAGGAGGTCCAGGCTGCAGTGAGCCATGATTGCACCACTGCACTCCAGAGCAACAGACCCTGTCTCACAAAATAGAGAGACTCTTACTGCCTGCTAGATTGATTGATTAATTTGATAGATAGTTATCTTACTGCCCGCCAGGGGGAAGCTTGTAAAGCTTGTGCCAGTCAGCTGACAGCTGCTGACTTCAAAATGTTCTCCAGGATTAGAGAAACTGAGCATGCCACATTCCTCAGTTTCAGTTTCTTCATGGCCTTCATTAGAATTTTATGGCTCCCCTCGAGTTAATTGTGTGTATGCTTTGGGGAAGCTTGTTTTTTCAGCATTTCTAAGTAAGTTGTTAAGTTTACTTCAGCCAGAAACTAAGTTTAGATGTGTCTGTAACCGGAAGCAATAATAATAAAAAAGCAAACAGAAAAGGCTCAACCAGTAAAGTGGCAAGGCTACTGTGCAAACTTGTGTTGATGTGCTGAAGTGGACACTGTTTTCATGTCTTCAGGGCCAAGTACAGTGCCTGGAACATAGTAGGGGCCAATAAGTACCAAATGAACTTGACCTTTCTATTTCCCTGTTAGGCAGAGGTATGATGTATCTGCTCAAATACAAGATCACTGAGGATTATTAGTGAGACTAATCAAACACTTTGATTTTCAGAATAAATATGTAAAATGTACACAAGTAAGATACTAATACAAATCTAGAAAGCAGGTATTAATGTTTAAGGGATAAATTGTTAGTGGAAAATATTCCAGACATACCTATTTCTTACAGTCTGGTTCACTCTGGATTAGAGCAGACTTCATTCTAAAGATGTTAAGTGGAAACACCAACCTCCTCTACTTAACTTGAGAAGGGACTGTGGTTGTGTTGGTTATCTGGAGTCGTTCAAATAGCTTTTTAAGTGAGTAGAGTTCCCAAGCCAATTTTCTCCCCATTTGGTGGTATATTTTTTTGTTTGTGATCTATTGACATCTTTTCTTGTTAGAGAAAAATGTAGACATTGTTATTTTTGGCAGCTTCCTCTCCTCACCCTGGATCATGTCTCCATATGCAAAGGGGAACTGCTGAGGACTTCTTGTATCACCAATTCCTGAAGGCAACCCCTTTGATGACTAGAAAATCATATCAGGAGATTAATTGGGTCTCTTTCCCTTTTCTCACAATGGAGATATAGTGTGTTGCCTCTTCTCTGTAGTTTGAAAACATTTCTATTGTCAAGTACTCATTTTTTTTTCCCCCTGCCATGTTGGGGACAGCAAAGCCAGGGGGAGCAGCTGCAGTGGGACAGTTGTTGGAGCAGGAGCAGTAAGCTGTCTGGCTGAGGCTGGCAGGGTAGGACTGCTTCCTCACTCCATATCATGTGGCCGGCTATTCCTGCAAAATCAGGCACAAACCAGGAACAAGCTGGCGTGGGCAGGTCCTTCACTGTTTAACCAGAGTGGTGGAGGGAGAGAGCAGTGTTTGCTTTTCCAGTTCAGCTGGCTTTAAGTGGGCTCACCTTTGAGGATGTAAACCTTGAATGTGCTCTCCTGCTGTTGTGATTGGTAGGAGATGGAGTATCTTATTATTATTATTACTATTATTATTATTATTGTTTTGAGATGGAATTTTGCTCTTGTTGCCCAGGCTGGAGTGCAATGGTGCGATCTCGGCTCACCACAGCCTCCACCTCCCGGGTTCAAACGATTCTCCTGCCTCAGCCTCCCAAGTAGCTGGGATTACAGGCATGCGCCACCACGCCCGGCTAATTTTGTATTTTTAAGAGAGATGGGGTTTCTCCATGTTGGTCAGGCTGGTCTCGAACTCCCGACTTCAGGTGATCCGCCTGCCTTGGCTTCCCAAAGTGCTGGGATTACAGGCATGAGCCACCACGCCCAGCCGGAGTACCTTATTATTAATGAGTTTCAACAGTTTGGATTTAGAGTAACTGCTACATAACATTTTCATGTCACTAGCTAGTAGGGGACGTTCAAGAATGAGCCTCCGGTGAAATCTGGATTGCGCGTTTCCCCTTGCCTAACTGTCCCCAGGGTTAGTGCCAAAGCGTCCTATCTTAGCAGCAGCGCTTGGCTCCCTCCGATGGGATCTCAGCCAGATGCTCTAAATCCTGGACTTGAGCTCTCTGGTCTGTAAATGGGCATAATAGTTCCTACTTTGCATGGTTATCAGCCGAATTTGAGAGCAGACTTACAGAGTACTTAGCACATAGTAGGTGAGTAATGACAAAGCCTTGGTCCTAGTAACCCTACTTTGAAATTAAGAACAAGTGGCCCTTGGTGAATGGAATGTCAGTACTCCTGGTGCAGGGAGATCTCCACCTTAGAGCTTTTGTTCTGAGGTGGCTTCCTGTGGTGCGTTGCATTTATTTGTTTTCTCTTTTTCAGCCTGTACATTTCTGGCAGATTTTGTATTTCCAGAACTCTGTCTAAAGCATGTTCTTATTGCTTATAAAATTAAGTCCACATTCCTTAGTCTGGTTTTCAAGGCTTTCTGATCTTGTAACTCTCTCTTTTATTCTTTTCTCTCACGTGATCCTACATCAGAGGATCTGTTACCCCGTTCCACTCCATGCTTTGTGCAGGCAGGTCTCTCTGCCTATCGGATGTCCCACCTGTCTGGCTCCTTTTTGAAACTGTCTCTAACAGGTCTAGTTCATGGTGACCTCTATTCTCTTACCTCTGAACCTGGCTCTCTTTCTGCCTTGGTCTTGTTAGGAGGGATTTACTGCTGTTAGCTAGAGGCTTTACATGCTTTACAAACCTCTCCCCTTTTCAAATGAGTAAACAGCCTTGCGAGGTTAAATATCTTATTTGTAAGTAAGTTTCATCACTTCCTTGGCATTGAAATGTCCTCATGGTTGAGATTCAATCCTTGCATAACAGTTATTTTCAGATTATTTTGTGGCGGGAAGGGGAGATGCTTCTAACTTTTTTCCTTGATTATGAAGCATCCTACAGTTCTTTGAAGACAATAATAAATATGGCTAGTGTTTCTTGAATACAGTCAGCCCCGTACTCAGTATCTGTGGGTTCTGCATGTCTGGATTCAATCAACCTCTGATTGAAAATATTCAAGAAAAAAATTGCATCTGTACTGAACACGTAGACTTTTCCCCATGGATTTTGGTATCTGGGGAAGGTCTTGGAACCATTTCCCTATAGATACATAGGGACAACTGTACTTACCATGTGCCAAGCACGTTGCTGGCACTTTACATTTAGCGACTCATTTAATCCCTTGAACAACCCTATGGGAAAGGCTCTATAATTATACCCAATCCATAGATGAAGAAAGTGAGGCACAGAGAGGTTAAGTAACTGACTCAGTGTCACACAGCTAGAAAATGATAGCCAGGATTTGAACCCAGACAGGCTGTGTCCAGAGCCACAGAGAGTTCTTCACTGCCATGCTTTTCTGTCCTGTTGATGTCCTTTGCCTTAAACTTGCGTCGTCTTCTCTAGGCTCTCTGATGAAATGCCCTAGAAGTGGGCAGTTAGTAAATGATTTTCAAGTGGAAAACTGCATGGGAGTTTGGGAAAACAAGTAGTCCACACGCTAGAAATGTTGAAAACTCCGCAGGAAAATGTTCATCAGCTTTTGAACATGCTACTGATTGGCTGGGTGCAGTGGTTCACGCCTGTAATCCCAGCACTTTGGGAGGCTGAGGCGGGCGGATCATGAGGTCAGGAGATCGAGACCATCCTGGCTAACACGGTGAAACCCCGTCTCTACTAAAAATACAAAAAAGGAGCCGGGCATGGTGGCGGGCACCTGTAGTCCCGGCTACTCAGGAGGCTGAGGCAGGAGAAGGGCGTGAACCCGGGAGGCAGAGCTTTCAGTGAGCTGAGATCGCACCACCACACTCCAGCCTGGGCGACAGAGCGAGACTCCGTCACAAAACAAAACAAAACATGCCACTGATTTTTATTTGGTTTGCTTTTTGCTTAGGAAAGCCAAGTGCCTTCTGTTTCCTTGTAAAAATGTGTGTGTGTGTTTTTGCTGTTGTTGTTGTTTTTTGAGATGGAGTCTCACTCTGTCACCCAGGCTGGAGTGCAATGGTGTGATCTTGGCTCACTGCAACCTCCGTCTCCCAGGTTCAAGTGATTCTCCTGCCTCAGCCTCCCAAGTAGCTGGGACTACAGGCGCCCACCACCACACCCAGCTATTTTTTTGTCTTTTCAGTAGAGATGGGGTTTCACCTTGTTGGCCAAGATGGTCTCGATTTCCTGACCTTGTGATCTACCCGCCACAGCCCCCCAAAGTGCTGGGATTACAGGCATGAGCCGTCATGCCCGGCCCATAAAGTGTGGTTTGTAAAGCTGGTTGTTCCAACCTCATGAGGATAGTAGGAAGGTTTACATACTAAAGCACTTAGGGCCATGTGCTCATGCCTGTAATCCCAGCACTTTGGGAGGCCGAGGCAGGTGGATCACCTGAGGTCAGGAGTTTGAGACCAGCCTGGTCAACATAGTGAAACCCTGTCTCTAATAAAATACAAAAGTTAGCTGGGCGTGGTGGCATGGGCCTGTAATTGCAACTACTCAGAAGGCTGAGGCAGGAGAATCGGTTGAATCTGGGAGGCAGAGATTACGGTGAGCCACTGCACTCCAGCCTGGGTGACAGAGGGAGACTGTCTCAAAAATTGTAATAGTAATAATAAAAATATTAAAATAAAGCACTTAGAAAACAAGATGATTTGAAAAGTGTTTATTAAAAGAAAATGTGGGACTCATTTGTCTCCCTAATTCCAGCTGTCAATTAGTGAAGTGGTATTTGAGGTATTTTGATAGAATCTTGTTTTTTTTTTTTTTTTTTTTTTTTTTTTTTTTCAATGAGACGGAGTCTTGCTCTGTCACCCAGGCTGGAGTGCAGTGGCGCGATCTCCGCTCACTGCAAGCTCTGCCTCCCGGGTTCACGCCATTCTCCTGCCTCAGCCTCGCCGAGTAGCTAGGGCTACAGGCGCCTGCCACCACGCCCAGCTAATTTTTTGTATTTTTTTTTAGTAGAGACGGGGTTTCACCGTGGTTTCGATCTCCTGACCTCGTGATCCGCCCGCCTCGGCCTCCCAAAGTGCTGGGATTACAAGCGTGAGCCACCGCGCCCAGCCTGAATCTTGTTTTTCAGTTAAAGATTCTGAGTGCTGGCTGGGCGCGGTGGCTCACGCCTGTAATCCCAGCACTTTGGGAGGTCGAGGCGGGCGGATCACGAGGTCAGGAGATCGAGACCATCCTGGCTAACACGGTGAAACCCCGTCTCTACTAAAAATACAAAAAATTAGCCGGGCATGGTGGCGGGCACCTGTAGTGCCAACTACTCAGGAGGCTGAGGCAGGAGAATGGCGTGAACCCGGGAGGCGGAGCTTGCAGTGAGCCGAGATTGTGCCACTGCACTCCAGCCTGGGGGACAGAGCAAGACTCTGTCTCAATAAACAAACAAACAAACAAAAGAAAATACCATAAGCAAAAGACACAAAGAAGCTCCCATGGTGTGGCTCTTCATGTTTTGTGGTAGATGCATTGAGACCTTTTTTCTATGCCTTCATATATATGTTTCTGATAAAACACACCTGTAACATTTTTTACTAAAGAGTTGATTGAGAAAAGCTTTAAATATCATTTGTGGGGCCAGAGGCAAGAGTACAAATTCAGGCCCCATATCACATATCTAAACATTTAAAAGTTATAAACCATGCTTACAGATTGGTAAATAAGATGACTTCTAGTCTGCCTGGACAAATACATCTGTCATTAGGACAGAATCAACAAACATGTTTCAAGCTATGGATTTTATTGCTGAAAGTCAGCAAAATATCAAACATGAGTGAATTTAATTACAGTTGCCTATGTCTGGGTGTTGATGTTTCATGAGTAATAAATACGTATACTGCATAGTATATTTTTCATAAATCTATTTTTCTTGTCCATATTTTGGCAAACTCACTGGTTATGTGGTTAGTCAAGATTTTCACAATAGTTTGTTTTATGGACAATAATACCGTGGTGGAGAACCTTTCTTTGTGGTTCTTAGATTGTTCTTTTTTTTTTTGCTGGGACAGAGTCTCGCTCTTTCGCCCAGGCTGGAATGTAGTGGCGCAGTTTTGGCTCACTGCAACCTCCACCTCCTGAGTTCAAGCAATCCTCCTGCCTCAGCCTCCCACATAGCTGGGATTACAAGTGTGTGCCACCATGCCTGGCTAATTTTTGTATTTTCAGTAGAGACGGGGTTTCATCATGTTGGCCAGGCTGATCTCAAGCTTGTGACCCCCATTGATCCACTAGCCTTGGCCTCCTGAAGTTCTGGGATTACAGGCATGAGCCACCCCACCTGGCCAGATTGTTCTTTTCTTAATCTAAGTCTAGAGATGGCCTGCTTTGCTGAGGCAGGACAGTAGTTACTGACATTGTCAACGAAATTCATACAGCAGTATTTAGATTAAAAAAAGAATGAGATTGCATGTGATAGATTATTGATTTTAAGAAGTACTCCGAAGTTTTAATTTCATCATCCAGATTGAATATCCGTAATCTGAAAATCCAAAATTTGAAATGCTTCCAAATTGGAAACTTTGAAAAAATATTTATGGTTAATTGATACATATTAGATTTACATGTTTTCCAGGTACATGTGATCATTTGATACTTTCATATAATCACATCAGGGTCATTGGGATATCCATTACCTTAAATTGTTTTTGTTTTTTTTTTTTGAGACGGAGTCTCGCTCTGTCCCCCAGGCTGGAGTGCAGTGGCGCGATCTCGGCTCACTGCAAGCTCCGCCTCCCGGGTTCACGCCATTCTCCTGCCTCAGCCTCCCGAGTAGCTGGGACTACAGACACCCGCCACCATGCCCGGCTAATTTTTTATATTTTTAGTAGAGACGGGGTTTCACCGTTTAGCCAGGATGATCTTGATCTACTGACCTCGTGATCCACCCGCCTTGGCCTCCCAAAGTGCTGGGATTACAGGCGTGAGCCACCGCGCCCGGCCCCCTTAAATTGTTATCTTTATGCTAGGGTTATTCAAATTATCCTCTTCTAGGTATTTTGAAATGTACAATCAATTAACGTTAACCATAGCCACTCTATTGAGTGCCGAAATGACACTCAAAGAAAATGCTGTTTGGAGCATTTTGGAGTTTGGATTTTTGGATTAGGGATGCTGAACTGGTGTATTGCAAATATTCCAAATTCTGAAACACTTTTGGCACCAAGCCTTCTGGATAAGAGATAACCAAGCATTCTGTGTAAGTCATTATTATTGATATTGTGATTTATCACCATTTCTTAAATCAGGTATTTCTGAGGTTCTTTATAACTTTTCAATGCTGTGTATGTTATAAAGAAAACTGAGGCCGGGCATGGTGGCTCATGCCTGTTACCTCAGCACTTTGGGATGCCGAGGCGGGTGGATCACCTGAGGTCAGGAGTTCGAGACCAGCCTGGCCAACAAGGTGAAACCTCATCTCTACTAAAAGACAAAAATTAGCCAGATGTGGTAGCATGTGCCTGTAATCCCAGCTACTTGGGAAGGCTGAGGCAGGAAAATCACTTGAACCCAGGAGGCAGAGGTTGCAGTGAGCCGAGACTGGACCACTTACTCTTACTTAGTCTATTGTCTGGGCAACCCAGGAATATACCGTAATGCATGTACCATAATGCATATTGGCCAGAAAATGGTCTGTATGAAATGTTTGGGATTAGGTCTATGTGAATCTTTTCCTTCTCAGTCAGCAGATGTTTTATTTCATTCTGATTTTTAAATGTTCTCTTCAGTTATTACTTTTGTTGCATGTTTCACATCCAGGTCCTTTCTGATTGAGGAAAAGTTTTCTCTAAAATTATTGAACACATTGGTTAAGTGTAATGGCCAAATTATTTCTGTTTGGGTTTTGGGAAACTTTTGCTAATATTATTAATAGTAAGTGATAGGCTGGGCGCAGTGGCTCACGCCTGTAATCCCAGCACTTTGGGAGGCCGAGGCGGGCGGATCACGAGGTCAGGAGATCGAGACCATCCTGACTAACACGGTGAAAACCCATCTCCACTAAAAAATACAAAATATTAGTCGGATGTGGTAGCGGCACCTGTAGTCCCAGCCACTTGGGAGGCTGAGGCAGGAGAATGGCATGAACCCGGGAGGCGGAGCTTGCAGTGAGCCGAGATCATGCCACACTCCAGCCTGGGTGACAGAGCGAGACCCTGTCTCAAAAAAAAAAAAAAAAAAAAAAAAGTGATAAAGTGATAGTTGATACCAAATAACTCCTGCCAATAGAAATTCAAAATTAATATTGCTTTCCACCCACGACCATGATTTGTACTTTATTTAAGGAATTTCTGCATGTTTACTTATTTTTTTGCCGTTTTGATGTGCAGGGGTGTCAGGGTCCAAGAGTAGTCTGCCCATTCTTCCTGTGGATATATCATCAATTATATGACGATTTTAGGTTGTTTCTAGAAAACAGCACATGAACGTTTTTGTACCTAAGTCATTGCATGCCTATTTGATTATTTCCTGAGGATTAAAATTTCCCGGGAGTGGAAATGTTGGATCACAAAGTTTGCAGATCCTTATTTGGATTATTTGGCAGTGGAAGTTTCATGAGAGGTGTCAGTGCAGCTGGCAGCTGCACAGCTGAGATACCCTGTCACCATGTATTTATGACCCTGGGGATTTTGTAACTCCTTACTAGAAGCTTAAGGAAATACACTGATTAGCAGAGGAAGTTAGCTCATGATACTAGATTTTCGTTTCCATTTTTAGGTCTTCTGTGAACCAGGAGAGGCCATCTTTTCTGTTAATTGCAAACAAGGCTCTTGATTCACATGCTCTATCTCATCCCCCAGCATGGTTGTTGATGTTCATTTAATGCCAAAGCACACTCAAGGGACTAGGCTGTACACTGCCTGGGGAGCCAGTGGACATTCATTTAGAGAATTATTTGTATGGATTCTTACTTTATTTTTTTGAGACAGCATCTCCGTCGTTTAGGCTGGAGTGCGGTGGTACAGTCATGGCTCACTGCAGCCTTGATCTCTTTGGCTCAAGCGATCCTCCCACCTCAGCCTCCTGAGTAGCTGGGACCACAGGCCTGTGCCACCTCGCCTGGCTAATTTTTAAATTTTTTGTAGAGATGAGGGCTCCCTGTTTTGCCCAGGCTGGTCTCGAACTCTTGAGCTCAAGGGATTCTTCCCCTTTGGCCTCCTAAAGTGCTGGGACTATAAGTGCAAGCCATCTCACCTGGCCAATTTTTCTGATTTTTATTTCTTTGCATTGTGGTATCCTTGTGAGTTAACCCTAGGCAACAACAGTTATTATGTCGTGGTGGTTCACATGTTAGGTGGCCAGGATGTTAGGGAGTGTGTGTGTGTGTGTGTGTGTGTGTGTGTGTGTGCGTGCGGGGGGGGTGTTGTGTGTGGGTATGGGTGTGTTTAAGGCTTATTATTTATTAACCTAGGAAATCTTTCTGGACTTTGAAATAAGAGTTTAGTGCCAGGTGGCCAGACGCGGTGGCTCCCGCCTGTAATCCCAGCACTTTGGGAGGCCGAGAGGGGTGGATCACTAGGTCAGGAGATGGAGACCATCCTGGCTAACACGGTGAAACCCTGTCTCTACTAAAAATACCAAAAAATTAGCTGGGTGTGGTGGCGGGCACCTATAGTCCCAGCTACTTGGGAGGCTGAGGCAGGTGAATGGCATGAACCTGGGAGGCAGAGCTTGCAGTGAGCTGAGATCGTGCCACTACACTCCACCCTGGGCAACGGAGCGAGATTCCGCCTCAAAAAAAAAGAGAATTTAGTGCCAGGTGAAAATACACTACATCTATAAAAATGTATGTACCATTGTCATTTAAATTGTCATTTAATACAGGTTTACTTCTGTTTATTTCTACCCATGTTTTGTTCTCATGATGTGACCCAGGGGGATTTAGCAGTTGAAGGCTGAAGAAACTAGAACTCTCGTTGAAATTGGGCAACGTACTATTGCAGAAAAAAGCACAAGTTCACCCTCCCCTCCCCTCCCCTCCCCTCCCCTCCTCTCCCCTCCCCTCTTCTCTTTTTCCTTTTCTTTCTTTTTTGAGATAGAGTCTTGCTCTGACTCTGAAGCTGGAGTGCAGTGGCACTATCAGCTCACTGCAGCCTCCACCTCCCAGGCTCAAGGGATCCTCTTGCCTCAGCCTCCCAAGTAGCTAGGACCACAGGCATGCGCCACCTCGCCCAACTAATTTTCTTTTCTTTTTTTTTTTTTTTTTTTTGAGACGGAGTCTCGCTCTGTCACCGAGGCTGGAGTGTGGTGGCGTGATCTTGGCTCACTGCAAGCTCCGCCTCCCGGGTTCACGCCATTCTCCTGCCTCAGCCTCTCTGAGTGGCTGGGACTACAGGCACCCGCCACCACGCCCGGCTAATTTTTTTGTATTTTTAGTAGAGACAGGGTTTCACCGTGGTCTCAATATCCTGACCTCGTGATCCGCCCGCCTTGGCCTCCCAAAGTACTGGGATTACAAGCGTGAGCCACCGCGCCCGGCCTCGCCCAGCTAATTTTCAAATTTTTTGTAGAGATAAGGTCTCACTATGTTGCCCATGCTGGTCTTGAACTCCTGGGCCTAAGCTGTCCTCCCTCCTCAGCCTCCCAGAGTGCTGGGATTACAGGTGTAAGCTATCACATATGGCTGAGCACAAGTTTGTAAAACCCACCTGTCCAGATGGCTGAGCTAACCATTCTCAGAAACAAAACTACAACCCTAGAGCAGATACATGAACACTTTGCCTTGGCCCAGGATCCTGAAGACAGTGACCATGGACCTGCTGGCTAGCCTTGCCTCCTCTGATGCCTGCTGCAGCTCATACTCTCCTCTCCTGACCCTAGAGGTTGCTGAATGGGTCACACACTCCTTTTAGACCAGCAACATATTGAGCTGTTTCAGCCTTCCCTTGCACTTCATTTTCTAGAGAGCCACTTATCTATTTGGATCTTACTTATATCTCCCCAAATTTGTTACTGTTGTTGTTTTATCTCTCTGAAACTTTGCTGTCACAAGCTGGATTCTCTTAACATCTGATTATCTGATCATTGCAGGGGGTTGGAGCTAAGGGCCAAGGTGTGCAGTGCTCTGGGAGTTTTCCCCCTCGGATTCTCAGATGTGGGCACATGTGCCCTTTTTTCAGATCTTCGGAACCCTGGCACCCTTGATTTTTTTTTTTTTTTGAGACGGAGTCTCACTCTGTCACCCAGGCTGGAGTGCAGTGGTGGGATCTTGGCTCACTGCAGCCTCTGCCTCCTGGGTTTCAGTGATTCGCCTGCCTCAGCCTCCCGAGTAGGTGGGGTTACAGGCACGCACCACCACGCCTGGCTAATTTTTGTGTTGTTTTTTTTTTTTTTTTGAGACGGAATCTCGCCCTGTCGCCCAGGCTGGAGTGCAGTGGCGCGATCTTGGCTCACTGCAAGCTCCGCCTCCCGGGTTCACGCCATTCTCCTGCCTCAGCCTCTCCAAGTAGCTGGGACTACAGGCACCCGCCACCACGCCCGGCTAATTTTTTTGTATTTTTTAGTAGAGACGGGGTTTCACCGTGGTTTCAATCTCCTGACCTCGTGATCCGCCCGCCTCGGCCTCCCAAAGTGCTGGGATTACAAGCGTGAGCCAACGCGCCCGGCCCTAATTTTTGTATTTTTAGTAGAGATGGGGTTTACCATGTTGGCCAGGGTGGTCTCGAACTCCTGACCTCAGGTGATCCACCTGCCTCAGCCTCCCAAAATGCTAGGATTACAGGTGGGAGCCACTGTGCCCGGCCCCCTTGACGTTTTTGGCTAGATCAGTCTTTGTTGCAGTGGTGGGTGGGGGCGGTAGTGGCTGTCCTGCATATGGTAGGATTCTGAGCAGCCTCCCTGGCCTTGAATCACTAGATGCCAGGAACATAACCTCACCTCCTGGTTGTGACAACCAACTGTCTTCAGACATCACTAGGAGGCAAAATTGCTCCCAGTTGAGAACAACTGCATCATGTCTGTACTCTTAGGGCCACAGATTAAACTTGATAGTATTTTTTTGATCTTCCTCATCTCCACTGTTTCCTTTCTTTTTTTTCTTTTCTTTTTTCAGACCCTGAATTCCAGCAGATCTACTGTTTCCTAATGGCCTTTCACAGTAGTAAATGTGTGGGAGACCACACATTTATCACTGTTGAAATTTTATTCTTTAGGATCCAAACTCTCCCCATAAGGTTTGGGCATTTACAATCATTATTTACTGTCTGAGTCATGTGTTCAGTTGTTCAGCCTAGTTAGAATATTCCTGGCCAGCTGGAACCACTGCCCTAAGGCTTTCATTGGTCCCCGTTCTCAGACCCCTCAACCCCTAAGTGCTTTTTTAGGTCCTTTCCCTAGAGTGTTAAAGAAATATTTATTGTACTGAGTAATTAAACTGACAATTGTTCTCCACTAGGAAAAAGAAGGTCATATTCTCTCGTAAAGCTTTGAGGGCATGTCAAGTTATGTCAAGGTAAATTATATCTGCTGCCTTCTCCCACATATATGTTGTATAGTTTTATTCTGGTATACGTTTATTTTATTTTATTTTATCTTATGTTATTTTTTGAGATGGAGTATCGCTCTGTCACCTAGGCTGGAGTGCAGTGGTGTGATCTTGGCTCACTGCAACTTCCACCTCTCGGGTTCAAGTGATTCTCCTGCCTCAGCCTGCCGAGCAGCTGGGATTACAGGCACCCGCCACCACGCCCCAGCTAATTTTTGTATTTTAGTAGAGATGGGGTTTCACCATGTTGGTCAGGCTGGTCTGGAACTCCTGACCTCAAGTGATTCGCCCATGTCAGCCTCCCAAAGTGCTGGGATTACAGGCGTGAGCCACCGTACCCGGCCTATTCTGGTATCCATTTTAAAAAGAAGTCTAGACTCAGAAGTCACCCAAATAGTACAGAGAGGCCCTTTCTGTGTACCTGCCACATCCCTGGTGGTGATATCTTACATAACAAAATACAGTGTTAAAATCAGGAAATTGACATTCCTGCAGTCTACAGGCCTTATTCATGTTTCGCCAGTTTTGCATGCATGCATTTTTTATGTGTGTGTGTGATTCTGAACAGTGTTATCACATGTGTAGACTTGTACAACCACCAGCAGTCACAATACAGAACTGTTCCATGACAGTCCCTTGGGCTCACCTTTGGTGGCACCCCAGCCTCCCTCCCTCTAACCCCCAGCACCTACTTCTTTTTTCTCCTTCTCCATAGTTTTGTTATTTGAGAGTATTGTAGAAATGGAATCGATCAGTACATATTCTTTTGAGATGGACTTTTTTCACTCAGTGCCTTTGCCGCCCATCCATGTTGGTACACGTGCCAGTTTTGTTCCTTTTTTATTATTAAGTAATATTACATTGTTCAGGAACACTTTTATTTTGTTTATCTTATTTGCTTTTTTGAGATGGAGTCATACTCTGTTGCTCAGGCTGGAGTGCAGTGGCGCAGTGTCGGTTCACTGCAGTCTCTGCCTCCCGGGTTCAAGTAATTCTCCTGCCTCAGACTCCCGAGTAGCTGGGTTTACAGGCATGTGCCACCAAGCCCAGCTAATTTTTTTTTTTTTTTTTTTTTTTTTTTTTTTTGAGACTGAGTCTTGCTCTGTCACCAGGCTGGAGTGCAGTGGTGCAATCTCAGCTTACCACAGTCTCCGCCTCCCGGGTTCAAGTGATTCTCCTGCCTCAGCCTCCCCAGTAGCTGGGACTACAGGCATGTGTCACCATGCCCAGATAATTTTTGTATTTTTAGTAGAGATGGGGTTTCTTTTTTTTTTTTTTTTTTTTTTTTTTGAGACGGAGTTTCTCTCTTGTTGCCCAGGCTGGAGTGCAATGGCGCGATCTCGGCTCACCGCAACCTCCGCCTCCCAGGTTCAAGCAATTCTCCTACCTCAGCCTCCCGAGTAGCTAGGATTACAGGCATGCACCACAATGCCCGGCTAATTTTTTTGTATTTTTAGTAGAGATGGGGTTTCTCCATGTTGAGGCTGGTCTCGAACTCCCGACCTCCGGTGATCCACCCACCTCGGCCTCCCAAAGTGCTGGGATTACAGGCGTGAGCCACCACGCCTGGCCCGAGACGGGGTTTCACCATGTTGGCCAGGATGGTCTTGATCTCTTGACCTCGTGATCCACCTGCCTTAGCCACCCAAAGTGCTGGGATTACAGGTGTGAGCCACCACACCCGGCCTAATTTTTGTGTTTTTAGTAGAGATAGGGTTTCTCCATGTTGGCCAGGCTGGTCTCAAACTCCTGACCTCAGGTGATCCACCTGCCTCGGCCTCCCAAAGTGCTGGGATTACAGGTGTGAGCCACCGTGCCCAGCCTGAATGTTTATTTATTCCGTTATTTAACTTGTGAAAGTTTATTGGACACTTACCATGGGCTAGGACTGTGCTGAGCTTTTTACATGTGTTAATTCATTTAATCTGCTTGGTAGTCCTAAGTGATTGTATTCTTTATATCTTTATTTTATGTATGAGAACACAGTCTTAGAGAAGGGAGGTAGTCTGCTCAAGTTCACACAGCTGGGAAGTGATAGAGCCAGGATATGAGGCCAAAGAGCTCTAGCTCCATGAACTCATTTGGAGGGGAAGGCAGTTGTTCTGGTAGATTTTTGTTTGTTTGTTTTGTTTTTGAGATGGAGTCTTGTTCCATTGCCCAGGCTGGAGTGCAGTGGCACGATCTGTGCTCACTGCAATCTCCGTCTCCTGGGTTCAAGAGATTCTCATGCCTCAGCCTCCTGAAGAGCTTACAGGTGCCCGCCACCACGCCCAGCTAATTTTTGTGTTTTTAGTAGAGACAGGGTTTCAGCATGTTGGCCAGTCTGGTCTTGAACTCCTGACCTCAAGTGATCCCTCCTGCCTTGGCCTCTCAAAGTGCTGGGATTACAGGCGTGAGCTATCACACCTGGCCGTTCTGGTAGGTTTTTGAAGTTGGAGGGATAGAGACTGTGTGGAAGTCTTCAGGAATGCATATTTGCTTCTCCACACAGAGCTAAACAGTCAGGTAATACAAGTCCAAAAGGAATTAGCTGATTTCTGCCAGTGACTGGGACAAAGAATAGAAATTTTCCTATAGCCAAGCAAAAGCAGAAACATAGACTTTCTGCTTATTTTTGTGATGACAGCAACTGCACACTCATCCTGAGTGAGTGGCATGAGTAAGTGATCCCTGTTCAGAGTGAAGGCTCGAAAAATAGTTTCAGTGGGCCAGGCGCGGTGGCTCACGCCTGTAATCCCAGCACTATGGGAGGCCGAGGCAGGCAGATCACCTGAGGTCGGGAGTTTGAGACCAGCCTGATCAACATGGAGAAACTCTGTCTCTACTAAAAATACAAAAATTAGCCAGGCGTGGCGGCACATGCCTGTGATCCCAGCTATTCGGGAGGCTGAGGCAGGAGAATCACTTGAACCCAGGAGGCGGAGGTTGCAGTGAGCTGAGATTGCACCATTACATTCCAGTCTGGGCAACAAGAGCGAAACTCTGTATCAAAAAAAAAGAAAAGAAAAATAGTTTCAGTGAAATTTTGTATTTCCAGGGAGCATCCGTGTGGAATGCCAAGGCCACACTGAATTTCATCAGTGATTTTTTTGGAGTTTTGTCTATTTCTGGTAAACTCCAGCTTCCATGAAGCAATGTTGAGGGAAAGTGTATTTACTTTGGAATCTATATGCAGTTTGTAAATCTTGCTTGTAATCCACTGAGCTGATGCTCTGTCTGCCTTGTAGATGGAAGTGACATGCAGCTGTCTAGACAGCTTTGGGCTTTTGGACTGTTCATATCTTCCTTACCCATTAAACTTGAAACTGTTTCTTTCAAGTTTAATGATAAAAATTTTAAGAAACTATTTTGGAAATTGACCCTCCTTCTAGTGGTGTGAGACTTTAAAAGGTGATGGATGGTTTACATTTAAACCAGCTTTTGAAGGCTGTGATTCAGTTAAGGTGGTGCTACTTGGCAGCTGCTAATATTTTTTATTCCTATGGAATACATATTCTGTAGTTTAAAAAGAAAATGGCTAGCATGGTTAGATCAGCAGAAATATTCTTTGTTGTTAAGTATGTAGCCTGGAAGTTATCAAGGGATGGATACATAGGTCAGACTTACTTTTTTTTTTGGACCCAAGGTCTCACTCTGTTGCCTAGGCCGGAGTGCAGTGATGCATAGCCTCGACCTCCTGGGCTCAAGAGATTCTTCCCCACTCAGCCTTCTGAGTAGCTGGGACTACAGATGTGTGCCACCATGCCCATCTAATTTTTTCTTTCTTTTTTTTTTTTTTTTTTTTTGGTAGAAATGGGTCTCCCTATGTTGCGCTGGCTGGTCTTGAACTTCTGGGTTCCAGTGATGCTCTCCTCCCTTCTCAGCCTCCCAAAGTGCTGGGAATACAGGCATGAGCCACCATGCCCTGCTAGAGTTACTGTTTTGTATAGAGTGGTAGTTCTCAACTGGGGGCACTTTTGCCTCACTGGGAATATTTAGAAGTATCAGGAGACATTTTTGGTTGTTAACACTGATGGGAGGTCACTGTTGGTGTCTAGTGGGTAGAAGCCAAGGATGCTGCTAAACATCCTTGACTGCACAGGGCAGCTCCCACAATGAAGATTGATCCAGTCTAATAGGTCAATAGTGTTAAGGGTAAGAAAACCTGATATAAAAGATTGACTTATAAGAACCTTCCTTCTTGTATTTTTTTTTTAAATATTCTGCATTTTCTAAGTAAAATCATTATTCCTAAAGTGATTTCCGTAGTGTACTCTTTGGGGTGTGTGTGAATGATGCATTAGTCTGATTTTTATTAATTTTAATACCTTCATTATATTTAGTATAACTTGGTTATATTATATATCTAGATCTATAGTTATATGTTTGTTTTATTTATTCCAACATTGATTTCTGCAGCATTGGTGAATAGTTGGAATATTAAGCCATTTTTATTTCTAGGCCTTCTCAACTTTGAGTTTCCACTGATCCTAAGAAGCGAAGGAACAGACAATACGGACCTGATATGTATATTTCTGAGATGAAAGAAAGATAGAAGGGGTTGACATTAGCAATCTACACTATATTCTTTGGACCTCTTCATGTCATCTGATTATTTTAGTTAATTATCAACATTCGGGTTACCAACCCTGATAATGCAAGAGGCAGCCTCTTTGAATGGGGTACGTGAACCTTTACCAGTGACTTCATACCTTTTTTCTTTTCTGTTTCTCCCAATTTTGATGAGTAAGTGTGTGGTTTTTCTTCTTAATTTTCATCAAGCCTATTGTTTTCTTGCCAGCCACAGTGATGAATCACTCTAAAAGCTTGGTGAGGGCAGTTGAATCAGCAGGCAAAACTTTTTTATTTGCTGCAAATAAATGGAAGTCTGCTTATAGGTTCACACCCTTACTGCTCTCATCAAATCTTCAGGCAGGAGGGAAATGAAACTGGATCATCTTAAAGTTCCTGGATTTAATCTATGATTTAGGAGTGAGTTCCTTCCATGCTTCTCCTCTCCTGTTTTCCCTTCCTAGCAAGAGGAGAAAAAAAGCAAGTAATTTAATATAATCTGATTTTTTTTTTTTTTTGACTTCATGGCTTTTCGACATTGGAAGAGAAATGAGCCATCTTTCTAGAGGAGCTTTAGTGTCATGTGTGCTTTTCTTATTGATTGGGAATAACTTAAAAAGACTTCTCAGAACTCCAAATGGGATATTTAATTTGTTAGAACACGAGTCTGCACCACTATCTGTTGACGGTGAAATGAATTTACCAAGTGGATAATTTGCTGAGCATTAGCTGACCCTGACGTGGCGGAACGAAGGTCTCTGGAGGTGGTTCATGGTGGAATTCTGGGCTTGATGGGTCGGTAATGAGGCTTCAGCGATGACATCTTTACCAAGGCTGAGGCTTAACACTCAGGGGACCAAGCGATTCAACTGGTAAGTGACATGCTTTGAATGTTTACTCACCAGCTCTGTTAATTCAGATTCGTGATAAGAAATGTATGGTAAGTGATTTTTTTTTTTTTTTCTTTTTGAGATAGAGTCTCACTCCGTCGTCCAGGCTGGAGTGCAGTCGTGCAGTTTCAGCTCACTGCAACCTCTGCCTCCTGGGTTCAAGCAATTCTCGTGCCTCAGCCTCCTGAGTAGCTGGCACTACAGGTGTGTGCCACCACACCCGGCTAATTTTTTAAATTTTTAGTGGAGACTGGGTTTTGCCATGTTGGCCAGGCTGGTCTCGAACTCCTGACCTTAGGTGATTCGTCCGCCTTGGCCTCCCAAAGTGCTGGGATTGTAGGCGTGAGCCACCGCGCCCAGCCAATGGTGAGTGATTTCTTTGCATCAGAGATGACTGCTTGTTGAAGACCACTGTTGATGGAATTCAGCATGCCTTCGCCTCTGCCATGGGACCTCTGATTGGCCTGCCATTGCTGTGGTTGTACTGGTAGCTAGGAGGGTTCTCACCCTCTGCCATTACTGAGACCGTGATGCCGTGGAGAGGGGTGCGGAGGACACCAAGGAAGTACAATTGATTGACTGATGCACCTTAGAGGGTCCCTCAGATTTATCTATAAACGTTTAAAAATAATAATGATAATCATAGAGGACATCTGTGAGGAACTTATTTGGTGCCATTTGCTGTGCTGAGCCCTTTATATACAGATATACTGGATCTCGTTGAATCCTCTGCATCTTAGGAACTGTTGTTAATCTCATGTAGAGATGAACTACTACCTATGGCTTGGAACCCACTTGTGTTTCCCGGTGGGACTCTGACTTCTGAAAGTACTCTTTTTGTCTTGCACTGTAAACCTTAGTTCATCGTAAGGGGGCCTGGTTATTGGATTTTATTTCTGTGATCAATATCATTTTGCAGTTGGCCTTTAGCAATCTTCTACTCTCGCCTCTTCATTTTGTAGACAGAATCTTCACCCAAAGATGTAAGTCCCTTGCCCAGCTCTGAAGAGCTTGTTCATGAATCCAGAGCCTTTTTCCTTTGCTGCTGGTGACTTTGGCATTTCTGGGAAATTTCCATTTATTTAAGGTTATGCTTTTAATCTTGTGATGTATTTATATTACAGTATTAATTTCTAATCAGCTGTGAAAGTTCCACCTTTGCAAAGTCCCACAGCCAGATGAGATCCCAAGTTTCTTGGCTCCCCCAGAGCTTGTGTGTTCATTTCTTCTCTTACAAGTTGATATCTCAAGAGCTTATCACTGCTTTCATGGCCAGGTGGCTTGCCGGTTCCAAGGACTGGCGGTGCCCTTATAAAATATTTGGACTTTTTCTAGCGCGATACGATCCCGTACTAGGCAGTGATTAAATCTCAAGGTTATTTTCATGTCTTGGGTACCCAGTGGAAGGCATGTTTTGTCTAGGACTCCCTTAAATGTAGGAAAGACATATCTGGGGCTAGAAACTTAGTGTTTACAAATAGGCAAAACAAAAGTAGTAGACTCAGCAGAAAGAACAGGTCTGCAGAATTAACAGAGGCATAGGTGGGCCACGTAGGTTCTGTCAGATATCACTGATCCCAGTGAGGTGATGGTTTTGGGGCATATTGATCTGTTCTGCTGACCGCTATCTGATACTGATAATGGATGTTAGGTTCTTATAAGAATGGGCTTGCGGGCTTCTTAGTGTATTCCAGCAGAAGCTCCTGAAGGTCCTTGGGAAGTTTGTCACAGTCAGGAATCATGTGGAGTGGCAGCAAAGGAAGATGGCATGGCCAGCTTTTGGGATCGGCAGAACTGGCTCTGGCAGTGGGCGCTCAGCCAAGCTGCCCGCACTTCCTATAAAACACCCTGGTCTCTACCCAGCTTCCCGTAGGTACTCTAGGAAGAAATGCCACCTTGAACCCATGGCCCAGCTTGCAGTACCATGCTGGAACATTAAGGTCTTTATCATTTGGTCAGGATCGGACAGACTTGCTCATGTTCCTTTGCTTTTCCTGCCCCACCACCGAAGTTGGTATCTTCAGGTGTCTGTTTCCAGGGAGGAGCCCAGGTTAGCTGTGTTGTGTTGTTTCTTGTCTTAACTGAAATCCCATAAAAGGGGCTGAGTGTAGTATCCCACCTGATCCAGGTCATTCCTCCTCCTGGTGCCTCTTGGCTCCCTCTCCTTGTCTTTTTGTCTTGAGCAACTGTATCCTAACCTCCTCCCTCTCTTGCCACACGGTGGTCTAGTCTTTGCCTGGCATGTTCTTGGAGCTCAGAGTTTTGCTGGCCTTATTTCTGAACTTCAGCTCATACTTGTGTATCCTGGTTCTCACTTGTCTCTCTTGTTCTGACTCAAGATGTTGCGGGCTCCTAGCTACACCCAAACCCACATTGCACACCTAACACTTGCTTTGGCCACGGCCCGGGGTTGGCTCTGCTTCTGTAAGCAGGCAGGTCAGTAGCCTGTCTTCCACTGCCAGCCTTCCCTGGCACTCTGGGCACTGGCCACCTCCACAGCCTATGACTTGCTGCTATCCTGGGGTCCCAGTGATGTCTTATCTTCATCCTGCTTTAGCCCAAGTAGCCACCCTGCAAATGCAGTTTTGCGAAAGATGACTTCATTCACAAACTTGAGAAGAAGGAAGTTCTGTGATACCAGCGTGAAAGTTGAAATTAATCATTCAGTCTTGAGCTTCAGACAGCCATACACATATATACAAGGAGAAGCAGAAAATTATAGTTTGAAATGTTCATATGCAATTCATAACCTAAAGGCTTGGATTCCTTCTAGCATTACCAAGTATGCATCTGTGTGCTTTATTGCTAAAGAAGACTTGACTATTACTCAAGATCTGATTTTTTTAAATGAACTGACAGGAGTATTAAGAGAATTTTGATAGTGGCGTGTATCTTTGTCTTTGAGTTTTTAGCACCTTTAAATGCCAAGTATGATTTTTTTTTTTTCCCTCTACAACCTAATCTTGGAAGTGAGAAAAGAGTTTGTTTTATAACTGGGGAGAAAGAAACGGTTTATTTTTGTGTTCGATGTCAGTCACAAAAGAAGGGAGGCACTGAGACAAATGTAAGCTCCTTTTTTGGTGAACTTTACTAAAACCAAAGGGAAGATAGAATTGGCTTTTTTTTTTTTTTTTTGAATAAACAGAATATCCTTGCGTGCTGGTGTTGAATTGGCAGGTGGCCAGAAAGCATGCCTGTAGCTTAGGAATCATCCCAAACTAAACTAAGAGAAAAAGTCTGACTTGCTGGAGGCTGAAATTCAATCTTGGAGGTACCATGGGGTGTGTGTGTGTGTGTGTGTGTGTGTGTGTGTGTGTGTGTGTGTGCACGCGCACAGGGTGGTAAGTGAAGGAAGTCTGGAAGTTGTACCCTTGGCAGCTATAAACAGAATACTCAACTCACTTGGGTGGCTAAAATACCGACTGTTTAAAAGGGTTTTAGTCTGCCATTTGGTCAGAATTAAGGTATGATTCAATATATTATATCCAACGCTGGCCTAAAAACATACACATTTTTCTTTTGATTAGAGCCAGGTTTAATTAAGATCACTGCTTGACAAGCCCATTAAATAACTGAAACTTCCCTTCCAAAGCTTACCCTGAATGGAGGCATTATGTACCAAATAATGCAATTTTCAAAACCAGTATTGAGACCCAGACTATGTAAGGCACGGTGTAAAAAGGCTACAAATATGGGGCCTCAGGTAAGGAAGATGCATGCACTGAGTTAGGTCGTGTGCCATAGGGAGTGGTAGGGACTGTGGCTCACCTGAGCTCACAGACCTGGAAGGATTAGGGCTCAGTGTTGCCAGGCCTTCTAGTTGTTAAAAAGAGATCAGAAACCTAGATTTCTGTGAAATGTGCTAATTTGCAAATTGTTGACAAGTAACATAAAATGTTTTGGTTTTTACCTAGTGGGCCTAACAAAACTTGGCTGGGGTGGCCAGGCACAGTGGCTCACGCTTGTAATCCCAGCACTTTGGGAGGCCGAGGCGGGCGGATCACGAGGTCAGGAGATCGAGACCACGGTGAAACCCCGTCTCTACTAAAAAATACAAAAAATTAGCCGGGCGTGGTGGCGGGCGCCTGTAGTCCCAGCTACTCTGAGAGGCTGAGGCAGGAGAATGGCGTGAACCCGGGAGGCGGAGCTTGCAGTGAGCCGAGATTGCACCACTGCACTCCAGCCTGGGCGACAGAGCGAGACTCCATCTCAAAAAAAAAAAAAAAAAAAAAAAAAAAAAAAAAAAAAAAAAAAAAAAAAAAAAAAAAACTTGGCTGGGGCTTAAAGTCTTTAGATCAGGGGTGTCCAATCTTTTGGCTTCCCTGGGCCACACTGGAAAAAGAGTTGTCTTGGGCCACACATAAAATAAACTAACAGTAACAATAAGATGACTGATGAGCTTAAAAATAAACAAACAAACAACCTAATTTTTCTTTTTTGGAGACGGAGTTTCATTCTTCTTGGCCAGGCTGAAGTGCAATGGCATGATCTTGGCTCACTGCAACCTCTGCCTCCCAGGTTCAAGCAATTCTCCTGCCTCAGCTTCCCAAGTAGCTGGGATTACAGGCGCCCACCACCACGCCTGGCTAATTTTTGTATTTTCAGTAGAGACAAGGTTTCGCCGTATTGGCCAGGCTGGTCTCGAACTCCTGACCTCAGGTGATCCACCCACCTCGGCCTCCTAAAGAGCTGGGATTACAGGCGTGAGCCACCGTGGCTGGCCAGTTTTTGTTGTTGGTTTAAGACAGGATCTCACTCATTTACCCAGGCTGGAGTGCAGTGGTGCGATCTTGTCATACTGCAAACTTGATTTCCCAGGTTCAAGCGATCTTCCTGCCTCAGTTACCCAAGTAGCTGGGACTACAGGCGTGCACCACAATGCCCAGCTAATTTTTGTATTTTTTGTAGAGACGAGGTTTCACCATGTTGGCCAGCCTAGTCTTGAACTCCTGAGCTCAAGGGATCCCCCCGCCTCAGCCTCCCGAGGTGCTGGGATTAGAGGTGTGAGCCACAGTGCCCAGCAGAAATCTCATAATGTTTTAAGAAAATTCACAAAT
Organism: Nomascus leucogenys; assembly: GCF_006542625.1. Taxonomy (NCBI): domain Eukaryota; kingdom Metazoa; phylum Chordata; class Mammalia; order Primates; family Hylobatidae; genus Nomascus; species Nomascus leucogenys. The sequence continues at coordinate 16,009,164 of NC_044386.1, read as the reverse complement.
TTGTGTTGGGCTGCATTCAAAGCCGTCCTTGGCTACAGGTTGGACAAGTTTTCTTTAGATGGTGAAGTGCTGCTGTGTAACTTTGGAGCAAAGGAAGGGAATGGAATGGCTTATGTTTTCCTTTGGGTTGGTTTAGGTTAGTTTTAGCTTGCTTCCAAAAAATATTTATTGTGAAGTGGTTTTGAGAGGGTGGTATCTAGGTTAGCTCTATGTATTTTCTGAATGGATCCTCATAGATCCCTGTTAGTCTTTTTAAATTAAGTTAAATTTTGTTTTAGAGATGGAGTATTGCCATGTTGCCCAGGCTGGTCTCACACTCCTGGCCTCAAGTGATCCTCTTGGCCTGGCCCATTCTTTATGGATCACGCAGGGGTAGAAATTGGATAATCTTGTCTCTTGAAAGGGAGAAAAGCTTTTATTTTTCTATTTTAAACGTTTACTTAATGTCTTTTTTTTTTTTGAAGGATGTGAGGTTTGGAGGACTGGATGTCATACTAAGATACTTGTTCATAAAGCCTGGCATTTGTTTAGTGACTGAGTCCCTTCCCCATAGACTACCTCAGACAGAGTGTAGCATAAATGGGAATGTTCTAGAAACACAGTATCTGGGTTTGAACACTGCTCTGATGCTTGCTGGGGGATATGACCTTGGGGAAGCCACACCCCCATGCTGTGCCTCAGGCTCCCTTTTGTAATATAGGTTTAATCTTAACTGTACCCATCCCACAGGGTCGCTAGGGAATGAAATGGGGAATGCATTAAAAATGCTTAGAGGAGTGACGGACGCCTAGTGAGCACTGAAAAAGCATTAGGTAGTTTAGTTTCTATTACTAGTTTTTACTAATTGTAATAAAATATTTGAGAGCCCCTTTATTGTAGGACATTGTTATAGGTATTTTCACATCATTTTCACATGGTCCTTCCAATTCTATGAAGAACAAATTTATGGTTCCCATTTTATAGATGTCACACTTTGGAATAAAGGGCAGAAGACCTGGGTGGATCTCTGACCTGGTCATTTGTCAGCTGTGCAAACTTGGGCAAGTCAGTCTTTCTGGACTCAACTCATATTTCCTGGATGTAAACAGGGAAAAAAGAAACAAAAACAAAAATGAACTGGATTGTTTCGGGATTTTCAGCTCTGATTTTTAAAAATTTTATTTTTTAAGGTGAGATTCATATAACAAAATTAACCATTTCCAAATGTACAATTCAGTAGCAGCCAGTGCATCTACATTGTTGTGAAACTATCACCTCTAATTTCAAAACAATTTCAGTACCCCTAAGTAAAACCCATACCCATTGTCTTAGTCCATTTTTGTTGCTATAAAGGAATACCTGAGGCTGAGTAATTTATAAGAAAAAGAAGTCTATTTGGCTCATGGTTCTGTGGCCGTATAAGAAGCATGGCACCAGTATCTGTTTCTGCTGAGGCCTCAGGAAGCTTCCACTCAGAGCAAAAGCCAAAGAGGAGTCTCCGTATGCAGATCACATGGTGAGAGAGGAAGCAGTAGAGAGGGGCGAGTGCCAGGCTCTTTTCAACAACCAGTTCTCATAGGAACTAAGAGTGAGAATTCACTCATCCCTGCAAGAATGAGTTCCTGCAAGCTATTCATGAGGGATCTGCCCCCACGATCATGAACACTTCCCACCAGGCCCGCCTCCATCACTGGGGATCAGATGTTAACATGCGACTTGGTAGGGCTAAACAAACCATGTCTGATATGGTTTGGCTGTATCCCGACCCAAATCTCATCTTGAACTGTAGCTCCCGTAGTCCCCATGTGTCTTTGGAGGGACCCAGTGGGAGGTAATTGAATCATGGGGGCAGGGTTTTTCTGTGCTGTTCTCGCGATAGTGATAGTGAATTAGTCTCACAAGATCTGATGTTTTTTGAGATGGAGTTTTGCTCTGTCGCCTGGGTTGGAGTGCAGTGGTGTCATCTCAGCTCACTGCAACCTCCGTCTCCCGGGTTCAAGCGATTCTGCTGCCTCAGCCTCCTGAGTTCTGGGATTACAGGCACGCACCACCACAGCTGGCTAATTTTTTGTATTTTTAGTAGAGGCAAGGTTTCACCATGTTGGTCAGGCTGGTCTCGAACTCCTGACCTTGTGATCTGCCCACTTCGGCCTCCCAAAGTGCTGGGATTACAGGCGTGAGCCACCGCGCCCGGCCATGTTTGCCTTAGTTTTAAGTGATCATCAAATGTTTTGCTTTTTTAATAAAACAGAGGTAAAGATAAATTTTTATATATATTATATTATAAATATATATATTTATGTTTTATATATATAATATATATATATTATATATATATAATATATATATATTATATATATATTAAATATATAGTTGTTTTTTTTTTTGAGATGGAGTCTCACTCTGTCACCCAGGCTGGAGTGCAGTGGCGCAATCTCGGCTCACTGCAAGCTCCGCCTCCCGGGTTCACGCCATTCTCCTGCCTCGGCCTCTCCCAGTAGCTGGGACTACAGGCGCCCGCCACCACGCCCGGCTAATTTTTTGTATTTTTAGTAGAGACGGGGTTTCACCGTGGTCTCGATCTCCTGACCTCGTGATCCGCCTGCCTTGGCCTCCCAAAGTGCTGGGATTACAAGCGTGAGCCACTGCGCCCGGCCTATATTATATTTTTAAGTAAAGTTGAAAGCTCAGAAAAAGGAAACATGTGAATGTATCCTTTACCCACCCTCACTTCCTTCTCAGCAGCTGCTCTCTGGAAATGCCAAAGCATAGATTTCTTATGTTTTCTATGATAGTTACATTTAAAAACCAAACCATAAATATACTTTGCTTGCCCTTTTCCCACAGTGAGTTGCGTATTCTGTGGGTTGTTTCTTAAAGAGGAAGCATATGTCTCCTTATGTAAATCCTGTAATGAAAAATATTTTTTAATATTGTCTGCATAATCCTTTCGGACATTGTTAGTGCCCGGGCTCATTTCAGGATGGATGAAATTGTCCTTTTGTGTAATCTTTTTTTTCGTTTTTCAATAAATCACTCTAAAGGAAAATGCAATCTCGCGTGACCTGTTGATCAGCAGACTTGGTGATCAGTGGGGACTTTTAGTCTTTTCCATGGCGTTGGATGCCTTCTCCTTGGGTCTTCTGAGTCTGTTGTGCTGAAACCATTATTTCTGGTTTCCTTTCTTGGCTCATTCTCTGCCTCCCGTTTGAGAAGCAGTGTAGTATAATTACAAGAGCATGTGCCCGGGAATTACTTCTGTTTTGAATCCTGGCTCCAACATTTAATAAATAAAAGTTAACAAAGAGGCAAGTAAGTAACAGAAACAGAATATAAAATGTTTCAAGTGGCTACCAGAAATGGCGATGTTCTTTTGGGTTCTTGAATATAGATGCTTTTCTTTCTTTTCTTTCTTTCTTTCTTTTCTTTCTTTTTTTGAGATGGAGTCTCATTCTGTCACCCAGGCTGGAGTGCAGTGGCATGTTCTTGGCTCACTGCAACCTCCGCTTTCCTGGTTCAAGCGATTCTCCTGCCTCAGCCTCCGGAGTAGCTGGGACTATAGGCGTGTGCCACCATCCCTGGCTAATTTTTTGTATTTTTAGTAGAGACGGGGTTTCATCGTGTTAGCCAGGATGGTCTCCATCTCCTGACCTCAGGTGATCCACCTGCCTCGGCCTCCCAAAGTGCTCGGATTACAGGCGTGAGCCACCGTGCCCGGCCAGATACATTTCTTTCTTCTCCACATTAGCCAAGGGGCTTGAGAGGCAAGGGGTTGGGTCAGGAGACATTACTGCAGAAGGGTAACTTCTGGCACTTCTTGGATGTGGGGGATGAAAGTGTTGAGACTGTCCTTTTTGGCCAACGTAGTGATTGCAGTGACCTTCGAGATCCGCATAGAGGAAGTGGAAGTTTGGAGAGATGATGTTGCTGTGAAGTGGTTTTGGCCATGCTGGCTTCTGACATCCAGCCCTTGGTAGTTAATGATTTAAAGTGGTTTCCAGGTGGGATGTTCCTGGGCCTGAAGAAGCAGTAGCTCTCCTCTCTAGAGCAAGGGTTTCTCAACAGGGCGATTTTGCCTCCAGGGGACATTGGGCAATATTTACAGATATTTTTGCTTGTGACAACTAGGGGCAGGGTTATCTAGGGAGTAGAAGCCAGGAATGATGCTAAACTTCCTACCATGCTCAGGACACGGTTATGCAGCCCAAAGTGTCAGTGGTGTTGCTGCTGAGAATAGTGCTTTTTAGACCCTCGAGCTGAAGGACTCAAATTCCTTTCATCCTAGGAGTGACCCATTGGCTCCTCATCCCAGGGTGTGGTGTTGAGGAATGGGGGGTCCATTCTGGACCCTACCCCTGGCACCTACCAGGTGCACCCTAAAGTCTGCTAGTGGCATGGGGACTGGGATAGCAGCCGTCCTGCCAGGCAGGAGTTGCCTTCAGGGCCTGTTAAGGGATATGGGGTATGTGTGACACTGTTGTCACTTTTTGTGAAAACGCCAAGTGTAAGAAATCTCTGTTGCATTTGACAGGTGTTGCAGTTGAGGATGTATCCATTCTAATCTATGAGTGCTTTTCTTTCTCTTTATTTTTTTCAACTCGCCATGGAAGATAGGGAACAGGAAATTGGACTTAGCAATTACTGAGTGGTTGTCCCCACTCAGATGTCACCTTGTTAACAAGCTGCTCTAACTCCTTAAGTTCTCACCCTTGACACACACATTGTTCATGTGTGAAGACCCTACCCACCCACTCCTGATCTTTGCAATCGGGAGTTAAATTTCTTAGTTTTACTGGTGGCAGGGAATTTATATTTGTTAAAGCTAACAAAAGAAGATCGCTTGGTGTCACTGGGTCCTTGACAGCCACAACGTGTATTTGGAAGTGAGTTGCATCCAAGGTACCCATCTTTTTCTTTGGCAGACTCTGGAATGGAACTTTCTAGTTTTGCAGCACTAGTCGGTCAGTGGAGGTCTGAGATGGACTCATTTCCCTGGCTGGCCGGCTGGCTGGTGGCTGTTCCTGCAGGAGGGGAGGGTGAGTGTCAGGGAGGCGGCTCTGATTGCAGGGAGACCTACTAGCCTTAGGGTTGGGAGAATATTCCTTTTGTTGCCCCTTCCCTCTAGCTGTCCCCCTGCCCTCTCTTCTGTTGAGAGCAGTGGACTCTGGGTTTAAGGGCATGCTGAGACACAGTAAGGGCTTCAAGGTCAGTGAGGGAGATTGTTATCCTCAGAAGATATTAATAACAGTGAGCTTTGCAGAATGAGCCCAGACAAGGATGGGAGGTTGAGTCTTTGTGGAACACCAAGTCCATTCTTGGAGGTGCTTTCCTTCAGAAGCTTGGGAAGCCACCTGTGTGTTGGGTAGCTTACAGATCGCCATACCATCTCTAGAACAAGGGATGCAGCATGCCCTCCACGTCAAGCGAGATTGCTGCCTGATGTTCGGTGTATTATGTATGCAGGACTCACTGAGTAGAGGCACTGGGTTGTTCTGATTTAGTTTGTACTTTGGGTGATTTAGTCCCAATATTAAATTAAGCACTCTGAGCTCTGAGGATATAGAGGAATAAGTAAACTAAGTTTCTTCTACCGAACTTTTAACAACACATCTCTTTTTTTTTTTTTTTTTTTTGAGACAGAGTCTCGCTCTGTCCCCCAGGCTGGAGTGCAGTGGCAGGATCTCGGCTCACTGCAAGCTCCGCCTCCCGGGTTCATGCCATTCTCCTGCCTCAGCCTCCTGAGTAACTGAGACTACAGGTACCCACCACCAAGCCCAGCTAATTTTTTGAATTTTTAGTAGAGACGAGGTTTCACCATGTTAGCCAAGATGGTCTCGATCTCCTGACTTCTTGATCTGCCCGCCTCAGCCTCCCAAAGTGCTGGGATTACAGGCGTGAGCCAGCGTGCCTGGCCTCACAACACGCTTCTGACACCAGATGTTGTGGGGTGAGGGGTTCCCCAGACACCAGGGAAGCAATCAGTTCTGAAGCAGACACCAACTGGGTATCCCCTCATTCAGTTCAGTTCTCACACTGTCTACCCGGCATCAGACCCCACAGGTTGAGGGCTCAGTCCTGTAAGTCTGCTCCCCATTTTTGATGACAGTCACAAGCCGCAGGTTGCTCCACCTCTGCTTCCGATCAACAGCCTATGCATCAGGATTGCCTTGATCTTCTCCTGGGTTTCAGTTAATTTGCTAGAGCAGCTCACAGAACTCAAGGGAACACTGGCTTACGTTTACTGTGTGGTGGTAAAGGATATCACAAAGGTTACCCAGACCACCAGATGAAGAGGCGCCTAGGGCTAGGCGTGTGGGAAGGGTCTGGGAGCTTCCATCCTCTCCCCAGGTGTGCCACCCTCCAGAAACCCCCATGTGTCCAGCTCTCCAGAAGCTCTGTCCTTTTGGATTTTTATAGAAGCTTTATGACACAGTCATGACTGATTATTTCACTGGTTACTGGTCAACCTTCAGCCCCTCTCCTTTCCCTGTCTTGGTCTTTTCCTGTGACCAGCCCCCATCCTGAAACCACCTAGGGGCTGCCAGCCACCAGTCAACTCATTAGCATACAAAAGACACTTATCACTTTGAAGACTGCAAGAATCTTAGAGTTGGATGTCAGAGGACAACGACACTGACCAAATCTGTATTTCACAATACCCCACAACCCAGCCTGTCATTTTCAAATACTTCAACTCATGGAACGCAGGTCTCCACTCTCCATCTAAGCCCGTAATCTCCCTTTGTATTTTATGTGCACTTCTTATGTCATTCCTCCCTGCACTTTATTATGGCCATTTTCTGTTATTTACAAGGCTTTTCTCTGATTAAACTGTTTGAGAACAGGCTGGCTTCTATTCCTTTTTCAGGCTGTTGACCAGTTCTCTATGCCAGGTGTTGGGCTGGACTATTTTCTAATATTTGTTCCCTTATTTAACCTCTTAGCTGCTTTGTGGACTGATGCTTATTATCTGCATTTGTAAAATATTAATAAGAAACTGGCTTATGAAAGCCAATTAGTAAAGCTATATCAAAAAGAGGAGAAAAACTGAACCCATTTACCACCTGTTAGCTTTGGGACCGTGGGCAAGTTCTTTATCTGCTCCATGCCTCGTTTCCCGTGTTTGTGGATGGGAGCATTATTATTATTATTATTATTTTTTGAGACAGAGTCTTGCTCTGTTGCCAGGCTAGATTGCAATGGCATGATCTCAGCTCGCTGCAACCTCTGCCTCCTGGGTTCAAGCGATTCTCCTGCCTCAGCCTCCCGAGTAGCTAGGATTACAGGCATGCGCTACCACACCCAGCTAATTTATGTATTTTTAGTAGAGACAGGGTTTCAACATGTTGGTCAGGCTGGTCTTCAACTCCTGACCTCATGATCTGCCCGCCTCGGCCTCCCAAAGTGCTGGGATTACAGGCGTGAGCCATCGTGCCTGGTAGGGAGCGTTATTAGTTACTCACTTACAGGGTGTTGTAAGAATTAAGCAAGTTAGTGCGTGTGAAGCGTTTAGGACAGAGGCCTGCACATGGTCAATGTGTCAGCTGTTAGGATTATTCTCCAAGGTTACGAGGCATTGGGAGATCAGAGCCTGGTCTGGATTCAGAAGCCCATGTCCTTGCCATTGAATTCCATGTCCTTCTGGGCCCTGGCACTGTGCCTTGTCAGCCACGAGGGCTAAATAAATATTTGTAGCATGAATAAATGCATTTGAAATTTTTGGTGACGGTTGTTCTCCAGTTGAAGTGAGTTTACTTAAAAGATGGCCCTGGGCACGGTGGCTCACGCCTATAATCCCAGCACTTTGGGAGGCCGAGGTGGGTGGATCACCTGAGGTCAGCAGTTTGAGACAAGCCTGACTGAAACCCCATCTCCACTAAAAATACAAAAAATTAGCCGGGCCTCTCCCCGGTCCGTGCTTCCAAGACGACAAAGAAAAGAAGGAACAACAGTCGTGCCAAAAAGGGCCGCGGCCACATGCAGCCTATTCACTGCACTGTGCCCGATGCGTGCCCAAGGACAAGGCCATTAAGAAATTCGTCATTTGAAACATAGTGGAGGCTGCAGCAGTCAGGGACATTTCTGAAGCGAGCGTCTTCGATGCCTATGTGCTTCCCAAGCTGTATGTGAAGCTACGTTACTGTGTGAGTTGTGCAATTCACAGCAAAGTAGTCAGGAATCGATCTCGTGAAGCCCGCAAGGACCGAACACCCCCACCCCAATTTAGACCTGTGGATGCTGCCCCACGTCCCCCACCAAAGCCCATGTAAGGAGCTGAGTTCTTAAAGACTGAAGACAGACTATTCTCTGGAGAAAAATAAAATGGAAATTGTACTTAAAAAAAAAAAAAAATTAGCCGGGCCTGGTGGTGGGCACCTGTAATCCCAACTACTTGGGAGGCTGAGGCAGGAGAATCGCTTGAATCCGAGAGGTGGAGGTTGCAGTGAGCCCATATTGCGCCTCTGCATTCCACCCTGGAAAATCCGTCTCAAAACAAATAAAAAAAAATAAAATAAAAGGTAAGAACATAATGTGGGGTGCATGAAAGAAGCAGAATGCTATGTTAGACTTCTGGAAAATACTTTTGTGTACCTTAGCCTGGGCTGAAAAAGCAAACAGCTTCTCAAAATCAGTCATTTTAAATGAACTCATTTCTGTGTGGAAAATATGGCTTCATGATGGTCTGGCTCTAGAACGTGCCAGGGAACCAAGCAGTTAGGGGTGGGAATGGGAATTCCTGTTGCCCTCTCTGCATCTAGAAAACGACAGGCTGCTCTGCACTGGGGTAGCACAGAGGACAAGGCTGTGAGTGAATCAGGTGCCTGGTACTCATTGTAGGGAAGTCTAAAAGATGGCAGGTGTCAGTAGATAGTTCAGGATTGTGATGTATTTTTAGGGTGTGCGTATCACTTTTATTATTGGTTTCTATAAATGGGAACTGTAGAATCTGTAAAAGGAGTCTTCTCACCTATTTAAATGCTGTAGAGGTAAGCTTGGGGAAGTGAGTTGGATGTGAAAGGTCAAGGTCATTGTTAATAGGGCAGGGCTGGTAAGAGACAAATACACTCTTCTGGCAAAGTTTCCAGATGGGTGGAGTTTATACCGAAGTTCACCAGGTTCTTGGGTTGTTGGAAATCCTCCTTCCTGCCTTCTTTGCTGGGCACCACATTGTGTGCTGGGATGGAGAGTAGAACCAGCATGGGTGGTCTGGCAGGGAGGGCTGGCACCTGGGGACAAAGGTACACGCAGCAAGCTGACTGATGGAGGAGGGGCGCCCAGCAGGCCAGCCAGGGCCTCCGAGAGGAGGTAATGTATGTGAATACCGAAGCCAGAGGATGCATTGGTGGTGTTGGCAAAGCAACAGGCTGGGGTGAGAATGAGCTCAGCCTGGGTGAGGGGTGAGAATGAGCTCAGCCTGGGTGAGAGCTGAGAAGAGTCTTGGGAGAGGGGGGCTGAGACAAGGCTGGAGGGGCAGGCAGGAGCCAGATCATGCACAGTCTACAGGCTGCTCCGGAGGGATTTTGTTAGAATAAAAAAGATTTTAAGCAATGGGCTAGGCGTGGTGGCTCATGCCAACACTTTGGGAGGCCGAGGTGGGTGGATCACCTCAGGTCAGGAGTTTGAGACAAGCCTGGCCAACAAGGTGAAACCTCGTCTCTACTAAAAATATACAAATTAGCCAGGTGTGATGGTGGGTGCCTGTAATCCCAGCTACCTGGGAGGCTGAGGCAGGAGAATTGTTTGAACCCAGGAGGAGAAGGTTGCAATGAGCCGAGGTGACACATTGCTCTCCAGCCTGGGTGACAGAGCAAAACTCTATCTCAAAAAAAAAAAAAAAAAAAAAAAAAAAAGCAATAAGATTTAGAGAGGTGTGTACTTTTGGAAGGATCATGCTTGTTGCTAGTTGGCATAGATTGAAGAGGGATGGGGTGGGTTCGGGGGACTAGGGAGGGGAATTGGACCTGGAAGGTTGGTGAGAACAGATGGCCTGGCTGCCCTATCCAATTGTCACCGGATGGATCGGTCCCGTCTTTTGAAAAGCTAATTTGCCTCTTGAAAGCTGCTCACTTCCCTGCTGGGTGGTGGTGGGAGTTTACAGGTTTTTCTGCAATCAACCTTCAGACCTGTCACATTCTAGGCTCCGGGGTAGTTTTTCTCTGTTCAGGCACACTACAGTGTCTAAGCACTACCCCCTGCAAACTCTAAAAACACATTTGCCTTAGACCACTGTTTCGACATCTGCAAAACGCCTCTCTTTCCAGGATCACGTTGAAATTATCTGAGTATGGTTGGGAGGCAGAGAGGGCAGTTTTTAGGTGAAAGCACCTATTTTTCTGCTATTTGGTATATAATTAATTGTCTAGTTTTATTTGTCTTAACTCTGAACGACCAATAACTTAAATAAGGAACCGACCTGTGCAATTCAGTGTTCAAGAATTTAGAAAATGTTGCTGTTGAAATTGCTGTGAGTTTTGTACTTTAGGAAACAGATGTGTTTTTCCTCCTTCTCTTGATAAAAGATATCATGGGGTAATTTTTTTTTTTTTTTTTGAGACAGCATCTTGCTCTGTTGCCCAGGCTGGAGTGCAGTGCCATGATCTCTGCTCACTGCAACCTCCGCCTCCTGGGTTCAAGCAATTCTCCTGCTTCAGCCTCCCAAGTAGCTGGGATTACAGTCACCCACCACCTTTCTTGGCTAATTTTTGTATTTTTAGTAGAGATGGGGTTTCACCATGTTGATCAGGTTGGCCCTGAACTCTTGACATCAGGTGATCCACCTGCCTCGACCTCCCAAAGTGCTGGGATTACAGGCGAGAGCCACTGCACCTGGCTTAAATTATTTTATATACTGGACCTGTACAATTTACATTCTTGGAGCAATTCTGATTTATCACATTGTTTTTTTTGTTTGCTTGTTTTTTGTTTTTTTTGAAACTGAGTTTCGCTCTTGTTGCCCAGGTCTGTGGTGTGATGTCGGCTTAAGCTCTGCCTCCCGGGTTCAAGCGATTCTCCTGCCTCAGCCTCCTGAGTAGCTGGGATTACAGGCGCCCGCCACAATGCCCTGCAAATTTTTTGTATGTTTAGTAGAGACAGGGGTTTTACCATGTTGGGCAAGCTGGTCTCGAACTCCTGACCTCAGGTGATCTGCCCGCCTCGGCCTCCCAAAGTGCTGGGATTACAGACATGAGTCACCGCGCCCGGCCACATTCTTTTATTATTTCAGAAGTAGGGAAAAAGATTTTTCCGCTTGTCTCCTCAGGTGAATGTTGAAGTAAAGTAGATTAGGGTGGGGCAGGATGGTTGTTACTGGGGAATTTTGTACATAGTTTCCTAAAATGAGGAAAAGCAGACATAATAAAGACATTGCATTTGTGTCTGTTATCTTTGCTCACACACTAGCACTTTTTTTTGAGACGGGTCTGGTTCTGTTGCCCAGGCTGGAGTGCAGTGGCGTGATCTCAGCTCACTGTAGCCTCTGCCTCCTAGGCTCAAGTGATTCTCCTGCCTCAGCCTCCCAAGTAGCTGGGATTACAGGCACCCACCACCACGCCCAGCTAATTTTTGTATTTTTAGTAGAGACGGGGTTTCACCATGTTGGCCAGGCTGGTCTCGAACTCCTGACCTCAGGTGATCTGCCCATCTCAGCCTCCCAAAGTGCTGGGATTACAGACGTGAGCCACCATGTACTTTTGCCTACTGAATTACATCTCTAGATTTTAGCATCTAGAACTGGGCCGTCCAGTGCTTTAGCCACTATTGCTTAGTGGTATTTGGGCACTTGAAGTATGGCTGTTCCAAGTTGAGATGTGCAAGGAGCATACAACACACATCAGAATTTGACAATGGGGCCAGACGTGGTGGCTCACACCTGTAATCCCAGCACTTTGGGAGGTTGAGGTGGGTGGATCACCTGAGGTCAGGAGTTTGAGACCAGCCTGGCCAACATGGTGAAACCCCGTTTCTACTAAAGATACTAAATTAACCGGGTGTGGCGGCCCCTGTAATCCCAGCTATTCGGGAGGCTGAGGCAGGAGAATCGCTTGAACCCTGGAGGCGGAGGTTGCAGTGAACTGAGATCATGCCACTGCACTCCAGCCTGAGCAATAAGAGTGAAACTCTGTCTCAAATAAATAAATAAATACATAAATTTGAGAATGGGTATGGAAAAAAGAATGCCAGTTAGCTCATTGATGTGTTTTTTTATGATGACATTTTGAAGCAGTAATGCTTTGGATCTCTGGGTTAAAAAACAGAATATTAAAAGTAATCTTAATTGTTTCCTTGTAGTTTTTTTTTTTTAATGTGATTATTAGAAAATTTAAAATTACATATGTGGCTTGCCTTATTTCTGCCCAGCAACTCTGGTTGAAAGACACTGACCTGTGAGCTCCCGAAAGCTTTATCCCTGGGGCCCTGTGAGCTGCTTGTGGTCACTGCCACTGCTTTTCCCCCAGTAGAACTGTCCATGACTTGGTCCAGCTGCTGGGACCCTCCTACCTGCCAGCAGTGCTTATCTCCCAGCCTGGGGTCGATGACAGCAAGAGGGCATGCAGGCCTGCAGACCAGCTTTCTTAGAACAAAATAGTTCAAGGAGTTCTTGAGATGATTAGAGTCCACAGAGTTTGAGTAACACTCTTCAAATGCTCAAAAGCAGTTGGTTGGAAAGAATGTCTGCTAGCCACTTAGGCAGTGTTTGCTGTTGCTAGTTTTTCTATGATACCCTTGCATTTTAAACAAACCTCTTGGAGGGGTTTCAACCCTTTTGGCTCTGCCCTCCTACAATCACGCTAGATCTTGTAGCCCATGACGGCACACCCGCAGGGAGAGCTGTCAGGGTAGCCTGTAAATGGAGGCCATGGAGATAAGTGGATGCTGCACTAGATTTTCAGGGTCTGTTGACAAACCTCTGTGGCATTTGCACAGAGAACAAAGAGTTTAGATTGTGGGACTCAGGAGGACTTCCAGTTTGCTGGTGTTGGTGAGAGAGAGCAGCACATCTGCATTCTGTAGAAGTCTGCAAGGAAGATTTATTGCCCTTTGAAAAGCGAAGGTATGTGCTTCAACACAGATTTTTACATGGGTTCATCTAGGGATGCTTGTTTCAAACACCAATAGGGCGTACGTCTTTGCATATGTCTTGGATGTCTTGGACTAGGATGCTGTGGTATTTTATTGGAGTATCTGTGGTGGGCGTTGCAGAGTTTCTGAATCATGCTGATAAAGGACTTTTTTTTTCTTATGAAGTATAAATTTCAGGTGATATTTATTTAGCAAGCCAATTTTGTTATGTATACTTTTGTGGGAACTTCTAAAATAATTTTTAAATGGTATCTTTTACAATGACTGGTCTTTCAACTAAACAGTTTCAAAACAAATACTTGAATTGCAGTGAGCATTAATTATTGGAATAAATCGTAGCCACAGAGGTTTATATACCAGCATTTTGTAGTAGATAACTCAGGAGCAATGCACTGTTTCCTTGACAGAAAATTTTTATGATTTCCTTCTTTCCTTCCTTCCTGCCTGCCTGCCTGCCTGCCTTCTTCCTTCTGCCTTCCCGTCCTCCCTCTCTCCTTTCTTTTCCTTCTCTCTCTCCCTTCTCCTCCCCTCCTTCCTTTGTTTGGAGCTAATGCAAGATTTTTTTGGAGGCAGACCAGGTTTGAGAATCACCGAATTGGTGAATCCACAGACAAGGGGTGGGGAAGGCACCCTTGTGTTTTTGGTAATCACCCGGAAGGCCCTGACCTCATCCTTTGGAGCACTGGCTCAGTGCAGGAGTGCCCCGCCACCCCACTGTACCCCAGAATCCTGGGAGGGCTGCTAAGATCCAGCTCCTGTCATTCCACTTCTGCACAACTGGATTGGTCCCTGGGCACTGTCTGATTCTGCTATAAAGACAGGGGTGAGAGCCTCCTTTCTAGACCATTTCTTTCTTTTTTCTTTCTTTTTTTTGAGATGGAGTCTCGCTTTGTTGCCCAGGCTGGAGTGCAGTGGCACGATCTCGGCTCACTGCATCCTCTGCCTCCTGGGTTCAAGCAGTTCTGCCTCAGCCTCCTGTGTAGGTGTGATTACAGGCATGTGCTACCATGCCCAGCTAATTTTTGTAGTTTTATTAGAGACAGGGTTTCACCATGTTGGCCAGGCTGGTCTCCAACTCCTGACCTCTGTTGACCCACCCACCTAGGCCTCCCAAAGTGCTGGGATTACAGGCGTGAGCCACCATGCCTGGCCAAGACCATTTCTTTAAATACGGAGATAAGGTCTCACAATGTTGTCCAGGCTGGTCTTGAATTCCTGGGCTTAAGCGATCCTCCTGCCTCTGCCTCCCAAAGTGCTGAGATTACAGGCTTGAGCCATATCACCTAAACACCTGAGAGTTTATTGGGAGCTTGCCTGGCTACTGCTGATTGTGGCTTCTGAGTCCTGAGATTACTCTGCTTGTAGTTTCCTTCCTTCCATGAGGCTTAAGGAGAGAAGGACTCCATTTTTTCAGAGAGCAGAAGCGAGGCCAGGAGTATTGAGGCGGAGAGGGCAGGAGCTGGGGCTGTCATCTGCAGTCCGGTTGAGGAGCAGCATGCTGACTTCCCAGGGGAGCTCCTGCCCTGCTCCTCCCTGCCCCCACCCGCCCTGCTGTGTGGCAGGGCCCCCCTTGCATTAAGGCTTTACCACTGGGGGTTTTGCAAGTTTATTGCACGCATGTTCTTGTTTCTAGCCAGGAGTTTGGCTTTTTACCAGGTGGTGTAGTGTGTGTGTGTGTGTGTGTGTGTGTGTGTGTGTGTGTGTTGGGGTGTTGGGGACGGGGCGGCTTACATCATGGCCAGAGTGTTTGGGAAGGATGGATGACGTGGGAGGGAGATGGATGAATGGGGATGCTGGAATCCACCCCTAGGAAATTCCTTTGGGTGTCTCAGTGTCCTGCTGGGGAAGGAGCTCTTGCTGGGTTGAGCCTGTTGGGTGTTCTTACCATTGGTCTTCAGGAGGCGAGAGGCTTCCTGGGAACGAGATAGAGGAAGCAGAGGGCCTTTGTTCTGGTCTAGATGGGGCCTGTCATCCAGGGGTAGTGGAGAAGCTGATGAGGAGCCAATAGGAACTAAGAGGAACTTTCCTTCCTTGGCCTTGGGCCTCAGAGCCTCCGGGGACATGGCTGTATTTGACGGACAGACCTCAGACGTCAGCCTCCTGGGCTCGGCCCATTCTCCATTCACTGCAACAGGGTCTTCACTGCAGCCTCCCTGCCACTACTTTGTCCCACCCCTTGATTCCCCTGAGGGAGATCTTGGGAATTTCCAAATTTTGAGTGACTGAGGGCCTTTCAAACTGAGAAAGAATTAAAAATGGATTCTTCAAAATGACGTGTCTACTGTGTGGTTGTTTTAAAACATAATTTGAAAAGAGTATATTGCATTGTAAAACAGTAATTTTGCCCACATTTTATTGGTAAGGGTGGAGGTGATTTTAGTCCTTAGTGGTTTGTAGAGCTTGGCGGGTTAGAGTCTGAGACTGTTTTTTCTTGTGCTGGACAAAGGTGAATGCCTTCATTGTTTCATTGTGTAGAGCTGTTAATAGTTTATGGAGGGCGATGAAGTAGTGCTGCATAAGCCAGTTTACAGTGTGTCTTAGTCTACACTGGCACTTGGCTAATTTGCAGAAAACTGGACCTTTCAACATGGGGCTTCCTCCCTCTACCCTGTGGGGGCTCCTCCTATTCATCCCTCAGCAGTCTGGCTTCCCCTCCAACACCGCAGGCTCCAGTCCTCTGTGTATCCCCACATTAGTCCTTCTGGTATCAAGTTTCAATGATCTGTTTGCACTTCATCCCCATTGGACTGCAGGTGTCTGGGAATGAGGCGTGTCCCTTATAAATCTTTGCGCTGGGTCTCTGGCACAGTATCTGTGTTGTTAAATGCGTCAGTGGCCACCTCTGCTTTCCATGAAGTATTTCTGATTACCCACTCACCTTCTTTCTCAGAGTTAGCCTCTTTAATCCCCACAGTTCCTGGGAGGTAGATTGTATTTGCTTTTCTTCTTCTTTCAATGAGGAAACGAAGGCCTATGGAGGTTAATTTGCCCAAGGCCACATGGCTGAGATGTGGTAAAGCCAGGGTTCCTGTCCGGGCAGTTTGGCCCCCTGGATAGAGCCATTATCAAAAACCACTATCGTTCGGTCCAGCCAGGAAAAAAAACTTCAGACAGCCCACAGAGGAGGGATGTTTCACAGATTACCTGACTAGCATTCCTCAAAACTGTCAAGGCCATCAAAGAAGGAGCATGACGATTACATCCAATGTCCCGGAAGGGGTCCTGGGATGGAAAAAGGACACTGGGCGGAAACTGGAGAACTCTGAATGAAGTGTGGCATTGAGTTCATGGTAAGGTGCCAGTGTTGGTTCCTTAGTGTGATAAACGTCCACATTATGTAAGATATTCAGAACAGGAACCAGAGTGAGAGGTGTACAGGGACTCCCTGTATTATCTTTGCAACTTCTCTGTAAAATGTAAAACTATTCTAAAATGAAAAGTTCACTTAACAACTTAACGACGACAACGCCATCACTAAGCCCACTGCACTCCACTGCTTGGCTGGCTTGTCATACACTCTGGGTACCCTCACTCCTCGTTGCCCGGTGCCCACCCACTGCTGGGGAGAGGCTGTGTCCTTGGAGAAGAGTCCCCTCCAATTTCAGCACATATCAGTGATGGAGGGATATAACTAGGGCTAGTCCCGGGGCCGTCAGAACTGCTGCCCCCACTTTTTTTTTTTTTTTTTTAAGCAGTGTAGTCTGTTCCAAAGTCTCTGTTGAACCCAACAGGAGGTGTAATATGGAGAGAAATGAAAATGAATTTTGCCGTAGGAGGGAAATAATTTTCTTTCTTTTTTTTTTTTTTGAGACAGAGTCTCACTCCCTCACCCAGGTTGGAGTGTAGTGGCACGATCTCAGCTCACTGCAACCTCTGCCTCTCGAGTTCAAGCAATTCTCCCGCCTCAGCCTCCTGAGTAGCTGGGACTACAGGCATGCACCACCACACCTGGCTAATTTTTGTATTCTTAGTAGAGATGGGGTCTCACCCTGTTGGCCAGGCTGGTCTCAAACTCCTGACTGCAGGTGATCTGCCTGCTCAGCCTCCCAAAGTGCTGGGATTACAGGCGTGAGCCACGGTGCCCAGCAGGGGAGAAATAATTTTCTATAGACAAAATCTTAGTGTCAAGAGGACCAAAGAGGCATTTCTGTCATTTAAATGTTTCTCATCCTCTTCAGCCTCCTTGTTGCTTTTCTGTTGGGGGTAGCTTGTAATCGTAAGTTCTTTTTTTTTTTTTTTTTTGAGACAGAGTCTCACTCTGTTGCCCAGGCTGGAGTGTGCAGTGGCGCCATCTCGGCTCACTGCGAACTCCGCCTCCCGGGTTCATGCCATTCTCCTGTGTCAGCCTCCTGAGTAGCTGGGACTACAGGCGCCCATCACCACGCTCGGCTAGTTTTTTTTGTATTTTTAGTAGAGACGGGGTTTCACCATGTTAGCCAGGATGGTCTCGATCTCCTGACCTCGTGATCTGCCCGCCTCAGCCTCCCGAAGTGCTGGGATTACAGGCGTGAGACACCGCGCCCAGCCTGTAAGTTTTTTTTCAATGTTTTGTATCTGGAAAGTAGCTGGGCTGGTAGTGTTGTTGGTTTGGAGAAACTGTGGTGCATGTGGTTGGTTAAACGAGGCCTGTGCATTCTTTGGTTCTGTAGCAAGGCCTTGAGAGGAAAGTTAAATTAAAGCAATATGAGGGCTGAAAGCCATCTGGATGTGACCCGGTAAGGTGCCAGCAGCAAGACCCCAAATACAGGTACTGCTTCGTTGGGTTGAAGACTTATGGCATTGTTTGTTTGTTTGTTTGTTTGTTTTTGAGATAGGCTCTTGCTCTGTCACCCAGGCTGGAGTGCAGTGGTGCAGTCTTGGCTCACTGTAACCTCCGCCTCCTCGGTTCAAGCGACTCTCCCACCTCAACCTTCCAAGTAGCTTGGACTATAGGCGCATGCCACCATGCCCAGCTAATTTTTGAAATTTTTTTGTAGAGACGGGGGTCTCACCATGTTGCCCAGGCTGATCTTGAACTCCTGAGTTAAAGTGACCTGCCTTCCTTAGCCTCCCAAAATGCTGGGATTACAGTCGTGAGCCACCGTGCCCGGCAACCTCATGGCTTGAAGCATTTTGGTTAGCCATCTCGTGATCTTTTTGTGTTATATATCAGGCAAGCTAGGTGTCAGCTCGTTTTGTGCAGAGAGATCTTAAGTAATGAATAACTGTGCTGAGCTCCGGGTAGTAGAGCTGGAGCTTGAGTCCCTGTCTTCTAGGGGAGCACCCAGTGCCATTTCTGTAACCTCATACTGAAACCTTCCAGCAGCCCTGCCTCTCTCTCTTGGTAGCATGGTTTCTGTAGATGCATTTACCATTCAAGGGAGCAGTAAGTCTGGCCCTGTTCTAGGTGCTGAGGATTCCACAGCAAGTAAAATCCATTTCTGCCTCCCATAATACAAGTGATATAAATACGATGTAAATGCTAGTATAATGTTCAGTCAAAGCACTGTTTTGGTGTTCTAGAGAAAGTGTATAAAAATTAGAGACATTTGTACAGAACTCTTGAGTGTGAACTGCTTTCTAGATGTTTTCTGAAACCTGTAACATTTGTGTGTGACGAAAATGAGAGCTGATATTCCTTTGCTTGCAAATAATGGAAACTCCACAAAAACTAGTGGAAACTGAAAAGAGGACCTTCTTGCATATGTAATAAGGAAGGTCAAGAATGAAGATGGTGTTTGGGATAACGGAATCCAGGGAGTGAATGAGGTCAGGTGTGAGTCTACCTGTTTGTCTGCATAGTTGTTTGTCTCTCCCTCCCTGTCTCTTTTTATTTGTGATACAATTCACACATCATGACATTCACCCATTTAAAGTGTATAATTCAGTGGCTTTTAGCATCTTCACAAGATTGTACAACCATCATCACTATCTAATTTTATCACATTTTCCTACTCCAAAAAAACCCCCACAAAACTCCATACCTGTTAGCAGCCACTCCCCCATTCTCCCCTCCTCCCAGCCCCTGGCAACCACCAGTGAGCTTTCTTCTCCCCCTCCCCTCCCCTCCGCCTCCCCTCCCCTCCCCCTCCCCTCCCCTCCGCTCCCCCTCCCCTCCCCTCCCCTCCTTTTGCCTCCCTCCCCCCTCCCCTCCCCTCTCCCCTCCCCTCTCCCCTCTGCTCCCCTCTCCTCTCTGCTCCCCTCCCCTCTGCTCCCTCTCCCCTCCCCTCTCCCCTCTGCTCCCCTCTCCCCTCCCCTCCCCCCTCCCCCCCGCTCCCCTCTCCCCTCTGCTCCCCTCTCCTCTCCCCTCTGCTCCCCTCTCCCCTCTGCTCCCCTCTCCCCTCCCCTCTGCTCCCTCTCCCCTCCCTCCCCTCCCCTCCCCTCCTCTCCCCTCCCCTCCCCTCCTCTCCCCTCCCCTCCCCTCCTCTCCCCTCCCCTCCCCCCTCTCTATCTTCTTCCTTTCCTTTCCTTTCTCTTTTTCTCTCCCCCTCTCTCTCTCCCTTTCTCTCTTTCTCTCTTTCAAGATGGAGTCTCACTGTGTCATCCAGGCTGGAGTGCAATGGCATGATCTTGACTTACTGCAACCTCCACCCCCTGAGTTCAACGATTCTTCTGCCTCAGCCTGAAGTAGCTGTGATTACAGGCACCCGCTACCGCTGCTGGCTAATTTTGTATTTTAGTGGAGATGAGGTTTCACCATGTTAGTCAGGCTGGTCTCTAACTGACTTCATGTGTCACCCGTATCAGCCTCCCAAAGTACTGGGATTACAGATGTGAGCCACCATGCCTGACCAATTTTCTGTCTCTATGGATTTAACTTCTCCATATCAATGGAGTCATACAACATGTGGGCCTTTGTGATGGTTTTCTTCTACTTAGCATAGTGTTTTCTAGGCTTATCCATGTTATAGCATGTATCAGTTCTTCGTTCATTTTTATTTTATTTTATTTTTTGAGACAGAGTCTTGCTCTGCCGCCCAGGCTGGAATGCAGTGGCATGATCTTGGCTCACTGCAACCTCTGCCTCTCGGGTTCAAGTGATTCTCCTGTCTCAGCCTCCAGAGTAGCCGGGGTTACAGGCATGTGCCACCACGCCTGGCTAATTTTTGTATTTTTTAGTAGAGACAGGGTTTCTCCGTGTTGGCCAGGCTGGTCTCGAACTCCTCACCTCAGGTGATCTGCCTGTCCCGGCCTCCCAAAGTTCTGGGATTACAAGCGTGAGCCACCATGTCAACCTTATAGTTGAATAATATTCCATTGTATGAATAGACCACATTAAAAAAAAGTCCATTCACCAGTTGATGGACATGAGGGTTGTTTCCGCTTTCAAGCTATTGCACATAGTGCTGCTGTGAACATTTGTGTACAAGTTTTCGTGTGGACATATGTTTTCACGTCTCTGGGGTATTTACCTAGCAGTGGAATTTCTGGGTCATATGGTAACTCTATATTTTACTTTTTGAGGAACTGCCAAACTTTTCCAGAGCAGCTGCATCATTTCACATTCTTAGCAGCAGTGCACGAGGGTTCTAGTTTCTCCACATTCTTGCCAACACATTATGTGTCATTTTGATTGGACTAGGTTATCTTTTATGTGCCTTTTAATTCAGGAAGTATGATTTTATGAAAAAAATTTGTTTTCGATATGTGATAGAAATCTGCAAAGGAATTAATTAATATGTATGAAAATGAAATGACAAATAGCTGTTTTAAGTTTATTTTCTTCCCACTGTGTTCTTGGGTCATTCATTTTATGAAGGAACAACAAACTCCTGTTCTGAGCATACTTGTGTATTTTTTCTAAAAACAGATGGTAGCCAGAAAACAACTGGGATTTCATTAAGAAAATCTTATCAGTTTGTTGATTTGTAGGCATTTCTCTCCCCTCTCCCCACAAAAATGATTCTTATCAAGAGGAGGAAAGGACAATAAGCTGGGAAATGGGAGGTAAGGATGTCTGGTATCAGATTTCACGCAGAGTGCAAACATCTTGTGCTGGTCTTTTATTGCCCTTTCTGCCCTGTACCTCCTACTGCTTCTACCAAGAGGAGTGGAATGCAGTTCTTAAACCAGCTGTTTTGTTTTGTGTCGTTTAAAAACAGGATATCCCACTAGTTTTTTGAGAGTTCTTAGTGGGACAGTTTTATACATTTTATAAAATCTGTGTCTCTTTGCTCCATTTACTTGTCTTTCTTGGCTTGTTCTGCTGTCTCCTCTCCTCTCCTCTCCCCTCCCCTCCCCTCCCCTTTCTTCCTTCTTTCTTTCCTTTCTTTCCTCCCCTTCCTTCCATCCATCCATCCATCCATCCATCCATCCATCCATCCATCCATCCGTCTTTCTGTCTTCCTTGATGGAGTCTTGCTCTGTTGCCCAGGCTGGAGTATAGTGGCATGATCTCGGCTTACTGCAACCTCTGCCTCCTGGGTTCAAGCAATTCTCCTGCCTCAGCCTCCCGACTGCCTGGGATTACAGGCGCCCGCCACCATGCTTAGCTAATTTTTGTATTTTTAATAGAGATGGGGTTTCACCATGTTGGCCAGGCTTTTTTTAAAAAAATTTTTTTTTTTTTTTTTTTTTTTAATTTTGAGGCAGGGTCTTGCCCTATCACCCAGGCTGGAGTGCAGAGGCACAGTCACACCTCACTGCAACCTCCGCCTCTTGGGCTCAAGCCATCTTCCGACCTCAGCCTGCCGAGTAGCTGGGACTACAGGCGTGTGCCACCATGCCCAGCTAATTTTTATATTTTTTGCAGAAACAGGGTTTTGCCATGTTGCCCAGGCTGGTCTCAAACTTCTGAGCTCAAACGATCCTCCCACCTCAGCCTCTCAAAAGTGCTGGGATTCCAGGCATGAGCCACCATGCCTGGCCTGTCCTACTGTTTATATTACATAATTATTCCCTATGGAACAGAGAGACCAGATAGGGAGGGCATTAGAGTGGCGTAGTTTACCTCTGTGCTTTTTAGAGCCAGAACTGTTTTATTTTATTTAATTCTAATTTTACCTTTTTTTAAGAGATGGGGGTCTTGGCTTATCTTGTTCAGGCCGTAGTGCAGTAGCATGATCAGAGCTCACTGTATCCTCGAACCTCTGGGCTCAAGGGATCCTCCTGCCTTAGCCTCCCAACTATGGGAGTATTTTTTTTTTTCTTTTGAACAGAGTTTTGCTCTTGTTGCCCAGGCTGGAGTGCAATGGCTCAATCTCAGCTCACCACAACCTATCCCTCCCGGGTTCAAGCAATTCTCCTGCCTCAGCCTCCTGAGTAGCTGGGATTACAGGCATGCACCACCACACCCAGCTAATTGTATGTTTTTAGTAGAGATGGGGTTTCTCCATGTTTGTCAGGCTGGTCTTGAATGATTTTTTAGTTAAAAAATTTTTGTAGAGACGAGATCTCACCATCTTGCCCAGGGTGGTCTTGAACTCCGAGGCTCAAGTAATCCTCCCACTTTGGACTCCCAAAGTGTTGAGATTACAGGTGTGAGTCACTGCACCCAGCCTAGAGCTAGAACTATTTTACAAGCCATCCACTCTTTCCTAGTGCCTGGTATATGATTGGGGAGGGGGTATTAGGAGATATTTGGTGGAAGGATGGACTTGTGGAAGTATGAGGGATGGAAGAATGGGTGGGTGGGTGGAACAATTTACAGATGGATGAATTATTTTAGGCATGTTGGCTGATTCTTTAGGTCCGCTTTCTAATAAACATATATATATGTTGGCTACATAAGGATTGTTAACTAATAGATGGAATAATTTGACTTGTATTCGTTGTATCGTCACATTCCTACAATGTTTGAGGTACTCTCAGCAATTTGGAGATGTCTCATTTCTTTTAGTGTTAAAAATTGTTTCTGGGACTATTTCTGGTCACTGTAGTTTGAAAGATTAACTGAAAAGGTGTTGTAAGGAATTGTGAGGAAGGTGGGGGAAATCAGATTCTAAAACTCAGGACTGAGGCCAGACATAGACATGGTGGCTCACGTCTGTAATCGCAGCACTTTGGGAGGCTGAGGTGGGTGGATCACCTGAGGTCAGACGTTCGATACCAGCCTGGCCAACATGGTAAAACCCAGTCTCTACTAAAACTACAAAAATTAGCTGAGTGTGGTGCTGCATACCTGTAGCCCCAGCTACTTGGGAGGCTGAGGTAGGAGAATCACTTGAACCCAGAAGGCAGAGATTGCAGTGAGCCGAGATCACGCCACTGCACTCCAGCCTGGGCGGCAGAGCTAGACTCCATCTAAAAATAATAATAATAATAATAAAACTCAGGACTCAGTTGGCAAGTTGGAACCCATAACTATGGGAATAAACTCTTTACAGAATCACACATTTATAATTGAGGCATCCTGCCATTTAGCATAGTTCGTTTTGGTTTTGATTTTTGATTGGAAGTGTGGGATGGCAGTGAATCTTTGTATCTTTTCCTTTGGAACAATGACCAAAGATTAGTGTATTGTTGGTGATATCTTTTACCACTTTCTTTTCTTCTTTTCCTCCCTTTCCACCTCTTACTATCATAAACTTTTCATGTTATCCTTTGGATGAAAGCTGCTGTTCCTAGTGGTGACAGAGTTTGACATTGTGGGCAGGATAAGGAGAAGGAATGTGGGTGCTATTCGATCCTTACCATCCGGCGCACTAGAGAGCTGGGAAGGACCAAAAACATGGGACAAATTGGTCTGTGAACTTTATGGTAATGAGCACAGGCAGGCCTCAGTTTACAACCCTACTTTGTTTTTTTAGGTGTGTTTATTAGTATTTGGAACACTGTGGTCTTCAGTGGCAATAGTGTTTTTTTGTTTTTGTTTTTGTTTTTTTTTTTTTTTTGGAGATGGAGTCTCGCTCTGCCACCCATGCTGGAGTGCAGTGGCACGATCTTGGCTCACTACAACCTCTGCCTCCCTGGTTCAAGCGATTCTTGTGCTTCAGACTCCCAAGTAGCTGAGATTACAGGCCCGTGCCACCACATCCAGCTAATTTTGGTATTTTTAGTAGAGGCAGTGTTTCACCATGTTGGCCAGGATGGTGTCGAACTCCTGACCTCAAATGATCCGCCCTCCTCGGTCTCTCAGAGTGCTGGGATTACAGCACCATGCCCAGCCGCAGTAGTGTTACAAATGATCCTTTAGCCCACAGGCAAGCTTGAGAAATGATGATGACGATGATGATGTAGCTGAAAGCTATAAATAGATGAAATATATTCCTTCAAAAAATGAAGAGTATTTCAGCAGTAGGCCAGTCTGGGGAGTTACCCAACATTTCTGGCAGTGTCTTTGAGAAGAAATTATGTCTGAATTCTGAAGCACAATGTCAGGAACACATTTTCCCCTGGGATTTAATGACGGGATCAGCTCTCTGATGGGCACGGGACAGTTGTTCTTGTGGTTGCCTATATAGAGAATAAATGTCTATAATTGTATTCCAGCCCAAAGAAAAATATTACAAATTCAGGACTCTCAAACCACACATTTCCAACATTATCAATTGTATGCTCACCAAGTTTCTCTCTTGAGACTCCCTTTATTACTTTTCCTTCCTCTGTAGTCGGTCAGGGTGGAGCTTTGACTTGCCATCTCCTTCAGCTCCGCATCCTTTGACCTGAGCCTAAAAACCACCTGTGTTCCTTTCAGGGCCTATATGGCCATGGCTGAACTGAAGCTTTCCTCTGTGGAATTGGATGCAGTTCTTCAGAAATGATTGCCAGCTTCGGGTTTAAAACCCTGTAGTCTCAAGACAAGGAAATGAATCAGAGGGACTCATTTAGCTGTTATGGGTGCCCTACTCTGTTTGAGTACTCTATGGCAAGGACCTATGAAGGCCACCGACTGCTGTGGGGGATGCCTGGGTGTCCAGGGATGCTTTGGAGACTGGCTGCTATCACTTCAGGTCCCCTGTGGAGGGTGGCTGTCTCTGCAGGGGAGAAGTCTTAGATTTCACCTTCCCCTTCATTTCTGAATCTTAGGATTGTGCCCCAGCTCACAGTGCTCCTTCATCCATGGGGCTTGCGTTAGCGCTGCATTTGTCATACTCATTTTATACCTGTGATGATGCCGCCACCCCCCCCCCCACCCCTGCCCTTTTTTTGTTGTTGTTGTTGAGACAGAGTCTTGCCCTGTTGCCGGGGCTGGAGTGCAGTGATCTTGGCTCACTGCAACCTCTGCCCTCTGGGTTCAAGCGATTCTCCTGCCCAGCCTCCCAAGTAGCTGGGATTACGGGCGCCCACCACCGCACCCAGCTAATTTTTTGTATTTTTAGTAGAGACAGAGTTTCATCATGTTGGCCAGGCTGCTCTCGAACTCCTAACCTCAGGTGATCCACCTGCCTTGGCCTCCCAAAGTGCAGGGATTACAGGCATGAGCCACCGTGCCCGGCTGATGAGCACCTTGCTTTGCTCCTCTCTCCATGCTTATCTGCAAGTGGCTAAGTTTTCTGACAAGCTTTGCATTGGGGTTTGCAAGCATTTGGGAGTTGAGATAGCGTCTGAGGTTAAAGAGCACAGTGGACAGGCTTTGTCTGCATGGTTCCAATAATCTGTATTAAAAGTCGGCTCTCCCTTAAAAAAAAAAAGCAGAATGGACAGAGAGGAGGAAAAGAAGAGTGTTCTTCTAGCACCACTGCCCACTTATCAGCCTCTGCTCCCCTTTTCCTTATGTTTGTCAAAGGGTTTGAATTAGACTGCAGAGGCTACTTTCTCTATTCTGTGTGTACCCAGTTTTAATGATACCAGAAATTGGGTCTGCCCCAGCTATACTTTATCTGAACTGACCTCCATTCTTGGGATTTTTGAAATTCATGGGATTTAGACAACAGAGTCTGCTTTCAATTAACTAGGTCGCTGACAATGAATGGTTTTGTAAACGCCTTCAATTTGACCATTGCTCTAGAACACTGTATTACTCTAGAATAGTGATTCTCAACTAGAATGAACCTGCAGTCCCCAACAAAGAATCATCTAGTCCACAATGTCAGTAACACCGAGGTGGAGAAACTTGTATTACAACTTCATGTTGTAAAAGCCACGTGTCCTTTGATGTGTCTTTGAGTAATAAGAATCGGAAAAAAAAAGCATCTGGTAAGTTGGAAAGATAACTCCCACTTCCAACAGAAGAAGAAAAAAAAAAGGACTGTAAAACAGAAAAAGTGCTGCTTAAGTCCTTGGTGCTCACAACCTGTTTCTGCAGTTCATCAAGAACCAATATCCCCACTCCCTAGGCCCTGCGTTAGAGATCTCCTAAGCCAGGTGACTTCTTGGCTGAGTCATTCAGGCAAAAAGAGGAAAACTTTCTTTTGGGGGTTGAATTTACTGCAGATTTAAATAGCCATGTTAATTTATCTGATGCATTACAAAGTTATTTGACCTCTGTGTTTTTTTATTTTATTTTATTTTTTTGGAGATAGAGTCTCCCAGGCTGGAGTGAGGTGGTGCAATCATGGCTCACAGTACCCTTTACTTCCCAGCCTTAGGTGATCCTCCCACCTCAGCCTCCCAAGTAGCTGAGACCAGAGGCATGCACCACCATGCCTGGCTTATTTTTTGCATTTTTAAAATAAGAGACAGGGTGTCTCCAGGATGCCCAGGCTGGTCTCAAACTTTTGGGCTCAGGCAATCTGCCTGCCTCGATCTCCCGGAGTGCTGGGATTACAGGCGTGAGGCACTGTGCCAGCCCTCTGCATCTTTAAAAAGGAAAAAGCAGATCACATTTCAAGAGCAGATTTTGAGTTTGTCATGTAGGTGGCCAGAGAATCCTAAAGTGAGGTACTTAACATAGGCGAGAGAAACAGCTGTGGGAGATGAGCAGGCACAGTGCCCTGTTCCGGGGCTGAGACTAAGTTGTACGTTTGGCTAAAGAATGTTCTCTTTTTCGTGAACCTGTAATTAGAACATGCCGTACAGAATGGTATTTAAAGTCCACTGTCATCTCTTTTTAGGGTTGTTTCTCTAACTTATTTTTAAACTTATTTTTTCAATCAGAGTTCAGGAAAGAAGATCATTTTTAAAATCGGAAGAGAAATGTAATAGTTTTTAAAAGGGCAACAGGAGGTTAAAATTTGTGATGGTGATACTATCCTCTTTA
The DNA here is from genome assembly GCF_006542625.1 of Nomascus leucogenys. Lineage (NCBI taxonomy): Eukaryota > Metazoa > Chordata > Mammalia > Primates > Hylobatidae > Nomascus > Nomascus leucogenys. The sequence goes on along the minus strand of NC_044386.1, from coordinate 15,982,046 downwards.
TCTTAAAGCAGAGGTCAGCAACTTTGTGTGTCAATATTTTAGGCCTTGTGCAGCAGCTTCACTTTGCCGTTGGAGTGGGAAGGAGTCATAGGTAATAGGTGATGAATGGGCCAGATGGGGAGGTATCACCAAGCAGGAGGCAGTTGGCCACGGTTTTATGATTTTCTTCCAAGGAAGGGGATAATTGTCCACAATGACACCATGGTACAATCTATCACAACCTCATCCTTAGATTAGCTTGGGCAAGTCTCCTGCGTGGTCTCTTTGCCCCTCTAGTCTATGTTAATGGAGAGCAGAGACTTAATGAATTCAACATGGCCCTTGAATTTCATCATTATGGGGTTGTTGTTGTTTTGATATGTTTCTCAACACCTCTGTTTCTCAGTTACAGAAATGTGATTGGGCTTTCCTACTGTGGAATGGTTAAGAATGTTCATGTGCATTTGAGAAATATGTAGGCTGGGAAAACAATTTTTTAAAAATGATGGCCGGGTGCGGTGGCTCATGCCTGTAATACCAACACTTTGGGAGGCTGAGGCGGGTGGATCACGAGGTCAGGAGATCGAGACCATCCTGGCTAACACAGTGAAACCCCGTCTCTACTAAAAATACAAAAAATTAGCTGGGCATGGTGGCGGGCGCCTGTAGTCCCAGCTACTCGGGAGGCTGAGGCAGGAGAATGGTGTGAACCCGGGAGGCAGAGCTTGCAGTGAGCTGAGATTGCGCCACTGCACTCCAGCCTGGGTGAGAGAGTGAGACTCCGTCTCAAAAAAAAAAAAAAAAAGAAAAGAAAAATAAAAATGATTTGATACTATTGAGTTATAATTCCATAGAGAGAAATTCACCCATTATAGGTGCCCAGTAGAATGCATTTATACAGTTGTGCAGCCATCGCCACAGGGCAGTTTTAGGACAGATTTCCACCTTTTTCACTCAGTCACTGTCCCTCCTGCACCCAGCTCTGGGTAGCCATTCAGCTGTTGTCTGTGTCTATGGATTTGCCTTTTCCAGAAACTTCATATAAATGGAACCACACAAGCCTTTTGTGTCTGGCTTCTTTCACTTACCATGATGTCTGTGGTCCATCTTTGTTGGTGAATGTATCAGTGATTCTTTTTTTTTTTTAAATTTAAGTAACTGAGGAGTCTCATTGTGTGGATTTATTCTGAGTATCTCTATACCAGTTACTAGACCTTTGAATTGTTTCCAATATTTTGCTAGTAAGAATATTGCTGCTATGAATATTTGCACACAGGACTTAATTTTTTTTTTTTTTTGAGTAGACGACTATCTAGGAGTTAAATTGTTGGGACATGTATGATAAGATTATGTTGAGCTTTTTAAGAATTGCCAAACCATTTTCCAAAGCAGATGTACCATTTTACATTCTCAGTTTCTCTACATCCTCACCAACATTTGGTAAAGTCAGCCCCTTTTTATTATATCCAGGAAATCATTGTTGGCAGTAGAAAATGGAACCTCTGTGAACCTTACGTTTGAAGAAAAGGATGGTATTGCCTCTCTGTCTTATAGGATTGCTTTAAAGTTCAAAGGGGGATAGGAATTTATGTGCAAGTGCTTTATATTGCAGAAACGTTTCTGGTGATTATGTACAGAAAAATTTTTAGCCTTTATATTAGCACTCACATATTTGTCTCAGAAATTAAGATGCAAACTTGTCCACGTTTTAATAAAATGTGTATGTTATGATCAAACTTGTGCCACCTGCTTATAAAGGCAATTTTTAATCAAATTGTGAGCCTTTTCCATATGCTAGGTTACCTATATTATGTATTAAATTATCAGCCTTATTTAACAATGACTGAATGTAATAGTTTGCATATGGTGGGCAAATTTTTATTTCCCACTCCAACTTAGATGGTCTGGTAAATGTCTGCCTGTGACTTCGTTTTCAATTGCTTGTGGGTGGCCACTTTGGGACCTGGGCACATGTGTTCTAATAGAGTGGAAGTAGAAAGATTGGGGTCTCAGAGAAAGCACCAGGAACAATCTATGTAAAAAATACCTATTTCAGCGGCTTAACTTTGCAATTCCGATTCTATGAAAATTGCCAGTTAATACTTTTTCAAAGAACAAAGGGGGTGTTTTGAATGCATTTCCTTCCCACCTGTGGAAGACAGCTGTTTGTGATAACCTAGGAAAACTGGCCAATGGGCTGTGGATTTGAAATCTGGCCTGGATTTTGTAAAAGTTGCTTATCAGCAGTTCTTCACACCTGTTGGAAAAGACCTTTGGACTACAGGAGCTGAACTGTGTGTTTGATCATAAAGCACTGTGTCAACAAAGGGCTTTGTAGTACTTTCAAACGAAAGGGTAAAGAGACCCACAGTGAGATGCGAAGCCAAAGAAACTGCACGCTGGAGTGAAAAAATAGGTTCTGGGTGGCCTGTGGAAGCCAAAAGGTACATATTAATCCTGCTGACAATTTATATTAATTTGCCGACAATTTATATTAATTAACATTAGTTGCATAATCTCAATTTCATTCTTACTTAAATAGACAATTTTAATTGGGAAACAGGTGTGTGAAATCCTTTTTAATGAAAACAATGCTAGTGATGGTCACAACACACAGAAAGCTTTGGACTAGGGGTTCTGGGATGGAGCTACACTGGGAGTTATTGTTTCCTGATTTTAACCTAATGAGTAAAAGTTCTTGCCTTATATCACTTTGAACATTTTCATTGCTGCGAGCATGGGCGTGTGTGTGTTTTGGGAGGTGTGTATTTAAAAGCTTTCAAATATTGCAGTCCCTGACATGTGAATTAAAGAGAAGCTGAAAAAAGTCATCAGGCACTTGGAATCTTTTTCTAGAATGTTACAAATAATGCGGCTTGGGTATGGAGTGATATTTGAGAGACCAGCGTCTTAGCAGATGCCTGAAGTCAGTGTTCTTTTTGGAAGCAGCTGTTTGCTAATAAAGAAATCAGGACTGACAGACAGTTGTTAAGTCTCATTCTTCATGTGTGTTATCAGTGTCTCAGCCTGAAGCAAGAGTAGGGGGTGAGGGACTTGTGTGCAAATAAGTACTGGCCCCGGTTGGTGCTGTGTGTTCTTTAAATAGGCAGGCCTCAGGATTTATATAGGAGCACTTAATATTCATTTTTGATGCTATTTTCCATCTTTATAGCAGAGGATTTAAACTCCTCTTTGGAGCATCTTTGAAGAACTATGAATGGAGTAAACAACTTAAAACCTCCATAGTATGTACCAGGGAAATGAGTGCCTATGGGGAGGGCCTCTTACAGATAAGGTCACAATAGGGGATACTAGGAGAGTCGTAGAACTCTCAAGGGAACTGTGTGAGTTGGTCAGAGGGGAAAGGAGTCTGTTCCATTTCAATATTGAGATCTCCAGCCACTGTGATTTTAGAAATGCTTGTAGAACCGCTTTCTGGGGATTCTAGCTGGCCCGCCCCAAATTCATTCATCAAACAAAGAGTGACTTAACTGTGGATCCCGAGTAACAATTAACATTTGAGGTCCTGGCTTGTGGATTTTATTTATTTATTTATTTATTTTTTGAGATAGAGTTTACTCTGTCACCCAGGCTGGAGTGTAGTGGCACGATCTCAATTCAGTGTAACCTCTTCCTCCTGGTTTCAAGCAATTCTCCTGCCTCAGCCTCCTGAGAAGCTGGGATTACAGGCATGCGCCACCATGTCTGGCTAAGTTTTGTACTTTTTTGGTAGACACGGGGTTTCACCATGTTGGCCAGGCTGGTCTCAAACTCCTGACCTCAAGTGATCTACCCATCTCGGCCTTCCAAAGTGCTGGGATTACAGGAGTGAGCCACCACGTCCGGCCTCTGGCTCGTGGATTTTAAACAGTGTCATCGCGGGCACTGAGGGAATGGAGTAACCTTTATGTCAGATTTTGTGTCTTCTTAAATGTTCCTTCCTAGGAAGATGAGAGAGAACAAATAGTTACGTGTGATAACAAGCCATTTAAGGTGACTCTGTGTTGTTAGATTTTAATTGCTGACTGATTTATGAATGCATTTGATTTATTTATGAATTATTTTCAGGAGACAAGTAGAGTCAGTGTGATGTGTGGGAAGAGCATGCGATTAGGAATTTGGAGAGACCTGCCTAGGTCACTAGCTGTGTGGCACTGGGCAAAGTCTTAAGCTCCAAGCTGCAATTTCCTCTTGGAATTGAGAGGATTCCTAGTTTACGGAAGGTTAGTCTTCAATATAATGTCATTGAGGCATCTTAGCACATGACCCTGATATATCGGGGGTACTCCTTTACTGGAGGTGACTATGTTTGCTATTGATTGGCACCATTTAAAGTAGCGTAAAATGATGAGTTTACCGGCGTGTCATTTATCCCCTGCCAACTCTATGTTAAAAGAGCAGTACTAGCTCCTTCAACTGGAACATACCATAACCAGTATATTTCAAATATTTAACAAAGCAGAAATAAATGAAATGAGGTAGAAAATTCTAGAAAAGGAGTTGTTCAGTTAAAGTGCTATTTTAGGAAGGGAGGGAGGGAGAAAAAAATAAAGTGCTATGTCAAGTGATAATTTTGTTCTATTTCCACTTGAATACATTGATTCGTAAGGATGTGCTTGGTGTCATTTTTGTTGGAATTGAAATTGTTGAGCAGAGTAGAAAAAGTTTAATTGAGATACTGAAGCTCAGTGTTGCATTCCATCATATGGGTATACGTTATAAAGGTAATTCTTTTTTTTTAAATTTTCAGAAGTTTTTGGAGGACAGGTGGTGTTTAGTTACATGGATATGTTATTCAGTGGTGATTTCTGAGATTCTGGTGCACCCATCACCCGAACAGTGTCCACTGTACCTGTTGTGTAGTCTTTTATCCTTCGCCACCCTCCCACCCTTCTCCCTGAGTCCCCAAAGTCCATCGTGTCATTCTTATGCCTTTGCATCCTCATAGCTTAGCTCCCACTTATAAGCGAGAACGTATGTTGTTTGGTTTTCTATTCCTGAGTGACTTCACTAGAATCATGGTCTCCAACTCCATCCATGTTGTTGTGAATGCCATTATTTCATTCCTTTTTATGGCTGAATAGTATTCATGAAGGTAATTCTTTGAATGACCAGTGAACACCCAGTAATTCCTCCAAACTTTATCACTTGTGTTTGAAAAACGGTTTCATGTGATTAAATCAAAGGAAGATGAAATTGAACCTTAAAAAAGCTCAATATGATATTTCATTTGTCCAGTGGGGAAATGAATAAGTGCAAATGAGATCAGTGCCAAAAAATGTGCCCAAGATTTAAAACGTAGGATCAGGAAGTTGCCATCTTTTAAGATACAATCCTGAACTTTGAAGTTCATTAGGTGTCTCATGTAATCCTAACAAAATTTGTGCTGGTGGACGGAGTTCTGATAAATATTAGAAACTTCACATCCTCTTTTGGATAGTCCAGTTTACTCATGGATTTTGGTATAAGTAGGAGTCAAGGGAGTGGTCTAATGTCCTCCAAGTGGGCAGTGTACCGAACTTTGACCTAAGAGAATGGGAGCCATTAGTTTCTGAAGAGTTCTCAAAGAGGGTGAAGGCTTGTTGTGACCTAGTTAAACTTTTGGTTTCTGGAGCCCAACTGCCTGTCAAGTACTCGCTCAGTGTTTGTGATGTTGGGCAAGTTACTTTACATCTAGGCCTCTGGTTCTCCATCTGTAAAATGGGAATGATCGTAGTGCCTGCTTCTTCATCTCAAATAACATAATCCACCTAAATCAGTTGCATGGTGAGAACACAGGGGCTAGCTACTATTTTCTTAGTCCCTCTTTGCCTTCTATGTCTGATGGGACTCTCAGTCACACTTGTGGATAGTAAAGCCTGTGGATGATGCTTCCCGAAGATTTGTTCTTTGCTTGAGAAAGACATTTACTTTTCAAAAAGATTTTTTTAAAGGAATATAGGAGTTATGGTAATTTCGACAGTAGAGTTTCGCCACAAAATGCAATCCAAACTCAGTTCAATCTTGTTTGTTTTGTTTACAGGGAACACGGGTCTGGCTGAGAGAAAATGGCCAGCATTTTCCAAGTACTGTAAATTCCTGTGCAGAAGGCATCGTCGTCTTCCGGACAGACTATGGTCAGGTGAGAACAAGTCCCTGCAGCTTCCTGACATCCATGGTCTGCTTTGTAGCTGTTCTTGCCCAGGGCACGTGTGCTTGGCCCCCCTACACATACACACGCTTTACATTTTTTTCCTAAGTGATAATTCAAAATCCCAGTGGGAATGTAGAATGTACACTGTGTGTGTGAGATAGATACAATACAGTTCTCTCAAATGGAACACAGCAAATATTACAACTAGTGTGGGGACAGAAGGGCATGGCACTGGCCTGGTTTCCCTCCTGGGTATCTTTTCTGCCTTCTTTCATCTTTTTCAGCAATCAGAAGTATAAGATGCAAGTAATTTGAGCAAAAGTTCAAGTATATTGATACTTGCAGACTGATCAACTTGTTACTTTCTCTTAAAATTCTTAAACTTTCATAGTGTCTTAGTCAGTTTGGGCTGCCATGACAGAATACCATAGACTGAGTGATTTATGAAGAGCAAATATCGAAGTGTCACAGTTCTGGAGCCTGGAAAGTCGAAGGCCATCAAGATGCTGGCAGTTGGGTGTCTTGTGGGGCCTCTGCTCACTGGTTCACAGCCAGCCAGCTTCTGGCTGGGCCTCACATCGTAGAAGGGGGAGTTCTCTTGGGCCTCTTTTATAAGGGCACTAATCCCATTCGTGAAGGCTGCACCTTCATGACCTAGTCACCTGCCAAAGACCCTAACAGCATTGCATGGGAGATTAGGATTTCAACATATTAATTTGGGGGGAGAATACAAACATTCAGTTGAGGCTGGGCGCAGTGGCTCACGCCTATAATCCCAGCACTTTGGGAGGCCGAGTCGGACAGATCACTTGAGGTCATTAGTTCAAGACCAGCCTGGCCAACATGGTGAAACCCCTTCTCTACTAAAAATACAAAGATTAATTGGCTGTGGTGGCAGGCACCTGTAATCCCAGCTAATTGGGAGGCTGAGGCAGAAGAATTTATTTCAACCTGCGAGGCGGAGGTTGCAGTGAGCCGAGATTGCGCCACTGCACTCAGGTCTGGGTGACAGAGCAAGACTCCGTCTCAGAAAACAAACCCTTCAGTTAATCACAAATAGAGTGTTGAAAATACTAGGATCCCACTGAGAATTTAGGGTAATGTTGTCCTGATCACTGTAAGAACAAGACTGACTAAATCACTGAAGCTGAGCCTACTTACCTACCTTGTTAAGCAACTGAAGAAGTTTCTTCTGTTTATAGGAGCGCCACTGTTCCTGATTTTGTTTCTTTAGCGAAAAATGAATGAAAAGTCATATCACCAAAATTAAATATGTCAATCCAGAAACTGGTTTGCTTGATTATATTCTGATGATTATAAGAGAAACCTGGCATCTCCATTTTACTAAGGAAACTGATGTTATAAATTGGCCTCTACCTCAGAGGTATATATTAAAATTTAAGACTTAAGGAAATAAAAGATAGTCAAATGCAAGGATCTAAAACACATATTTTTTTTTATTTATTTATTTTCTGAGATGGATTCTTTCTCTGTTGCCCAGCCTGGAGTGCAGTGGTTCCATCTTGGCTCAGTGCAACCTTTGCCTCCTGGGTTCAAGTGAGTCTCCTGCCTCAGCCTCCCGAGTAGCTGAGATTACAGGTGCCTGCCACCACACCCAACTAATTTTTATATTTTTAGTAGAGATGGGGTTTCACCATGTTGGCCAGGCTGGTCTTGAAATCCTGACCTCGAGTGATCTGCCCACCTCAGCCTCCCAAAGTGAGCCACTATCCCTGGCCAAAACCACATAGTTTATGAATTGAGTTTGCAAGTTGTTGTGTTGAGAATAAAAGCTTCAGGGCCAGTTTCCATAATTTGAGGCAGACGGGCTACTGGGTTATCAAAACTTCTTAGCAGGGGCGGTCTACTTGGTGGAACCATTCTTAGTTCTTGATTTGATAAGCTATAGTAATACTGTGTTTGTAACTCCCTCATTTCTTTTTCTTCTGAGAGTCTTGAATGGATTTTCAGTATATAGATATAACTGTGCTTTGTGGATGTAGATTTCGGGGTATGGGGAGACAGGGGGAACAAAGAGACAGCATGTCTAATGGTCACTGACAGTGTGGACACTTCACCAACACCTAGTCTCTAGTTCCTTCTCCATCAGAGTCTCAGGTAGTATAGTATGATCTGTAGTCTAGGGAGTAAATAAGTGAATTTTGCTCAACTATAGGATCAGGCACTGCTTAAATGTTTAAGGTTCCCTGTAGGATAGGACTGGCCGCATTTTTCTGTCACTCTGCCTGTCTTCCTGTCTCAGTTTCCCCAGATGAGAATTTGGTTTCTTTCAGGACCTGTAGATACTTCTCAAGATGATGTGAAAAGGGAAAACAGTATCTAAATAGTGTCATTCATTTAGCAAAACTGTGTTCCTGAAAGCATTGTAAAATAGGTTTTTCATGTCACTTGATATGGTTTGGCTGTGTCCCCACCCAAATCTCAACTTGAATTGTATCTCCCAGAATTCCCATATGTTGTGGGAGGGACCCAGGGGGAGGTAATTGAATCATGGGGGCTAGTCTTTCCCATGCTATTCCCATGATAGCGAATAAGTCTCATGAGATCTGATGGGTTTATCAGGGGTTTCCGCTTTTGCTTCTTCCTCATTTGCCGCCTCCATGTAAGAAGTTCCTTTTGCCTCCCGCCATGATTCTGAGGCCTCCCGAGCCATGTGGAACTGTAAGTCCAACTAAACCTCATTTTCTTCCTAGTTGTGAAAATGGACTAATACAGTAAATTGGTACCAGGCGTGGAGCCTTGCTGGAAAGATACCTGAAAATGTGGAAGCAACTTTGGAACTGGGTAACAGGCAGAGGTTGGAACAGTTTGGAGGGCTCAGAAGGAGACAGGAAAATGTGGGAAAGCTTTGAACTTCCTCAAGACCTGTTGAATAGCATTGACAGAAATATTGATAATAATATGGACAATGAAATCCAGGCTGAGGTGGTCTCAGATGGTGATGAGGAGCTTGTTGGGAACTGGAGCAAAGGTGACTCTTGTTATGTTTTAGCAAAGAGACTGTTGGCATTTTGCCCCTGCCTTAGAGATTTCTGGAACTTTAAACTTGAGAGAGATGATTTAGGGTATCTGGTGGAAGAAATTTCTAAGCAGCAAAGCATTCAAGAGGTGACTTGGGGGCTGCTAAAGGCATTCAGTTCTATAAGGGAAGCAGAGCATAATGGTTTGGAAATTTCGCAGCCTGACTATGTGATAGAAAAGAAAACCCCCCCTTTTTTTTTTAGATGGAGTCTTGCTCTGTCACCCAGGCTGGAGTGCAGTGGCGCGATCTCAGCTCACTGCAAGCTCCATCTCCTGGGTTCACACCATTCTCCTGCCTCAGCCTCCTGAGTAGCTGGGACTTCAGGCGCCTGCCACCACGCCCAGCTAATTTTTTGTATTTTTAGTAGAGATGGGGTTTCACCCTGTTAGCCAGGATGGTCTCGATCTCCTGACCTTGTGATCCGCCCACCTTGGCCTCCCAAAGTGTTGGGATTACAGGCGTGAGCCACCATGCCCAGCTGAAAATCTCATTTTCTGGGGAGAAATTCAAGCTGGCTGCAGAAATTTGCATAAGTAGCAAGGAGCCTAATGTTAATCCCTAAGACCATGGGGAAAATGTCTCCAGGCCATATCAGAGACCTTCACAGCAGCCCCTCCCATCACAGTCCCAGAGGTCCAGGAGGAAAAAATGGTTTAGTGGGCCAGGCCCAGGTGCCTGTGCTGTGTGCAGCCTAGGGACTTGGTGCCCTGTCTCCCAGATGCTCCACGCTCCAGCTGTAGCTGAAAGGGGCCAATGTACAGTTCAGGCTGTGGCTTCAGAGGGTAGAATCCCCAAGCCTTGGCAGCTTCCACGTGTTGTTGAGTCTGCGGCTGCACAGAAGAATTGAGGTTTAGGGAACCTCTGCCTAGATTTCAGAAGATGTGTGGAAATGCCTGAATGCCCAGGCAGAAGTTTGCTGCAGGGGCGGGGCCCTCATGGAGAACCTTTGCTAGGGCAGCGTGGAAGGGAAATGTTGGTTGGAACCCCCACACAGAGTCGCTACTGGGGTACCACCTAGTGGAGCTGTGAGAAGAGGGCCACCGTCCTCCAGACTGCAGAATGGTAGATCCACTGACAGCTTGCACTGTGCACCTGGAAAAGCTGCAGACACTCAACGCCAGCCCGTGAAAGCAGCTGGGAGAGAGGCAGTACCCTGCAAAGCCACAGGGTTGGAGCTACCCAAGACCATGGGAACCCACTTCTCGCAGCAGTGTGACCTGGATGTGATAATTTTGGAGCTTTAAAATTTGACTGCCCCATTGGATTTCAGACTTGCCTGTGCCCTGTAACCTTTTTGTTTTGGCCAATTTCTCCTATTTGGAATGGCTTTATTTACCCAATACCTGTACCCTCTTTATATCTAGGAAGTAATTAGCTTGCTTTTGAATTTATAGGCTGATAGGCGGAAGGGACTTGCCTTGTCTCAGATAAGACTTTGGACTGTGGACTTTTGGGTTAATGCTGAAATGAGTTAAGACTTTGGGGGACCATTGGGAAGGCTTGATTGGTTTTGAAATGTGAGGACGTGAGATTTGGAGGGGTCAGGGGTGAAATGATATGGTTTGCCTTTGTCCCCATCCAAATCTCAACTTTAATTGTATCTCCTAGAATTCCCATATGTTGTGGAAGGGACCCAGAGGGGAGGTAATTGAATCATGGGGGCCAGTCTTTCCCGTACTATTCTTGTGATAGTGAATAAGTCTCACAAGATCTGATGAGTTTATCAGGGGTTTCTGCTTTTGCTTCTTCCTCATTTTCTCTTGCCACCACCATGTAAGAAGTGCCTTTTGCTTCCTGCCATGATTCTGAGGAGCCATGTGGAACTGTAAGTCCAATTAAACCTCTTTTTCTTCCCAGTCTTCGGTATGTCTTTATCAGCAGCATGAAAACAGACTAATACAGCATTCTTTCCCTTTCTTGTTGAATTATATTTTAATCCCAAAGATGTTTTCCTTTTAGTCTTTGAACTTTTTTCTTTTTAAAAAAAATTATGGTAAGAATCACATAACATTAACTTTACCATCTTAACTATTTTTAAGGGTACTAGGGTTAAGTTTATTCACATTGTTGTTGTGTGGCAGATCTCAAGAATGTTTTCATCTTGCAGCACTGGAACTCCATGCCCACTAATCACTAATTACCCCAGCCCTTGGTAACTACTCTTCTTTCTGTTCCTATGACTTTGATTACTTTAAATACCTCAGTGAGTGGACTCATACAGTATTTGTGCTTTTGTGGCTGGTTTATTTCACTTAGCATGGTGTCCCTAAGGCTCTCAAGATACTTTCTATTCCTATCCTAACTAAGCTTTCTGACAAAGGCTCCTAGGTCGACAACTCTACCAGTCTCTGGGTGCCACTGCCCTTGACTTGTGGTCGGCAACCTGGGCCGTGTGAAGCCCTTGCTGGCTATTGTCCACGGGCAGCTCTCAATGAGGTGGGAGTGGAATGGGTTGGTCGGGTCAGTAGTTCTGATCATTTTCAACAGTATTTATGGGTTGTGGGTTTGGAAGGAACTGAACTATGATAATGTGTACTTAAATGTGAAAACAACGCTGAGCCTTGACCTCTAATCTTCATTTGGTCATCGAATACTTAGTTTTATGTTGTCCACTCTGTCATTCCCAAATATAACAAGTATAATTAGCTTGGTGACTCATGTAGGAATTGCAGGGTTATGAGAAAAGTGAGGCAAAATGTTTAAACTTGGGTTCAGGCTTGGATCAAGAACTGTCAGTGGCCCAAAGACTCTAGTTTGTTTTTCTACTGAGCTACATAGTCTTCCCCTCTTTACGTTACAAGTTCACTGTGGAACATGCAGGACTCGTCACCAAGCATTAGGAGAAGTTCTTTAACTGGTTCTGGTGCCTGGGACAGGAACACTGCACTTAACTGGTCAGGGATAGATTTTTATTTTTTTTTGGAGACAGGATTTTGCTCAGTTACCCAGTCTTGAATGCAGTGGCATGACCATGGCTCACTGCAGGCTCTACTTCCTGGGCTCAAATGATCCTCCCACCTCAGCTTCCCTAGTATCTGGGACCAGAGGCACATGGTTAATTTTGACCCAGCTTGGTATGTTAAGATATTGGTATTTCTGAGAGGAGGGGAGAATTGGACATTACTGTTTAATGGGGATAGTGTTTCAGTTTTGGAAGATGAAACATTAGGAAGATGGATGATGGTGATGATTGCAAAACACTGTAATTGTGCTTCATGCCACTAGACTGTGCACTAAAACATGCTTAAGCTGAAACATTTTATGTTAGCATATATGTAAGCACACACACACAGAGGAAATACCGTGTTTGAGGTCAGATGGTGGGTAAATGGTAGAAATTGTCAAATGACAATTTGTCTGTATCTTTAAAGACAATTTCAGAGAATTTATTTATTTATTTTTTTGTGTGTGTGAATGAGTTTTGCTCTTGTTGTCCGGGCTGGAGTGCAATGGCGCGATCTCGGCTCACCGCAGCCTCCGCCTCCCGGGTTCAAGTGATTCTCCTGCCTCAGCCTCCCGAGTAGCTGGGATTATAGGTGCATGCCACCATGCCCGGCTAATTTTGTATTTTTAGTAGAGACGGGCTTTCTCCATGTTGGTCGGGCTGGTCTCCAACTCCCAACCTCAGATGATTCACCCGCCTTGGCCTCCCAGAGTGCTGGGATTACAGGTGTGAGTCACTGTGCCTGGCTGGGAAATTTTTATTTTACCCAAAGGTGACCTCTTACAATCCATAAAGAGTTTACAAAACTATTAGTGTAATTTTCCTTTGATTTCGAGTGGTGCATACGAATCACCTGTGGATCTTGTGAAAATGCAGATTCTGACAGGCAGGTTGGGGTGGGGCTGGAGAGCGGGCTGAATTTTTCACAAGCCCCTTGGTGATATTGTGTTGCTGGACCAACCACATTGGAGTAGTAAGGATTTTGAAGATGTTCCTGAAAAATGCCTTAGGGTCATAATTACTTAAAATGAAGAGCAAGAAGCACTCAGGTCCTTCCGTATTCCACCAGTATTACTGTTTTGGAGGAAGCAAAGATAAAGACAAGAAGAAGGAGGGCTTTGGGTAAAGTTAGAAGGTTTTTTCTTGCGCTTCGAAGCTTTTCCTTTCCTTTTTATTCTGTGAGCCCTCCCCTGCAGTGGCCAGGGGTTGGGCTGACTGCAGCATAATAATTCTCAGGTGAATTAAAAAGCAGTTTTAAAATCCTGTTTAGTGTTGGAGAAAAAGCAAAGCCATGTGTGTCTAAAATCCTAAAATGGAACCTTAGAAACGGGGTGGCAGGGTATCACAGTGTATTGTTTTGTGTGAGATCACTAAAGGGCATACCTGCCTGCTTCCTTTCCTTTTCTTTTTCCTTTTCCCTTTACTTTTTCCTTTCCTTTCCTTTCCTTTCCTTTCCTTTCCTTTCCTTTCTTTTCCTTTCCTTTCCGTTCTGTTCCGTTCCTTTTTTCCTTCTGTTTTTATTAATTTATTATTATTATTATTGTTTTTTGAAATGGAGTCTTGCTCTTTTGCCCCAGCTGGAGTGCAGTGGTATAATCTCGGCTCACTGCAACCTTTGTCTCCTGTGTTCAAGTGATTCTTCTGCCTCAGCCTCCTGAGTAGCTGGGACTTCAGGCGCCTGCCACCACGCTCGGCTAATTTTTGTATTTTTAGTAGAGATGCACTTTTGCCATGTTGGCTAGGCTGGCCTTGAACTCCTGACCTCAGGTGATCCACCCACCTTGGCTTCCCAAAGTGCTGGGATTACAGGCGTGAACTACCACGTCTGGCCACCTTCTGTTTTTAGCAACAGGGTCTTGCTCTGTCATCTAGGCTGGGGTGCAGTGGTCCAGTCATAGCTCATTGTAACTCCTGGGCTTGAGTGATCCTTCTGTCTCAGTCTCCTGAGTAGCTAGGACTACAGGGGTGCGCCATGCCTGAAAAATTTTTTCCGGAGATGGGGTCTTACTGTGTTGCCCAGGCTGGTCTGGAACTCCTGGCCTCAGGTGACCTGACTCGGTCTTTGAAAGCAATAGGGCCGGGTGCTGTGGCTCACGCCTGTAATCCCAGCACATTGGGAGGCCAAGGCAGGCGGATCACGAGGTCAGGAGATCAAGACCATCCTGGCTAACATGGTGAAACCCCATCTCTACTAAAAATACAAAAAAAAAAAAAAAAAAAAAAAAAAAAAAGCCGGGTGTGGTGGCGAACACCTGTAGTCCCAGCTCCTCAGGAGGCTGAGGCAGGAGAATGGTGTGAACCTGGGAGATGGAGCTTGCAGTGAGCCGAGATGGCGCCACTGCACTCCATGCTGGGCGACAGAGCGAGACTCTGTCTCAAAAAAAAAAAAAAAAAAAAAAGCAAGAGAATTACAGGTGTGAGCCACTGCCCAACCCATGCTTTCTCATTTCATTCAGTCTTTAAGAGAATTTTGTATTCATTCAGCTTTTTTTGTTTGTTTTTGCCAAGGAGATAGTTCTAATGTTAATTTAAAATTTCATTCCACTCTGAAATTTAAACTACTATAGGTTGACACTAGGAATACAGAGAACCAAAGTATTCCATTTGACTTGTAACTTATACTTGCTGTGAAGTATTTACAGATGGAAAAAGAAATGAGCAAATGACACTCTTTCACACTTTATTGAAAAATATATAACTGTGGCCTCTGAAGGCCCCAGCACACAGGCGGGTCAACACATGTCCTACACGTTAGAAATCAGTTGTCTTCTTGGACCACAAGCTTTGGACAGTTTCAGAAAAGCAGGTTTTTTTTTTTTGTTTTTTTTTTTTGAGATGGAGTCTCGCTCTGTCATGCAGGCTGGAGTGCAGTGGCGCGATCTCGGCTCACTGCAACCTCCGCCTCCCGGGTTCAAGCAATTCTCCTGCCTCAGCCACCCGAGTAGCTGGGACTACAGGCACGTGCCACCACGCCCGGCTAATTTTATGTATTTTTAGTAGAGACGGGGTTTCACCGTGTTAGCCAGGATGGTCTTCATCTCCTGACCTTGTGATCTGCCTGCCTTGGCCTCCCAAAGTGCTGGGATTACAGGCATGAGCCACTGCGCCCAGCTGAAGAGCAGATTTTTAAAAGCACCATGGTCCTGCAGGTGATCAACTCATGTAAAAGGGTAAGAAGGAAGACAGCACTAAACGTTTGTCTTTTCTGGAACATCCAGGAGGCGCACGAGCAGTCACTGTAGCACCCTTTAGGAACATTGTAGAATTGATTAATAAGTTTTAAATTTGATTTTTCACCTTGGTAATTAGAATTATTTTATTATCTTTTTCTGGAAAGAGTCTAATTTGATTGCTCTGAAATAGAGTGATATCAGTTTACCTAATTGTATTTTAAGGGGTAGTTATTCAATTTACTGTAGTCCATTTCATCAAGGCGATTGCTCTGTGCAAGGATTCCGTTTGGTATTGTTTGAATTGTCTCTATATGGGGTCTTCTAAAATATTTACTGGTTGAGGATTTAATCATCCAAATCTACAAGTAGACAGCCTCCTCCGTGTCCTTCTCTCTATTTGCAACAGGGATAACTAAGCTTGGTTGAAAACATTCTTCTCATTTTATTAATCCACTAAAAGATCATGGGATTGCATGGGACTTTGAAGTTATCCCCACCTGCTAAGAGAGTCAGACTTCTTCAAGCCACACTGGGAACACAGCACTAATTATTTATAATCACAGCTCCCACTTAAAGCCATCACAGCTCCCACTTAAAGCTGTCTCTGACTTTTTGGTTTGACTCTTTGGTTTTGGTTTGTTGGAGTTAATGCCATCGGCCCAATTTTGTGAAACTTGATAAGAGGTGAGTTAATGTAGTGACTTTTCGTTGCGTTTTTGGTTGTTTTCACACACTTTCCACCCTGTCCAGCTGGTTTTCTTTTGCTCCCCCCTCCCCTTCCCTTTGCCCTCATTGGTGTCATTTTTATGTCCCTTGGATGCCTTATGTCCCTTTTGACCTTTTCATACCCTCCTGTTCAGTACACCATCTGCACACAGTCCTGTCTCCCAGAAAATTCTTCCCCAAGCCTGTTGAATGCAGGGAAATGGTCAGTAGGGGACAGCCTGGCGGGTCTGTCCTTTGGAGCTGACCCCAGGAATTATTAGGAAGAATTGGACAACTAGAGCCCAGTGACTTCAACTTGAGGAGGACAGATCTGAGTGCTGAAGGGAAGTGGTAGATCATAGACATCTGAGCCAGGGGAAAAATCTCATCTGAGAGCCCAGGAAGGCCCGCACGTTCCAGCAGCCAGGGAAGCTGCATTCCAGGCTTCTCACGCAAAGCCAGGTGCTGCGCCGAGGCAGCTGCCGGGGGCACAGGAGCACGGTCCCACTGCTCACTGTGAACTCTTTCCTTGTATGTGGAGCCCGAGGGAGACTTGAGTGAGTGGCAGCTGGCCTGCCCTCCAGGTCCGGCAACTGGCAGGAGGGGACCACCTAGGGTCCGGGAGGGCAGTTCCAGGTTCCTGGGAAGAGCGGCTGTGGGTGGAGACCAGCAGGGAGGCAGTAAACGTGTGAGGATGGAGGAAAAGGCAGTTGGGGGCCACATTTATAATGCATACATAGTGTGATTAGGATTTAATGAGTCTCAAAACCAAACTCAGGGACAGATAGGATTAGATTCTTTTCAGTCAGCTGGCCTGGACATAATTCCCTTGCTTTTCTGTTGTTATTTTTTTTAATGTATATTTTTATCCCAATCATAAAGTGGAGACATCTTACCCCTTTTTCTCTCAAGAGGAAAGAAACAGGAGGTCATTTGCATCATGGCTGTAGCCTCTGAGTCTTACATGTCTCTTGTATTGCAACTGCTGCCTCCAACCCAATTAACCTCTGGGTTCCTGTGAACCATATGAAATTGCCATTTCTAGAGGCCATAAAGGGTTAGAGATCGGCAGTCACATATGGTTCAGCCTAATAGCAAGTTAATGGCCCTCCCTTTTAATTTGGTATCTTTTAGCTTATCATTGATCTGTTGTTCATGGCTTAAAGATAGGATTTTTCTGGTGACTCTTCTGTCTGATGACAGTACAGCTCAACAAAATACAAGTGTTTTTCTGCAGTCCAGTTGAGAGGCAAAGCATATCTCTAAACTAGTCTACCAGCTTTAACGCTGGTGCTGTTACGTATGTGCATTTGCTCACAGCTATAACATTTGTATTCCTTTTGGGGTTTTCACTTTTTCTGCTGGGTGTCTAAAGGATTTGCTGTTACTAGTTTCTTCGGCAAATAGCCACGTTTGAATTGAAAGGAAAATGAATGAATAAATACACAATTTTTTTTGGACTAAAGCTTGGGTTTTCCTCTGTTGTTTCATGTGTGTGTGTGTGTGTGTGTGTGTGTGTGTGTGCGTGTGTGTTTGGGTAAATAAATATGGCATAAAACTTACCATTTAATTTTAACCATTTTAAATGTATTAGTGGCAGTAATCACATTTATAATGTTGTGCTATCACACCACTATTTCCAAAACTTTTTCATCACTCCAAACAAAAACTCCAAGCATGTTAAGCAGTAACTCCGTTTGTTATTTATTACTACTACTACTACTATTATTATTATTATTATTTTTGAGACGGAGTCTCACTCTGTCACCTAGGCTAGAGTGCAATGGTATGATCTCGGCTCACTGCAACCTCCGCCTCCCAGGTTCAAGCAAGTCTCCTGTCTCAGCCTCCCGAGTAGCTGGGACTACAGGCACCTGCCACCATGCCCGGCTAATTTTTGTATTTTTAGTAGAGACAGGGTTTCACCATATTGGTCAGGCTGGTCTTGAACTCCTGACCTCAGGTGATCTGCCCACCTCGGCCTCCCAAAGTGCTGGGATTACAAGAGTTGTAATTTATTTTTAAACTACTTTCCTCTTGGATACCTTTTTTGTACTGTTTTACAAAATAATAGCACATTTGAAAGTATGGTTCGTATCTTTTCTTAAGAAATAGACGACGTCAAGAAAGATTTGTTGAGACTCAGCCCCGGATTCCAGGAATGGAGAATCCGATAGCCCATCTTAGATCTGCTGAGGATGCCAGACCGCTGAGCCCTGGCCACGTGCTGTGCATGTCGGGGTGGGCGGGCTATCCCTGCATGTGGGTGAAGGGTCCTTCTCTGGAGGAAGGTGGGTTGCACAGCCACCCTAAAAGTAAAGGGAAAGAGGACTGTGCTAGTGATAAGTGACAGATAATTTTTTAAAATCCGATGTATAGTCTTTGGCTTCTTTTTTTGAAACTTTAGTAGTGCTCCATCTGTTATACTTGGAATTCACTTCAATCAGAACAGTTGCAGCTGTATGAAAAAGACAGCATTGAGCTGGGCAGCTCTTCAATTCTCTGTGCTTTTCCCACATTTTGCTGTTGCTCCTGGAAATACCCACCTCTGAGACGGACACTGAACACCAGCCTACACAGAGTTCCTTAGAATCAGCGGTCTATACTCCAGAGATTGAACACCACTGGGACTTTCATTCTTGCTTTCAAGACCAAGGAAAATGCAACTTGTCCAGCTTGGTTCTGAGTTTAAGAATCTCTTCTGCTCTGGAAGCCACGTGGTTCTGACTCCCTAGACCTCTTCCAAGAATTTGCTCTGGCATTTTGTGGCTCAAAGATGGAAAGTCAGATGTTTCCATTAATTTTCACTCTGGGATTATAGAAAAAAAAAAAGACAAACTCATCTGCTTGTTTATTAGCGTACTTAGCTCCAGGATAAACATGTGCATGTTTACAAATCTGCACAGAAAGCTCACTTATTGTAATCTGGGAGACTGTCACTCAAGCAGGCCAAGCTCTTGTCCTTTCTCCTGGGAACCTGGTTCCTACAGAGATGTCTGTCTCTCCTGCCTTCCTTCAGGGATAAATGCAGAAACGCAAATACACAGGCTCTAGCTGAATACACAAGGCTCTGATTACAAGGTGTGTATTCACACACCTATTCAGGCCCCCTTCAAAGAGCCACCACCTGTATCATGTGTGTGTGTTTGATTTTTTTCTGTCTCTCCTCACCAAGGTCTCTTAGAATGGGGACTTGCCATTGGCACCTCGGAGCCGAGCCTGGCCCAGGGAGGCCCCTTATAATGAACACTGAATGGATGAATGAAGCTCCATTTGTAGTCATCATAAAGCCAAATAAGTCATCAGAATGCTGCATGCTTCGTTAAGACTATGATCATATGGCATTTTCATAAGGAAGTTACAAGACTTAAAAGGACCACAAGCGACCAAAAAAAAAAAAAAAAAAAAAAATAGCCCCATAGCAGAAGAATCATGGTGGGAGTTTTTGTTTGTTTGTTTGTTTTTGGAGACAGGGTCTCATTTTGTCACCCAAGCTAGAGTGCAGTGGCACCATCTTGGCTCACTGCAACCTCCGCCTCCCGGGCTAAAGCAATCCCCCCCACCTCAGTCTGCCAAGTAGCTGGGACCACAGGTGTGTGCCACCAAGCCTGGCTAATTTTTGTATATTTTGTAGTGATGGAGTTTTGCCGTGTTGCCCAGGCTGGTCACGAACTCCTGAGCTGAAGCGATCCTCCTGTCTCGGCCTCCCAAAGTGATGGGATTACAGGCATGAGCCACCACACCTGGCCCGGAGTTTCACTGTTGTTTCTACTGTGGTAGTGTGTAAACCACTCATAGACCCTGGGGCCAGAATGAAATGAAGAGGGTAGAAGAGAGGCTTTTTCAAGGGGATTCTTTGACTTAATAACTCTAGAAACATATTCTGTTTTCATCTCTCGGGGTGAGTGTTGAGTTTGGCTCAGAATCTTACTTCAAAGTATGGCATTGTAAACCCTGAGATTGTTATTTGTATATTTCCACAGTCATATTGAAACCATTTACAGTGGCAAACATGAGCTACGTTTGTGTTACAGGAATGTGGGCTGTGTGAGGTGTTGTAGACCTTAGCTTGCCAAAGGTACACAGCATTTCTGTTCTGTTACCCACCTTGTTCCCAGCACCACTGAAAAATCCGTGGGTGAGACCAGGAGGTCTCTGGGGCCTTGGCCCCTTTAAGTGAATCCAGCTTATTCTGACCCTTTTTCCTAGAACATGACTTTTGCCTTCCCACCCGAGCCCCTTTGGACTGAACAGCTGGGCTTCTCCCCAGTGGGTGGGTGGATGGGTGGGGAGGGGATCAGATCTGTTAGGACTATTTACTGGCCCAGTGAGGTTCTAGCTGAATGCACATGCATTAAATATTTTGCAAGGGAGAGCAAATGGCCTATGCCCTGGGTCATGACCTTCTTTGGTTTCCTGTTCTCCTTTGGGTCCATTTGTTGATTTTCTTCTTAGGGGATCTTCCTGGACTTTGGCCTCCTTTTTCCTCCCTGGGTCTGTAGACTGCACCTCTTCTTCCCAACCTTTAGAATTGGTCTGTTTAGAAGGACTCAAGTATGCCTCTGACCGGCCTATGCTTCCAGTCTTTGTTTGACTTCCAGATTCCAGACTCAGCTTCTAGGTAGCTCAGCCCCCTTAGTCCTGTGTAAGCCTGTTGTATGTCCAGATTTTTCCTATGACTGGCAAGCCTCCTGGTCTTGCAGTGCTAGCGTTGGGCACAAAGAAAAGGGCTCGTGTTTGGTGCCATTGACCCCTGTGGTTGCTTTTGATTTTGTGGTTAGCTTTGAAAATTAAATTGAAGGTAAGTGGGCTACTATCTTGTATTTTTGGTCTCTGTGAATACTGAAAATAATCCGCTAATTAATGCTGGATGCTAAGCTCAGACCAGGCAGTCATTTATGACTGGAATAAAATAGAAAACGGACGGAATCAAACTTAATTCTTTTATTTGAATGCTTAAATAAATACTATACTTTTATCGTATAATAAAATAATATTTATTTTAACAAAGTCATATTTTGTGAAAAATGTGAAGGCCTTGTTTGGGAACAAAAAACAGTTCAGAAATTATCCCTGGGAATCAGACAGCATCATTTAATGCCGGTGTGATTTCAGAAGAGAAATTAGAGGCAGTTTGTTCAGTACGGGCAATTGTCTGTGAATGAGTTGCATTCCATTTCAAAAATGCATTTTTTAGGCCTGTTATTTGGAACAAGTCTTTCCAAAGAGTTAGTAATATACATGGTGAATTGATCATCCAGCTGGTCTGCAAAGACCTATCCAGGCATCCACAGCGCACTGAAGGCAGGGATGATGCTGAAGCCCTCTGTTGCCTCATTCCAACTTTAAACATGTGCTTGGAGTTCCAACCCGGATGCCACAGTTCTAACATTAGGGAATCCCATTCTTCCCGTGGTCCCCTCTCTGCTGAGTGGTGGGAAGAGGGGCACCCAGTTCTAAGCCATGACCTCCTCCTAGTTGGTGAGGATGAGGGCCTTATCTGGGTTGGCATTTCGGATGGCTAAAGGGGAGAGATTGAGATTTGCTGGGTGACATCTCTCCAGCAGGCACCATGCTGGTGCATGCCAATCTGTTTGTCCTGTTTAATTCTCGTAAGTATCCCATGAGGAAGGCAGTATT
This sequence comes from Nomascus leucogenys, assembly GCF_006542625.1. Classification (NCBI taxonomy): domain Eukaryota; kingdom Metazoa; phylum Chordata; class Mammalia; order Primates; family Hylobatidae; genus Nomascus; species Nomascus leucogenys. Next base: position 15,960,429 of record NC_044386.1, on the reverse strand, counting down.
AACCAGCCATATTTTAATGAGATGGCAATTGAGCCTAGGTGTAATAACACGTCCAGGAGTCCACACCTGGCTAGTGGGGAGTGATAGTATGGGGTTTGCATCCAGAGTTTATCATCTTTCCACTTTTTCACCTTAGTTCTCCAAGACAGAGTGAGACTGGTAATGGGAGTTGGTGTCTTTGCTGTGTTCATTTCTTTTCTCTGCAGGCCCCAGGGATTAAGTGTACCTGTCCTCCACTTTCTTGCGATGACATTTATGCTTTCTCTTGAAGTTACTTTTTAAGATTAGAAGGTTCTCATGCCACTTCTCACTTACCCCTACTTTGCAATACCTTTTTTTCTTTTTTTGAGATGGAGTTTCACTCTTGTTGCCCAGGCTGGAGTGCCATGGCGCGATCTCAGCTCACTGCAACCTCCGCCTCCTGAGTTCAAGTGATTCTTCTGCCTCAGCCTCCCAGGTAGCTGGGATTACAGGTGCCTGCCCACCATGCCTTGCTAATTTTTGTATTTTTTTGTAGAGACAGGATTTCACTACGTTGGCCAGGCTGGTCTCGAACTCCTAACCTCAGGTAATCCACTTGCCTCGGCCTCCCAAAGTGCTGGGATTACAGGTGTGAGCCACTGCACCTGGCTGCTTTTTTTCTTCACTTTTTTTTTTTTTTATTGCTGTAGGGAAATGGAAGGGCCAATTAAAAAAAAAAAAATGTTCCCTAGTCTTGTATTCACAATCTCAGCTTCCACGCTGCGCCCTTGACAGGGTGGTTCTCAACCCTGACTGCACGTAATAATTCACTGGGAAGCTTCTACCAAGGGCCTTGGCTCTGCCTCAGAATAATGAAATCAGAGTCTCAGGTGAGACTCAGGCCACGGTATATTTTTTTAAAAGCCTCCTGGGTGCTGTTTAATGAGCAACCAGGTTCAGAACTATTTCATAGATGAAAGGGCCATCGTATCAAAATAATTACCTTAAAAAATTGTTGTGAAAGCACACTTTTGCAAGCTGGGCTTAGAAAGTGCTAACGAGGCCTTTTTTTTTCCTAGGTAGTAATCAGCTGCTTTTTGGCCATCCTTTCTCAGCTGGTTCTGTAGAATGTCTTGGGTGCTTGCGTTGATTTGGAATAGCTCCCTGTCTCCATCCGTCCATCCACCCACCCACCCATCATTCATCACGGGCCCTCATCTGTCAGAGGCCCTGGAGTTCGTCCGTTGACTCTCTTCAGAGCCTCTGCTTACTCTTGATCTTCCCATCTCTTCCTTCCTTCTCCCATTCTCTCAAGTTGAACACTCTGTTAGAGGAGGACATTTGGGTTTAAGTGTCCCAGATGGTAATGGAGTGCTTCTGCAAGTGCGATTCTCCGACCAGCTGCTTCATAACCACTGGGGCCTTTGTTAAAAATGCAAGGTTTTTTGCCTCACTTCAAAATTGTCTGAATCCAGTTCTCAGTAAATATGGACCTGGGATCTGCATTTAATGGGTTGCCCAGATGATTTTATTCACACTGAAATTGGAGAACCCCTGACTCAGTGGGTACTTTGATCGGAGATCAATTGGAAAGTCTTTCTTCTTCCTCTTCTCACTGGGCCCCCCACCACCCCAAAGTTTCCACTTATTTGCTGTTTACTTCCAGTCGGGCTACTTCCTGCCCTGTGGGTGTAGGGGCTGTGGGAGGGGGCTGGCCTTTCTGATGGTGTAAATCTCCAGAGACATTTGTTTCTCTCATTTTTCTCCCCCTTTCTTATGGCCCTGCCCTCTTTTCTTTTTGTGTCTAAAACAGAACCCAGTGTTTGGCCGCTTCTCCTTCCACGTTGTGAGATAGTGTGAAGGTTTTTCTAATTTGTAGAGAAATCCCACTGATAAAGCAGCTTCCTGAAATATCTTCTTTCCCCTCTGTTGAGCTACATACATGGCGGCCATCAATGGTGGTCTTTGGGTTCAGATAACTCAGTTAAGTTATATTTATGTTTCTGAGGAAAACCTTAGCTGTTTCTATCTTAAGGAGAGAGAGAGAGAATTGGGGCCTGAAGGAAGGGCATGGCCCTGGGTGGGGGTGGGCCAGGGACGCTCAGGGAGTGAACAGCTCTGGGGGTGGGTGAAGGTGGCATCTTGTGGAAGGGCCTTGCTGTGGTCTGAATGTTTGTATTTCTCCAAAATTCTTTTTTTTTTTTTTTTTTTTTTTTTGAGTTGGTGTCTTACTCTGTCACCCAGGCTGGAGTACAGTCACATGATCATGGCTCACTACAGCCTCAGATTCCTGGGTTTCAGTGATCCTTCTGTCTCAGCCTCCCAAGTAACTGGGATTACAGGCATGTGCCACCATGGCCAGGTAATTTTTCAATGTTTTGTAGAGATGGGATCTCACCGTGTTGCCCAGGCTGGTCTCAAACTTTTGGCCTCAAATGATCCTCATGCCTCAGTCTCCCAAGGCGCTGGGATTATAAGGTGCCTGAACCTGGCCCCAAAGTTCCTGTGTTGAAATCCTAGCCCCCAATGTGATGGTATTGGGAGGTAAGACCTTTAGGAGGTGATTAGGTCATGAGGGTGGGCCCCTCATGAATGGAGTTAGTGCCCTTATAAAAGAGGCCTAAGGGAGCTTGTTTGTCCCTTCCACCACGTGAGGGCACAGCTATAAGGTCCCATCTATGAACCAGAAAGCAACACTCACCAGATGCAGAATATCCTTGCTCTTGGACTTCCCAGCCTCTAGAACCAGGAGACATAGCTTTCTATTGTTAATTAGCCATCCAGTCTGTGGTAGTTTGTTACAGCAGCCCAAATGGACTAAAGCCAGCTTGTTCCACTCTACTCCAGGGGTACCCCTGCCCTCCGTGGCTTAAAAGACCCCACTGTGGGCTGGATGAGAACACAGGATAAAGAGCAGGCGGGTAAATCCCAAACAGGAGCCCCACGTTGGAGAGAGACCAGATCGTATGCCAAGTGGCATATGTTAGTTATTTTTTTTTCCCCTGAGATGGAGTCTTGCTCTGTTGTCCAGGCTGGAGTACAGTGGCATACTCTTGGTTCACTGCAACCTCCCCCTCCTGGGTTCAAATGATTCTTCTGTCTCAGCCTCCTGAGTAGCTGGGATTACAGGCACATGCCACCATACCCGGCTAATTTTTATATTTTTAGTAGAGACGGGGTTTCACCGTGTTGGCCAGGCAGGTCTCAAACCCCTGACCTTGTTACCCACCCACCTCGGCCTCCCAGAGTGTTGAGATTACAGGCGTGAGCCACTGCACCCGGCCCTGTGTGTTACTTAGAACTGCAATGGATGCGTGAACTTTCAGCTTTTATTTCAAACCATCTGATTGTGTTGCCATTTTAAAGGTAACAGACATCTAAAAAATCAGACTAAATGGTTACCTCGGAGGATTGAATTTTCAAAGGTAACAGAAATGCTCAATATATTGTTCTGCGTGATTCATCAAAGCTGTGTATTTTATTGCATGCAAATTAAACCTCAATTTTTTTTTTTTTTTTTTTTTACAAAAGTAGCATCTAGCTTTTTTGAAAGCAGCTGTGTATGTTGAAGTGACAGATGTCATCAACACAGCATTCCTGTGTAAAGCTTATGTGATGACTCCAGTGTGCGACTGAACAGGGGCAGCAAACTGCAGCCCTTGCCTACAGCCTGAATTGTATGATCTACAAGCTGAGATTGTTTCTTACATTTCTAAATGTCTGGAAAAACTCACAAGAAGCATATTTTGACACGTGAAAATAATGTGAAATTCAAATTTAATAAAGTTATATTGGAACACAGCCATGCCCATTCATCGGCCTCTTATCTGTGACTGCGTTCACAGCAGGCAGCATCTTGTGGAAAGGCCTTGGTATGGTCTTGTCCCCCCAGATGCTTTTGTGGCACAGCTGAGGAGTTGCAAAGCTTCACATATGGACCGTCAGTCCTTTAGCAGAAAAAGTTTGCCAAGCCTGATCTAAAGGCTCATTTACCCCAATTACTTCTGATATGATATTTAGTGCTTCAGGGGGTCTTCCAGGGTTCCCAGTCCTGGTTACACATTGGAATGACTTGAGGAGCTACTTAATGAGATTCCTGGGCCACTCTGTGACACCAAATGGTACAGCCTCCCTGGAGGTGAGCCCAGGACTATTTGCAACCAGTGCGACCAGCCAGCAAATCTGTTGTTAAGCCCAATTGCTTTGTTTTCCCAGTGAGAGAAGGTTCCTTGCTCAAGAGGTTAAAGTAGCCTGTGGCAAAACTCATGTTTCTTGCTACCTGTGGGGCAGTGGCTCTCAAAATTGGGTAAGCTCAATTGATCAGGACCTCCTGGAAGACCTGTGAAACCACTGAATTCTGGGTCTCAACCCAGAGCTTCTGATTCAGCAGGTGTTTTAAGAGCCTGGAAATGTGCATTTCTAACAAGTCCCCAGGTGCTACTGATGCTGCTAGTCTGGCAGCCATACTTTGAAAATGGGTCTGCAGGGCTTGGCAGGCTGTGTGTGTGGATTTTTTTTTTTTTAATCCATGCTCTAAATAAAAGCATCTCATACACCATCTTCCTCCCAAAGCATGTTCTTTAGAAACACAGATGGTCACTCTCACAGCCCAAGTCCCTTTTTCAACTGCTGCTGCCGTAAAGGAATCCTTCTTGAGCAGTATTGTGTCAGAAACCAGATGCAGTCTTGAGTGCTTAGTTTTAAATACTAACACCTGCCAGTGGCTTAGTCTGTAACCGGGTGTTGTTTTCTGGGTTGGCTTAAGGGAGAGCTGCTTTCAGGGACAGCAAAACGAGGACAAGCCTGTGTATTGTGTGTTCATCACAGCCCAGCACATTTCCAAGGAAGCTGTCCTCCTCGATGTATTTCAGAAAGCGAGTTGATTGTGCATGTACTAACCTAATTGACCCATATAATGCCTATTTTTAACACAGAAGATCAGTTAAATTGTTAACTTATCATTCGCCATGATAGGTTGATACGTATTGCTTGTTTTCTAAGCTCGATTCCTATTTAAATGCTGCTGTTAGAACTCCCAAAGTTTCCATAGATTTCTAATATGGTCTTTTATCCCATTGTCCATGCCACCTGGTATGAAGGAACCAGAAAGACGACCAGAAGAAGGCTGAGGCAAGGGGAGGCCCTTGGGTGGAAAATTTTAAGAACCACTCACTCAGGGTCATGCATGACTGCAGTGTTGGACTCATCCCTAAGTCATGCGTGCTGGCACCTGCTTCCTTAGCCTTGTCCCTGCCACCATCAGATCCCAGAAGCTTGAGCAAGACTCTCTAAGACAAGAGGAAGAGGCCCCATCTGTAGAATCCACCTCCTTTCTTCCACTTACTTTGCTTGAATGATTCATTGATACCTTTAAAATACACCAAGGAAAGAAACAGCTCTTTCTTTTTTTTTTTTTGAGACACAGTCTCACTCTGTCACCCAGGCTGGAGTGCAGTGGCACGATCTTGGCTTACTGCAACCTCCGCCTCCCGGGTTCAAACGATTCTCCTGGCTTGGCCTCCCGAGTAGCTGGCATTACAGGTGTGCACCACCACGCCCAGCTAATTTTTGTATTTTTAGTAGAGATGGGGTTTTGCCATGTTGTCCAGGCTGGTCTCGAACTCCTAGCCTCAAATGATGCAGCCTCCTGAAGTGCTGGGATTACAGGTGTGAGCCACAGTGCCCGGCTTTGAACAGGTCTTTCTTTAGCATTTGCAAATATCTGTGTTGACACATTTTCCTGAACTTGTTAAAGATGAGATGGCTGCAATACAAGCTGTGATGTGTCATACGATTGATTATTCTAATGAATTTTTAAGGAAAAAAAATCCCCAAAGGGTTTCCTACATGAAGACTTCAGTGCGGGCTTGTGCAGTCTCACAGAAAACAATACTATTCCATTTGTAAATTCAGCTCGTGGCCTGTGTTAGAAGTTCCAAATGCAGTTGCTTCATTTCAGACGTTAAAGTCAGTCTTTCATCTGGCTGCTGTTTGGATGTTACAGATGGTCCTGGGAATCATTTTGGGATAATTAATAATAGCATGGGTCTTCCAGTGAGGGTAACAGGGTAGCTAGCCCTTGAGAATGCAGCGAGCATTTCAGTCTCCTGGAATGATCTGCTGTTCTAAAATGCATCCATCTCCCCGCCATGTCAGAGTTCACGATGCCTTGTTCCAAGCATCTGCTTTTGCTCCTGCAAACAGAGCTAATGACAGATGTTAACTGGCTGAGCTGAGAGACAGTCACTCTTATAACAATGGGTTGGAGCATATGCTGTCCTGAGTTTCAGGAAGCTTTTGTAACAAAGGACTCAAAAGAGATCGGGCCTCCAGGGAATGTTGCCAACATGCCTTTGTAAAGGGCAAATCCTGTCCGATTAACCTAATTTCCTTCCCCGAGCAGTGATAAACTAGGGAGATTAAAATTTGGAGCTATTTCAACTTTAGCATTTATTTTTTTCTGATATAAGATGTATTTATAATTAACATCTGAAGATAGTTTATTTAAAACATGTATCTTGCATTGTTTATTTTTTTTGCCTCCACCAAAAGGTCATAACTTGCCTTGGAAAGTAATACATGGGCCTCATGGATGTTTGGAGGTAGCACCAGCCAGTGTAGACTTCAGCATCCACTCCCTGAATTTTGGATGTTCCCTGTTTGGGACATTATCTGCATTGGTTAAGATGAAGTAAATACCATAGAGAAAAAATAATTCCTGCCGTTTGACGAAAGCCATACTCTGAATATTTGTTATTGGCTCATTGTTATCTTTGATAGAGATTTTAAAATAGTTTGCAGATGTTACTTTTAGCTACAAGAGGAAAAGCAGCTAAAGCCACATTTTAGCACCTAGGATTTGATTCGTTAATAACTTGCATTAGCTTAAGTGATGGTCTGAAATACAAAGCAACGGTTTTTTTTTTTTTTTTTTGAGATGGAGTCTCGCTGTTGTCATCCTGGCTGGAGTACAATGGCGCAATCTTGGCTCACTGCAACCTCCGCCTCCCAGGTTCCAGCAATTCTCCTGCCTCAGCCTCCCGAGTAGCTGAGATTACAGGTGCCCGCCACCATCCCCGGCTAATTTTTGTATTTTTAGTAGAGACAGGATTTCACCATGTTAGCCAGGCTGGTCTCGAACTCCTGACCTCAGGGAGTCCACCTGCCTCGGCCTCCCAAAGTGCTGGGATTACAGATGTGAGCCACCGTGCCCGGCCAATAGTTTTGTTTTGTTTTAATTGAACAGTTTGATTGCGATATAATTCACCCACTTAAACTGCCAATTCAGTGGCTTTTAGTATAGTCACAGAATTGTGAAATTATCACTACAATAGATGTTGGAACATTTTCATTATTTAAAATAGAAATGCTGTAACTCTGAGCTGTCATTCCCAAGCTCTCCCTCCACCCTCACTCCTCCCCCAGCCTTGGGCGCTATTTTCTGTCTCTATAGCTCTGCCTGTTCTGGACATTTCTTACAAATGGGATCAAACAATACGTAGTCCTTTGTGTCTGGCCTCTTTCACTTAGCATAGTGTTTTCAAGGGTCACCCATGTTGTAGCATGTACCAGCACTTCACTCTTTTTTATTGCAGAATGATAGTCCATTATATGAATATGCTACATTTTATTTAAAAGGAATAGTCTTTTAAACCTAAAAAGAAAAGAAAAAGATAAAACTTAGAAGAAATATAGCTAGCCATATGTAACTAATTCTTACAACATTAATAATGGGCCATGCATTTAATATTTCTAAAAGTAAGAGTGATATTATATATACTTAAGATCAGAAATATAGTTAAGAGCAGTGAGATAATTCTTACATGCTGTTAGAAAAAATCAGTTTAGATTTCTCTCTTAGGACTGTGTTTCCCATCCAAGTATTAACCAGGCCCAATACCCTGCTTAGCTTCACGAGATCAGATGAGATCAGGAACCTTCAGGATAGTATGGCCGTAGACTCTTAGGCACTATTTCTAGTTATAGTCTCATATCTGAAAATGAGCACAGCTTGTTTTTTAATAGTCCTGAGAAGATTGAAAGATAAGGAAGGCTTAGAAAATGGGCTCTGTGGCAGGAGCTCAGGGAAAGGGTTCTGTAGCCAGGAAGAGGATAGGAGGTTGATGGAAGCAGAGGTTTGATGGACACACTTATGTGGACAGTGTGGACCAGCTCTTCTCTCCCACTGTGAAGAATGGATGTCATCCTGGATGAGAGAGATGGTAGCACACAGGGCAAAGTGACACTGAGGCCCCTAAGTATAGGATGGTACAACAGCAAATGGGGTGACAGCCTTTGATAATAAATAGCTGGCCTCTTGGCTGTTTGGGAAAAGAGTAATGCCAAAGATTTTACTCCTGGGTATTGCCAGGGATCATTTTCCTCTTGCCTCTTCTGTTCAAGTAGGTGAGAGGCTGTCATGAATATTTCCTTGCATTCAAAAGGAGAGACAGTGACCACACAGGTGGCTTTTGACATTTTGGCAATGTTGTAGAAGTGTAGGAATTTTTAAAGACGGAAGATATAACTTTAAGAAGAGAACTGACATAACGTATGATCATGAATTTTATTTATTTATTTATTTTTTGAGATGGAGTCTTGCTCTGTCGCCCAGGCTGGAGTGCAGTGGCGTGATCTCGGCTCACTGCAAGCTCCGCCTCCCAGGTTCACGCCATTCTCCTGCCTCAGCCTCCCGAGTAGCTGGGACTACAGGTGCCTGCCACCACGCCTGGCTAATTTTTTTTGTGTTTTCAGTAGAGACAGGGTTTCACTGTGTTAGCCAGGATGGTCTCGATCTCTTGACCTCATGATCCGCCTGCCTCAGCCTCCCAAAGTGCTGGGATTACAGGCGTGAGCCACCACGCCCGGCCAACATATGATCATGAATTTTTTTTTTATAATGGATTTCAAGGCTCTCTTTTTAGGTAGTGACTAATATTGGCTTATGTCAGCTCTAGGGTGAGAACCATTCCCATTTCATTCCTAGTTCTACCCTCACTAGTCCCGACGTGGACAGTTTACTGTTGTTATTCTTCAGTTTCTCTCTGTCTTCCTGGCAAAGGCTTTTGAGGAATTCCTGGAAGAAATTCCCAGGAAGTTTATGTGGGTCATTTTAATTCAAGCATTTATTGGGTGTCTGTTAAACTCAGGGAATTTGGGGGCAGGAAAGGACTTTCCAGATCAGTTAATTTTGCTGTGTCATTTACGTGTGACCAGGCTTAGTCCAGAGCGCTTTGATCAAAGTCACATGAGAGAGAAAACAGAAGAATAGGGAGAAAAGAGGGCTTCTCATGTATGGATCAGGCCTCATTCAATTTTTGCGGGCTATCTTCTGCTTGAGGGTAATGAGGTCCAGGTAGTCTGGGCCTGGAAAATAATACAGACGAACCCTTGAGTAGTCAGCCAGCAGGTTAGGGAATCAAGACAGGAATTCACAAAACCGTTAAGAAATTTGATTAGTGTCTAAAAGCCGGAGGCGAAAAAAAGTCAGTTAATTTGTTTGTATCTGCTGGCCAACAAACTCTTGTGAATGAATGCATTTAGGATAAAAACTGAAAATAAGACCCTAACTAATGACTGAGTTAATTTACATATGCATGGGGAGAAGAACTTTTTCTACACATCTGTGATTAAGCCCCTTTGCACATTCAGAGACAGCAATAATAAATGTCACTGGTGACCTAGAATCTATACTTTTTGTTTCTTTGTGCCTGTTTTTTTTTTTTAACCTATACTCTCAACTGTATATTGTCCTTTTAATGTACCTAAAGTTATACACAGTCTTTCTTTTTATTGGGCTTGTTCAGTTAATCTCCCTCTCTCCCTCACAACCTCCCTCCCTCCCCTCCTTCCTTTCTTCCCTCATTCTTCCTTCTCTCCCAGTGATCAGTAAGTCGTCGTCTTCTTTTTTTTTCTTCTTTTTTTTTGAGATGGAGTCTTGCTCTGTCACCCAGGCTGGAGTGCAATGGCACGATCTCAGCTCACTGCAATCTCCAACTCCCAGGTTCAAGTGATTCTCCCACCTCAGCCTCCTGAGTAGCTGGGATTACAGGTACGTGCCACCATGCCCAGCTAATTTTTGTATTTTTAGTACGGACAGGGTTTCATCATGTTGGCCAGGCTGGTCTCTAACTCCTGACCTCGTGATCTGCCTGCCTCGGCCTCCCAAAGTGCTGTGATTACAGGCATGAACCACCGCGCCTGGCCAGTAAGTCTTCAATTAAATTAACAAGTAATACCCTAATTTATATAGTAATTGATATCATTTTAAGTTTGCATTATTTGGTTTGATCTTCCCAGAGGACTTAGCATGGCAAATAAATGTGAAACCATGATGAAGGTTTTGCCCATCTGAACAGTCTCAAAAGGACAGTGAGCTCACATTATGATCTGGGCACTAAACTGAGGTCACCTGTTTGGAGGTGCTTTCTGGGCCTTACATTTATACAATTCTCTAACATTCATAAGACATTTTCATTTGATTGCTCTGATTTTGATCCTAGTTTCCGAGTTTTAAAGTGTCATTTGTAAAGATGTGTTGATTGCTACTTCTCTGTTGCATATACTGAAGCAATTCCAGGATCAGTCAGTACTGGAGACCTTACTTCCCAGTATAAAACCAAGCTAACTAGCATAGCTGGGGTGGGATTCCTAAGGCTACCGCTCTGGGTTTAAGTATAACTTTCTCTTAAAAAGTGTGAAATCATGCAGGGAACAAATAACAACAAAGTCTCCAGAACGTAATGTCTTCTTTTTCATTCTTTCCCTGAAGGACTTCAGGTTCAGAAATGTATAATTGACCCCACGGTAGAAAATAAGTGTTATGCTACCTACCATTTTGGTTAAAAGGCATTTGAGGCCAGGCGTGGTGGCTCACACCCGTAATCCCAGCACTTTGGGTGCCTGAAGCGGGTGGATCACCTGAGGTCAGGAGTTCGAGAGCAGCCTGGCCAACATGGTGAAACCCTGTCTCTACTAAAAAAGAAAAAATGCAAAAATTAGCTGGGCATGGTGGCGCGCGCCTGTAGTCCCAGCTACTTGGAAGCAGGAGAATCTCCTGAACCTGGGAGGCAGAGATAGCAGTGAGCTGAGATCGCCCAACTGCATTCCAACCTGGGCGACAGAGCGAGACTCCCGTGTTCCCCGACCCTCTCCATAAAAAAGCTATTTTACTTGGCAGGAAAAATCTAGACCAGCCCCCTTCCCCAAACTTTTTTTTTTTTTTTTTTTTTTTTTGACACAGAGTCTCCCTGTCGCCCAGGCTGGAGTGCAGTGGCACGATCTCGGCTCACTGCAGGCTCCGCCCCCCGGGGTTCACGCCATTCTCCTGCCTCAGCCTCCCGAGTAGCTGGGACTACAGGCGCCCGCTATCTCGCCCGGCTAATTTTTTGTATTTTTAGTAGAAACGGGGTGTCACTGTGTTAGCCAGGATGGTCTTGATCTCCTGACCTCGTGATCTGCCCGCCTCGGCCTCCCAAAGTGCTGGGATTACAGGTGTGAGCCACCGCGCCCGGCCCCCCAAACTTTTTAGAGCGATCACGTTAAGGAATCAGAATTGATACTAGGTTGAGCTTATATGTGGTCTTTTCCTCCTCCTTCTTCCTGCCAACAGTCATTTGAGTCATATACTGTTTAACTGAGGATATATTTTATTTTTCTTTCTAAAATTATTTTAAAAAATAAATACGCGGCCAGGTGGCTCACACCTGTAATCCCAGAACTTTGGGAGGCCGAGGGAGCCGGATCACGAGGTCAGGAGTTGGAGACCAGCCTGGCCAACATGGTGAAACGCCATCTCTACTGAAAATACAATACTAAAAAATTAGCTGAGTGTGGTGGCGTGTGCCTGTAGTCCCAGCTACTCGGGAGGCTGAGTCAGAAGAATCAATCACTTGAACCTGGGAGGCCGGGGTTGCAGTGAGCCGCGATCGCGCCACTGCACTCCAGCCTGACAACAGAGCAAGACTCCATCACAAAATAAATAAAAATAAATAAATAAATAAGCAACTGGAGCTTGGAGTGTCAGATTTAGTAAGTTAAGGCATTGTAAATAAAGAATAGCAGAATGAATTGATAGTGCCATTTGATGAAGATGTTTTCCCTAATATCTCCAGGCACAGTGGACAAATACAAATATACTGAAGGATATCAATATAGACCAATTAATTTTTTACTTGCCTAAAAGCATTCCTCTTTGTCTTATAGAAATTCCGGGTCTAAAGTTGCCATTAGGATCAGACTTGCTGAATAAATAGTTTAGATGTCAGTCCTCTCAGTTACTTTGTGTAAAGAAAAATATAAGCCATCTGGGCTTTTGTGCTTTTATTATGCTGGCTCTAAAGACAGAGCAAAACAGCTTTTGTTTTTGGGTCAAAGCAGATGTATGCAGCCTGCCATCTTAATTTATTTTGTATGGGTTGGCGGATATTTTAGCTGCTTGGAAATGTTGAAAAGATTTCAAACCAAGTTGGGAAAGAACAAAATACATTGATTTTTGTTTCCCCCACAACTAAGTTTACTAGTTCAAGTATTTTGCGAACAAGTATCTCCTGAAATATGTACATTAATTTAACATCATTTAGATGTTTCTCCAAATTTGTTGTTAATCTGTTTCTTTGGCCTGATGTTTAACTTTCATCTGAATCATGCAGCTAGGATTTGGTTTCAGCATATGCAAGGAAAGAATATTGGATCCTGAAATATATGGGTAACATATTAACGTGATATGGGAAAATGTTGTGGAATAACATTTGCTCTCTGAACCACAAAATCTTACAAGAATCTCTGGATATATCCACTTAATTCCCTTCTATCTCTCTTTGCTAACTTGTGCTTTTATAGGTACAAACTTGATTCTAGTGGCATAGACAAACTCTACTATTAGTAAACATTTACTCATAACTGACTTATGTGACTATGCTACTTTGAAGAGTATGCCTAGAAGCCATCTTTTGAATTTATTTTCAGTTACCTGTGGAAAAACCATTATATTACCAAAAGAGAGGGATAAAATCTCTAATGTTTTCTAATAGCAGACGAGGTTGCAGAAATCAGTAAATATATGTTATGTGCAGATTACAGGCTGAAGCAATTTTTCAGTTATCAAATAGGAAGGGCAAAAGTACTTTAAAAATACGTAATTAATTGCCAGGCACTGTGGCTCATGCCTGTAGTCGCAGCTACTTGGGAGGCTAAGGTAGGAGGATCACTTGAGCCTGGGAGTTCGAGGCTACAGTGAGCTGTGATCACGCCACTGCACTCCAGCCTGGGCAACAGAGGGAAACCCTGTCTCAAGATGAAGTAATAATTAATTCAAATAAATAACATTTGGTGTTTTCCTGGTTGCTGTTATTTTAACCTTCCTGAGTAGTATTTATATTTACAAATGTAGTTGGAAAAACTTATGTGCCTATAGATTATGTAGGTGCTGTGAAGAGCTGAAGATGATCTCTACCCTCAGGACTTAACACCCTAAGGCAGTATTTCCAATTACAGCCACTGAGACCAGCAGTGTCAGTGATGGTGCTGCTGTAGACAAACTCTAGCCTCTTGAATTGTTGAGCAGAGACTCGCCCTTCCGCCGTCCATCCCTAGCCGTAGCTGGGAGGTATCTCCAGGTGTTTACCAATGGCAGCCAAAACGACAAGCGTTTCCCAAAGACTCTCGGAGGGAACACAAACCCCAAGTGATGTTGGGAGAAGTGGGTGGCAGGGGGTGGATTAAATTAAGTTTGAGAAAGGCGACATCATCATTATTATTTTTAGAAAATCAGAGCAGCATTTGATCTTAATTTCTGCAGTAAAGAAATGTGTTTAGCCAGGCATGATGGCTCATGGCTGTAATCCCAGACCTTTGGGAGGCCGAAGCAGGCGGATCACCTGAGGTCAGGAGTTCAAGATCAGCCTGGCCAACATGGTGAAACCCTGTCTCTACTAAAAATGACAAAAATTAGCCAGGCGTAGTGGCGCATGTCTGTAATCTCAGCTACTTGGGGAGACTGAGGCAGGAGAATTGCTTGAACCCAGGAGGCGGAGGTTGCAGTGAGCCAAGATTGTGCCACTGCACTCTAGCCTGGGCGACAAGAGCGAAACTCCCTCTCAAAAAAAAAAAAAAGAGAGAAAGAAATGTGTAGTTCTTTGCTTAATCATGCTTCCCAAACTGCCAGAGAAGGTGTTCATGAAATTAATGCCCATTCACCTTAATTCACTTTGGGAACTGCTGGCTAGGTGATGCTTCCTTTTTTGTGGTTGCTATTTTCATTTGGGTTCTTATTACCAATGTTAATCAGTTAATATTAACCTTGTCTTCTCTAGGCTATCACTTGCATGTGAGTACCATTTGGATGTTTTAGTGCTTTAAAGTAACTTTATTATTTTTTTAGAGACAGGGTCTTGCTATGTTGCCCAGACTGGAGCGCAGTGGCTATTCACAGGTGCAATTATAAAGCACCACAGCCTCAAACTCCTGGGCTCAAGCAATCCTTCTGCATCAGCCTCTTGAGTAGCTGAGACTTCAGTTGTGCACCACAGTGCCCAGCAATTTTTTTTTTTGAGACAGGGTCTCACTCTGTCATCCAGGCTGGAGGGCAGTGGCACAATCACGACTCACTGTAGCCTCAACCTCCCAGGCTCAAGCGATCCTCCCACCACAGCCTCCCAAGAAGCTGGGACTACAGTCGTGCACCACCATGCCTGGCTAATTTTTGTATTTTTTGTAAATAGGGTTTTGCCATGTTGCCTAGACTGATCTCCAATGCCTGGGGCCTAGTGATCCTCTCGCCTCAGCCTCCCAAAGTGCTGGGATTACAGGTGTGAGCCACTGCACCTGGCCCTGCCCAGCAATTTTTTTTTTTTTTTTTTTTGAGATGGAGTCTCACTCTGTTGCCCAGGCTGGAGTGCAGTGGCACCATCTCGGCTCACTGCAAGCTCTGCCTCCCGGGTTCACACCATTCTCCTGCCTCAGCTTCTTGAGTAGCTGGAACTATAGGCACCCACCACCATGCCCGGCTAATTTTTTGTATTTTTAATAGAGACAGGGTTTCACCATGTTAGCCAGGATGGTTTCTATCTCCTGACCTTGTGATCCACCCGCCTTGGCCTCCAAAAGTGCTGGGATTACAGGTGTGAGCCACTGTGCCTGGCCAGAATTTTTAAGTACCTTTTTTTTTTTTTTCCCTTTGGAGACAGAGTCTCTGTCACCCAGGCTGGAGTGCAGTGGTGCAATCTCGGCTTACTGCGGTCTCTGTCTCCTGGGTTCAAGTGATTCTTGTGCCGTAGCCTCCCGCATAGCTGGGATTACAGGTGTGTGCCACCACACCCAGCTAATTTTTGTAATTTTAGTAAAGATGGGGTTTCACCATGTTGGCCAGGCTGGTCTTGAACTCCTGACCTCAGGTAATCCGCCTGCCTCGGCCTCCCAAAGTGCTGGGATTACAGGTGTGAACCACCGCACGTGGCCTTAAATAACTTTTAATGCCCTGTTTACACAGTAGCAAAATGTTGATGGCAATACTTACCTTTCTAGGTTGGTTTGAAGAATAGGGAGGGGGAATGTATGAGCCTCCTTAGGGATGTGCCCGATGTGGTAAATACTTAACACTTGTTACGTATTATGACTCGTCATCCCAAAGGCAGTCCCTGCACAACGATGATGATGACCTTTCCCACCTTTTGCCACCAAACATGCTGATTATGGACCTGTTTGTGGCCACCCCGCTTCTCAGCCGGTTTCAACTATTTTTGACAGCAAAGAATCCAGATAGTATAGCCTTTGAAAGTTAATCAGTGAAGCCTGCGCTCTTTCTTGATGACCAAAATCTGGGAGAATTTCTTTCTATGATTGTAGACTTTGTGGACCCAGGTGTTAGCCTTTATGCTTGGGTGTGGGAAGGAGGAAGAAAACAGACTTGACAGGTCCATTCTAGAACATTTTGTCTCACACCCAGAAATGACTGTCATCCTTGAGTGACTTCAAGGTGGTTTTTAATGTTGCAGAAAGTTTGGCAGGCAGGAAACTTCATCCAAATCCTGTTTAGTCTCATGGAACTTAGAGACAGTAGTGTTATAATTAGTCTGCCAATAGCTTGTCTTTCTGTTTGGCTTCATTTCACTTTGAAAACAAAGTCAGTATGTAGCCCATGCAAACAAGTTTGCCAAGATCTGTGAGCACTTACTATACCTCAGCACCTGGACACTGCACTCTGTGGCTCCCAGAGCTTTGGATTTGTGCATCTGGGAATTATAGGAGACCAACAAAGAGTTGTCCCATTTTTTATTTTATCAAGTAAGGGCATTTAATAACTCTTGCCATTCTTTTCTTTTTCTTTTTTTTTTTTGAGACAGAGTCTCGCTCTGTCACCAGGCTGGAATGCAGTGGTGTGATCTCGGCTCACTGCAACCTCCATCTCCTGGTTTCAAGCGATTCTCCTGCCTCAGCCTCCTGAGTAGCTGGGACTACAGGTGCGTGCCACTACGCCCAGCTAATTTTTGTATTTTTAGTAGAGATGGGGTTTCACCATGTTAGCCAGGATGATCTCGATCTCTTGACCTTGTGATCCTCCCGCCTCGGGCTCCCAAAGTGCTGGGATTACAGGCGTGAGCCACCGCGCCCAGCCTATTTTCATCTTTAAAGACTTTTTTTTGTTTTTCAGGAGACAGGGTCTCACTGTGTCATCCAGTCTGGAGTACAGTGGTGCCATCATAGCTCCTGGGCTCAAGCAGTCCTCCTGCCTCAACGCTGGCGTCGCTGGGACTCTAGGTGGGGACCATTACACCGGCTAAGTTTTACATTTTTTTTAAGAGGCGAGTCTCGCTTTGTTGCCCAGGCTGGTGTGGAGCTCCTTCTTTCAAGCAGTCCTGTTGCTTCAGCCTCCCAAAATGTTGGGATTACAGGTGAGAGCCCACTGCACCCAGCCTAAAAGACATTTTTTTAACACGCTGAAAATGGGAAGGACATAATCGTGGGACAGCTCTTTAAAATGGAAGGAATTAAACTTTATGAGAAATTATCTCTGTGGTCTTATATTTCTCATTTGGCTATTGAGAATTAGTCTCAGTTAAGGGTTTGGAAATTTCTGCTGCAGATAATTCAGCAGTAAGGATCTGTTACCTTTCAGGAAAAAATGTACTACTGCCTCCAGGTGTAATCTCTGGGCCTTGTCTCTCAGGAAGAGGTTTAGTTCTATATAGCACTTTTAAATTGTTCTCATTCCCTTTGCTTAAAGGTAAGGTTTTTGAGCATTTTAATACATCAAGTTAAGGTGTCAGTTGTAGGCTTTGGTAAGATAATATAGATCAGTCATATTTGAAAAGGGAAATACACGTGTGTGTGTGTGTGTGTGTGTGTGTGTGTGTGTAGCTGGAATTACTTTGTTGGAATAAAACCTTGGAGAGTTTAACAAATTTTACTGGCAATGTAAGAAGGGGTGGGCAGCAGCCCTCCATCCCCCACCCCATTTCTTAGCAGTGGTTTCTGTGAAACTTTTAGAGTTCTGCAGATCTTGATTTAAAATCTATTGATTGAGCATAATCTAGTCTACAGTGGTATTTGTTTTTAATATTGCTGTAACTTTCACCTAATTCTGTAGTTCGGTTTATATAGCTTTAAGGGCAAAACCTAATACACAAGGTGAAATTTAGAATTAGTAGTTGAGTATAGATTAGGCAGTAGATTCCTGTTTATGCCAATTTTACATCGTAATATGCACCAACACCACCTTTGCTTTTCAAAAAGCAACCATTCAGTTCTGGTAGATTAACTAGCAAAGAGTTAAATTGAGTAAGTTTTCTTGCTTCGTACTTTAGATATTCCTCTTTTCTTACCATAATTACTTTCATGACTATTTGCCCTTTTACTTTGTGACACTAAAAAAAAAATAAAAAGAGAAGAGCCAGTTAGATAAATCATTGGAGAAAGCGAATAAATATTGACATCATTAAAGATCTGTGTTAATGCATGATAGTGAAATATTTGTTTCTCCTGTGATTTATGCAAAATCCTCAGAGTCCGATCCTGAATTGGATAAATAATTATTAAAAGAAAAAGGAGTGGATAAAAATAGTTTGGAAGAAAAGTATTATCTAGGCTGGGCGCAGTGGCTCACGCTTGTAATCCCAGCACTTTGGGAGGCCGAGGCGGGCGGATCATGAGGTCAGGAGATCGAGACCACGGTGAAACCCTGTCTCTACTAAAAATACAAAAAAATTAGCCAGGCGTGGTGGCGGACGCCTGTAGTCCCAGCTACTTGGAGATGCTGAGGCAGGAGAATGGCATGAAATCGGGAGGTGGAGCTTGCAGTGAGCCGAGATTGCGCCACTGCACTCCAGCCTGGGCGACAGAGCGAGACTCCGTCTCAAAAAAAAAAAAAAAAAAATTATTATCTAGTAATATGATTTGAGAGAATCAGTTTAAGGATACTTGGGGAACAATGAATGGAAAAATGGAACAGAGTCCCCCAGGTTTATTGGGGTGAAGGAGCAGGTCAGGGACATAGGGAGAAAAAGCAAATGGATTGTGATTTGTTGCTAACTAGTCAGCAGCTGATTCATGAGCGACAGGACAACCCACTTATCTGCTGTCTGTTTTCCCCCACTTGTGTGTCAATCTTTGTGCTTGTTGGGAGAAATTATAATGAAATAATATGAGTTAAGTATTTGAAGTTCTTGTATAACCATGTAATTATTATTTATTAGTGTCTTCACTTAAGCTTTTCAGGTTAACATGTGCAGACTGGTTTTGATGCTGTTAATGAACTTCAGAAGACCTAAAGCTTTTTTGTAGTTAAGGGATATTTTTCCATTTCCTATGTCTGTTCCGTTCCTTCAAAAAAATTTTTTCTGTAATTTACCCATCACTGTATATTTGATGTGCTGTACTAAAGTCCAAATACTTGAAAAATACTGTTTCATTTTAACTTGATTTTTAGCAATGGGCAGTCAAGAGTGCTTGTTGATAGAAAGTTAGACAAGGGAGTCCAGGACCTTATGGAGGCAAACAAGACATATTTTGAAACATATTGATGGTGCCCATTAGCTGACCTGTTCCAACACTTGGATGCTAGACTCCCAGCCCTGCCTGCTGCTTACTAACTGTGGGACCCTGGGCAAGATTTTTAAGCTCTGTGGGCTTCAGTCTTCTCATTTATAAAATTGGGATAAGAATATCACCTTGCCAGAGGGCTGATTGCTGGATACAGCAGAGGCATTTACCAGGTTATACAGGTAAAAATGGCCATAATTATATGTGTGTATGTATGTATATATGAACGCATTTATGGGTATATAGACATTTGCATACACATGCAAGTTGCAAAAATATTAGAGTAGGTCATTGCCATAGAAAATTAGAAAGGGAGAATGGGGAGTGGAGCATACTTGAAGCTGGGGCACGTGGAAGCTTCTGTGACGTGTGGAAGTCAGTGCTGGACCGGGCTAGCTCAGTGTGGTTTCAGCTGGCTGCGAGGCCTGGCAGGGAATGGGCTGGTGAATGTGTGGTGGGGGCTGAGTACAAGGGGAACAGGAGGAGTGAAGCAGAACCAGAAACCATAGCAGGGTTTCCAAGGAAATGAGTCCTGACAGTTTCATGATTGAGCCAATGGGTGTCAAGTAGGAGCAGGCATCTTATCTTGGCAGCATCCTGTATTTCAAAGTTCCTTTTTTTTTTTTTTTTCTTTTTTCTCTCTCTCTTTTTTTTTTTTTTTTTTTAGTAGAGACAGGATCTCACTGTGTCATCCAGGCTGGAGTGCAGTGGTGCCATCATAGCTTGCTCTAACCTCAAACTCCAGGCTCAAGCAATCTACCCATCTCAGCCTCTCGAGTAGCTGGGACTATTAATTTTTTGTAGAGATGGGGTTTTTGCTATGTTGCTTTGGCTGGTGTCAAACTCCTGGTCTCAAGCGATCCTCCCGTCTTGGCCTTCCAGAGTGTTGGGATGACAGGCGTGAGCCTTCCAAGTTCCTTAGTCTTATGCATTGTAATCACTTGTCTTGATGCTTACAGCAGCTTTGTGAGTGAGGGAAGAGGGAAGTATTCTTACCTCCTTTGGACAGATTAGGAAGACAGAAAAGGAGGTTTCTGAGAAGAGGTATGACATGTGTCAGGCCGCATCTCGTAGTGATGAGGCTGCCACTGAAGCCCAGGGCTGGCAAGGAGATGACTTCCCTGGTGGAGCCGGGCTCCCTCTGCCTGGAGCCCCTGCACTTTGATTGCAGCATCTTCTAAAGGCACTTTTGGGGGTCAGTTTCCCCTTCTGCTCTTTCCCTTGACTGGCTCTCAGTACCTCTTCTCCTTTGTCTCTCTTTCTATAGCTTCTCGTGCAGTGCTGGGCTGGAATCAGTACATTTTAAACAGAGGAGCTTTTAGCAAAAGGCAGGCAAGCATACAACTTCTGCCTCCATCACCACAGTCAGAAATTACACATATCTAAACTCCAATAGGTCTGGGGGCACATGATCTAAATGTGCTTATACATATAAAGGGTTCTATAAGATGCTACTTTCTGAAGTTTTACTTTATACTATGAAACCAAGAATATCCGTGCCACCTGCTTTTCTGCCTATTATGTAGAACTGCCCCCACCCCCATCAAGCCCCCCCACCCCAAAGTCAAGTACCATGCCTTCTATGATTGAGTCCTCTTTGTCTAGTTATCAGATATTGTGCTAATCTCAGCAGGAAATATTATGGCTGTGCCTGGGTGTTTGAAACATAACCTAATATGTTCAGAAACTCTCCAAGCCCTTGAGCCCTCCAGAGTCCGGAATAATGAAGCCAGGACAAAGAGATCATGAGTTCTATTATTAGACACACTTACAAAAAAGCATATTAATGAAAAACAGTTTGCGAGAAGAGTTGGCAAACAAGTCAGCTTCCATTGTTAAAAGTTCAAATAGAACTTGGCTTTGTTGAGGGAGAGCTTGAATTAGTTATTACTGTCTCAGACCACAAAGGCTGCTGCGTTGTGATGGTCTGTGGAGCTCGAGGAACCTAACCGTCCTTCTCTCTCAGAGAAATGGGAAAAATTAAAGTTTTCAAATGGACGTTAATCTCCAGCTTTGCCGTTTCATGCTTGCTCATGCATAATAAAAAGGGTATTAAGTCCACAGAGATAAATTTTGGTGTCAGGATTAACTTAAAGACATTTTAAGCTGTTTTTCTAAAAATCTGGAAAATCCTTCTGACTGTTGGAGTTACAGCCTGCTTAACACAGTTGCTTGCATTGTTAGTAATAAGTACTGATCTTTTGTACAGACATTTTAATGGGCGTATTTCAACTCACAAAATAATTGCCTTTAATATCTCAGTTCTTCTAACACACCATGAAAAGACCTAAATGACTTTAAAACTGATTCATTTGAAAATGTACATTGTTTCTGAGTAATAACTGTTTCCGAATCTGTCTTCAGGGTTATGTAAGCAGCTCCTAAACATTCGAAATCTCCTTTTTTTTGAGATGGAATTCCGCTCTTGTTGCCCAGGCTGGAGTGCAATGGTGAGATCTTGGCTCACTGCAATCTCCGCTTCCCAGGTTCTAGCGATTCTCTGGCCGCAGCCTCCCAAGTACTTGGGATTACAGGCACCTGCCACCACGCCCGGCTAATTTTTTTTTGTATTTTTAGTAGAGATGGGGTTTCACCATCTTGACCAGTCTGGTCTTGAACTCCTGACCTCAAGTGATCCGCCTGCCTCGGCCTCCTAAAGTGCTAGGATTACAGGTGTGAGCCACCGCACCCAGCCCGAAATCTCTTTTTTTAAAAAAAATTTTAAACAAAGATAACTCTCCCTATATTGGATCTCCTTTTTTCCCTCATGTATTGGTTTTAACTTTATTTGTAGGAACTAGTCATTTTAAACATGGGCTTGCAGCCTATTTTTTTGTTGTGTTTTCTTGGCAATTATAACACCCACTGTGAAGACACATACGCATTTATGTGTGTGATTTGGTGTACAGTGTGCCTGTGGTGGCTCTGTTCCTGGTAGTCATAAGAGTCATAAGTGCCAGGACCAGAATATTTTCCACAAGGTCTTCTGAGAATGGAAAGGATCATGTTTTGCTAGTGACATGTTGTGCAAAGGATTTCACAGGACAGGTATGCTTAAGCTCTTCTGTTTTATTCTTTTATTTATTTATTTATTTGAGGTGGAGTCTCGCTCTGTCACCCAGGCTGGAGTGCAGTGGCATGATCTCGACTCACTGCAACCTTCACCTCCCGGGTTCAGGTGATTCTTATGCCTCAGCCTCGCAAGTATCGGAGACTACGGGTGCACGCCACCATGCCTGGCTAATTTTTGTGTTTTTCGTAGAGACAAGTTTTCACCATGTTGCCCAGGCTGGTCTCGAACCCCTGACCTCAAGTGATCCGCCCACCTAAGCCTCCCAAAGTGCTGGGATTATAGGCGTGAGCCACTGTGCCTGGCCTATTCTTTCTCTTAAATTGCTGTGTTACTGTCTATTTGTAGGAAATCAGGCAGAGCTCTGTTTAACCTTGTTCCTTCTCACATATATAGGTTAGCCCATCTTTCACTGCAATCTAGACTCTCACTTTCTTCCTTACTTTTCCACTGAACTTGGAATTAAAGTACAGACGCCCCTTGACTTACAATGAGGCTCTATCCTGACAAACCCGTTGTAAGTCTAAAATATCTCAAGTCAAAGATGCATTTAATCCACCTAACCTACTGAACGCCATAGCCTAGCCTAGCCTACCTTAAACATCCTCGGACACTTACATTAGCCTACAGTTTGGCAAAATCATCTCACACAAAGCCTATTTAATTAAATTAATTAATTTATTTTTTTTGAGACAGGATTTCAGTCTGTCACCCAGGTGGGAGTGCAATAGTGCAATCTCGGCTCACTGCAGCCCTGACTTCCTGGCCTCAGGTGATCCTCCCCTTAGCCTCTTGAGTAGCTAGGACTGTAGGCATACGTCACCATGCCTGGCTGATTTTTGTATTTTTTGTAGAGACGGGGTTTTGCCACGTGGCCCAGGCTGGTCTCAAACTCCTGGCTCAAGTAGCCCTCCTACCTTGGCCCCCCAAAGTGCTGGGATTACAGGTGTGAGCCACTGCACCTGGCTTGTGTGTCCCAATTCGATCATGAGATTGCAGCAAATCAGTCCCATCTTCAGGCTCCACTTCTAATTCTAGTGCCCTTGCTATTCCCACCACATCTGCAGTGACTTACTCCATTGAAGTCTTGAACCCCTCAATGTCATACATGAGGGTTGGAGGTGGGTTATAATCAAAGTAGGAATGGGGGTTAAATTTTTACTATTTTTGTATGTAACAGTGGAGGAGGAGCTGTTCTCTCATAGGAATAGTGACCATTTGTTATCTAGTGAAAGAGTGCAAGAGCCCCTTTGTCCTTATATTTGAATAGATAAGATTACAAGGATATCACCAGAAAGAAAGAATCTGCAGAAACTCTTTTTGGGAGGGGGATGAGAAGCATGTCCCTATCTCCCCCAACCTTTGTTCTTAGGAGGTTTCAACCTGATTCCCATCAGTTTCCCTAACCCTCAGATCTTCTGGCTCTTAGATATTCAGACCAGATTTCCGGTACAAGCTGTGCAGGGCTTTTACATCCTTTGCTTTCATAGACATTTACAAAGACACAGCAATTTCTTGTTGCCACATTTGAGAGGAGTAGGGGGAACAAGTGACCTTATTTTTATCGTGATCCATGTGCTGGGAAAACTCTCTCAGAGCATGATACTAGTGTTTTTGTTATCAAAAATGTCTATTTTTTTTTAAAGACTTTTGCCCTCCTTAATTAGTAACCTACTTTTTTTGGGGGGGGTGGGTCTTCTTCTTTCTGGCCTTCTGCCTTTCCCTAATCCTTCCATTAATTCAGAGAGTGTTTTCCTGATATTTCTATAGATTTCCTTGACAGCGCGGATGGGGTTGGTGGACAGGAAGGGTGTGGGGAGATAATTATTTCATATTCTGAGCTGATGTGTCTTGTTATCTTCTGGATGTTGTGATTTCTCCTAGTTTTTGTACCATAAGTTTGAGTCAAGCTGACATCTTGCTATCTTTGTACATATCTCACAAAAAAAAAAAAAAAAACAGCCAAAAATGACTGGTGCGATCTCGGCTCACTGGAACCTCCGCCTCTCGCGTTCAAGTGATTCTTGTGCCTCAGCTTCCCGAGTAGCTGAGATTATAGGCATGCTCCACAACGCCCGGCTAATTTTGTATTTTTTAGTAGAGATGGGGTTTCATCATGTTGGCCAGGCTGATCTCAAACTCCTGACCTCAGGTGATCTGCCCACCTTGGCCTCCCAGAGTGCTCGGATTACAGGCGTGAGCCACTGCGCCAGGCCTCGATTCTGTTTTTGTTCACTGGATTAATAAATACCTTTTGTGTTACCTCTAAATTCTTCCCCACCCCTCTACTCACCTGAGACAGAGTCTCACTCTGTTGCCCAGGCTGGAGTCTAGTGGCGCAATCTTGACTTACTGCAACCTCCACCTCCTGGGTTCAAGCAATTCTTCTGCCTCAGCCTCTCGAGTAGCTACGGTTACAGGCGTGTGCCACCATGTCCGGCTAATTTTTGTATTGTTAGGAGAGATGAGGTTTCATCATGTTGTCCAGGCTAGTCTTGAACTCCTGACCTCGTCATCCACCTGCCTCGGCCTCCCAAAGTGCTAGGATTACAGGCATGAGCCACTGCACCCGGCTCTTCTCTCTAAATTCTTAATTGGCACTTGGAAATGTGCCCATCTGCCAAAAATGGCTTGGAAAACACGTAGTGCTTAAAGCTAGGACTCATTCCATTGATTTTTGTTTAGAACTGAGAGATGTTTTCATATTTGGTTTGAATATGTCTTTTTCATTTCACTTAAGGGCAGCCACGGAATTACTATCCTATTATTTAGTTTAAGACAATTTCAAGGTGACCCGTGAATGAAAAGTGTTGATACATGACCCAGTCTTTGGAGTTGGTTTTAGATGACAAATGTAAAGTCATCATCATATAATCTTAGTACCATACGTGGTAGCTGATGTCCATCCCTTTAGCAGAAAATTACTAAGCAGCCACAGTTCCAGGTATTTGATGAGACAGTGAGAACCCAGAAGTTTTTGTGAGACAAGTCCTGGTCCCCACAGATTGGTCCATACAAGGGTGGTGAGAGATGGTCGTCAGCATCCCCTGCTATTGTAGACACCAGGATTTGCTCTTGCCCTCCTTCCCATCTACCCCCAGGCAGTTTCACATCCTCATCACGGTGTACCAGGAAATCAGCCACTTTGGCATATGAGCTGGAAGTTTGTCTCCTTGATTGATGATTACTAGGCAGGGGTAAGAAAAGCGAGGTTACAATAGAAAGTAAGTGACCTGAGAGGTTTCTGTCCAAGGTGCTGTGGGAGAGAAGGCCAGCCTGCTCAGACTAGATGTGGTGGGGGAGCTCAAAAGAGGGGTGACTGGGAGGGTGTTGTGCTCAGCCAAGGAAGGAAAGACAGACAGACTCCAGGAGAGTTAACCCTTACAGGGACTCAAAGTTAATCTAATGCATATGGAGTCAGCTTGGCAGGTGAAACAATGGGGCGCTCAGGGAGGGCCTGGCAGAGAAACCACATTAAATAATTGATATTTTATCCTCGAAGTGATTGGGAACCAACTGTCAGAGAATTCCAATCAGGGTATGGCCAGATTACATCACTGATAACAGTAATATGATTAACTGAAATATCAGAGGTGCTTACACAGTACCAGGAACTGTGCTAAATGTGCACGATCCTTATGTGCGTGATCTCACTCTGTTTGCACTAACAAAGATAGCCATTTGGATTATTCTTACATTATAGATGAGGAAACTAAGGATTGGAAAGCAGAGTAACTGGAACAAGATTGCTCCAAAGCTCATGTTGTACAAACTTGAGCAGTTTCCCTTGAAGGAGGAAAGATTCTAGTCAATCCTGTTTTGGGAAACAGCAGCCAAAGAAACCAAAGTCTTATCTCTGAAAATACCTTTCAATTCTACATTATCAAGGCCAAGAAAAATTGTCATTAAAACTAGTAAAATGGCCAGGCGCGGTGGCTCACGCCTGTAATCCTAGCACTTTGGGAGGCTGAGGTGGGCAAATCACGAGGTCAAGAGTTCGAGACCAGCCTGGCCAACATGGTGAAGCCCTGTCTCTACTAATAATACAAAAATTATCTGGGTGTGGTAGCGGACACCTGTACTCCCAACCACTCAGGAGGCTGAGGCAGGAGAATCATTTGAGCCTGGGAGGCGGAGGTTGCAGTGAGCCGAGATCGTGCCACTGCACTCCAGCCTGGGCGACAGAGTAAGTAAGACTCAATCTCAAAAAACAAAAACAAAAAAACAGCTAGTAAAATATATTTTAAAACTTCATTAAAATTAAAGTTCAAAATTTAAAGAAACATATCTTGGACTCTAATTTGAGAAACGTTGGCTTTATGCCACAGGATGCTAGAAGCAGAGAGATGAATTTGGAGGCAGTTATAGAGGTCTGGGTTGAAAGATGTGAGTACTGGAGCCCCAGTAGAGGCAGGAGGAGGAAGGGGGAGAGAAGGTGGATTCTAGGTGGTGTCATTATCTGATCCAAGGACTTGCAATGTGGCTGCAGTGGTTGGCAATGGAGGGATTTTAGGTTGACTCTGTTTTCTGGCTTGGGGAGCTGATAGCAAAGGTGTCATTCCCTGAGGAAGGGGTAAGGAAGTAGCCACAAGGTGAACAGGAGGAGATGCCGAGGTCAGTTTTTGTTTTGAGATACTTGTGAAACATCAAGGTGTTTTGGAGTCGTAGGAATGGAGGTTTACAGCAGAGTTTAAGTTCATGCGATAGCCATGTTACCTGAAGGGATCTGATGGGCTGATGACTGAGAAGACAGAGCTCCAAAAGGGGCTCCTAAAATTAGGACCAAGACATGAGGTCAGGAGTAAAGGGCCCTCAGAGGTGACAGCTCATCCACCAGTAGTTGAGGAGCGAGCAGCCAAGAATGGGGGGTTCCATCCATGCTTCTAGAATTTCTCTAGACTGAAACTTACTATGTTTAAAACCAGTGGATTAGAGGAGAAGCCCTTTTTTCCTTCTGAGAGCTTGTGACTCCTTGGGTAGATCTTTTTTGTTTTTGTTGTTTTTTTGAAAGCTGTTCTACAATGCTCATTTTATAAAAATGTATTAAACCCTTTTTATTTATCCAGATACATTCACTGATAGTGATTTTGATTGGACTGATTTCCTTTTTAAGCCTAGAAATGTATATACAAGCTTTAGAAAATAGGGAAAGAGGCCGGGCGCGGTGGCTCACGCTTGTAATCCCAGCACTTTGGGAGGCCGAGGCAGGCAGATCACGAGGTCAGGAGATCGAGACCACGGTGAAACCCCGTCTCTACTAAAAATACAAAAAATTAGCCGGGCGTGATGGCGGGCGCCTGTAGTCCCAGCTACTCGGAGAGGCTGAGGCAGGAGAATGGCGTGAACCCGGGAGGCGGAGCTTGCAGTGAGCCGAGATCGCGCCACCGCACTCCAGCCTGGGTGACAGAGCGAGACTCCGTCTCAAAAAAAAAAAAAAAGAAAATAGGGAAAGAGTCATAGAAAAGTATTAAAAACACCTACAAAGCCAGGTGCAGTGGGGAACACCTGTAATCCTAGCACTTTGGGAGGCTGAAGTGGTCAGATTGTTTGAGCTCAGGAGTTTGAGACCAGCCTGGACAATGTGGCAAAACCCTGTCTCTACG
Organism: Nomascus leucogenys; assembly: GCF_006542625.1. Classification (NCBI taxonomy): domain Eukaryota; kingdom Metazoa; phylum Chordata; class Mammalia; order Primates; family Hylobatidae; genus Nomascus; species Nomascus leucogenys. The sequence goes on along the minus strand of NC_044386.1, from coordinate 15,932,760 downwards.
AAAAATACAAAAATTAGCAGGGCGTGGTGGCATGTGCCTGTAATCCCAGCTACCTGGTCGGGGGCTAAGGCGGGGAGCATCACTTGAACCCAAGAGGTGGAGGCTGCAGTGAGCTGAGATTGCTCCACTGCACTCCAGGCTGGGTGACGAAGTGAGACCTGTCTCAAAAAAAAACAAACACACACCCAAAAATCTATTATAAACTTGCCACGCATTATTGGAGTTCTGATATATATAAATTTTTTTATTTCCATAGGTTATTGGGGGAACAGTTGGTGTTTGGTTATATGAATAAGTTCCTTAGTGGTGATTAGAGAGATTTTGGTGCACCCATCACCTGAGTAGTATACACTGCACCCAATTTGTAGTCTTTTATCCCTCACCCCCTTCCTACCCTTTCCCATTGATTCCCCAAAGTCCATTGTGTCATTCTTACGCCTTTGCATCCTCATAGCTTTGCTCTCACATGTGAGTGAGAACATACGATGTTTGTTTTTCCATTCCTGAGTTACTTCACTTAGAATAATAGTCTCCAATCTCATCCAGGTTGCTGTGAATACCATTAATTCATTCCTTTTTATGGCTGAGTAGTATTCCATTGTATATATATACCACAGTTTCTTTATCCACTCGTTGATTGATGGGCATTTGGCTTAGTTCCACATTTTTGCAATTGCAAATTGTGCTGCTATAAACATGTGTGTGCAAGTTATCTTTTTTGTATAATGACTTCTTTTCCTCTGGGTAGATACCCAGTAGTGGGATTGCTGGATCAAATGGTAGATTTACTTTTAGTTCTTTAAGGAATCTCCACACCGTTTTCCATGGTGGTTGTACTTGTTTACATTCCCACCAGCAGTGTAGAAGTGTTCCCTGTTCACCACATCCATGACAACATTGATTCTTTTTTAATTTTTTGATTGTGGCCATTCCTGCAGGAGTAAGGCGGTGTCACATTGTGGTTTTGATTTGCATTTCCTGATCATTAGTGGTGTTGAACATGTTTATGTATGTTTGTTGGCCATTTGTATACCATCTTTTGGTCCCATGTCTCCTTTACTCAGCTTCCCTCAGTGATATCTTGCAAAACCAGAGCGTAATATCCCAACCAGGAAATTGACATTGATGCAGTGATGCAGGTCATTTCCATCAGCACAGGACCCTCCTGTTGCCCTTCACGGCCATCCTCATTACCCTCCTGCCCAGTTCCCTCCTTAGCCTCTGGCAACCACCAGTCTGTTCTTCATCCTCTGTAATTTTGTCATTTCAAGAATATTCTATGAATAGAATCACATAGCATGTAACCAGGAATTGGCTTTTTCAGCTTTTGCCTGTTGTAAATCTGCTATAAATGTTTGTGCGCAAGTTTTTGTGCAAATGTAAGTTTTTAGAATGAAGGCCCAAGAGTACAGTTGCCGTGTGTGTGTGTGTGTCTATTTAAAAAAATAACCCTAGGATTATACTATGTATGTGCATAGTAGAATTTTATTACAAATTTATTTTAGTATAACTCCACAATGAAAAAACCATTTTTATACAGTGATTGTTTTCTGCACACTAAATTCCTAAATGTGGAAAGACTGGCTCGAAGAGTTGGAACGTCTTTTTTTTTTTCTTGATAGACTTGGCCTGCATAGTGGGTATAAGCAACAAGAAAGCGTTCTAATTACACATCTTAGCATAACGAAAACAACAAGGATGATTTTCTTTGTGCAGTAGATTTCCCTTAAAAATTATACAGAAAGTTTTGTGAATAAAAAAGTACTGTAGTTTAGGTTTTAAAAGAAATCCGTACCTAAGTCGATAAAATCACAGTTCCTGACCTTACATATAAATACAAATTTGAGGTTTGGTTTTCCTTTTTTTTTTTTTTTTTTTTTGAGATGGAGTCTCCCTCTGTCATCTAGGCTGGAGTGCAGTGGCACAATCTCGGCTCACTGCAACCTCTGCCTCCTGGGTTCAAATAATCCTTCAACCTCAGCCTCCCAAGTAGCTGGGACTAAAGGCACGCACCATGACGCCCGGCTAATTTTTGTGAGTTTTAGTAGGAGTTTCACCATGTTGGCCAGGCTGGTCTCGAACTCCTCACCTCAAGTGATCCGCCTGCCTCGGCCTCTCAAAGTGCTGGGATGAGAGGTGTGAGCCACCGCGCCTGGCTGGTTTTCCTTAGTGTACAAATATCCTAGTATATTCTTGTGTGCGTGTGTGTGTGTGTGTGTGTGTGTGTGTGTGTGTGTGTATTAGCCGTTCCTTCCAACTGAGCTAACTGTGTGGCAGTTAATTTTTTCCTCTTAAGTTACCAAAGTGGTCAGGGCCTGGGTATCACCGAGGCCATTCTGGTTGCTGAGTAGTTACCGTGAAAGTGTGTTTGTTGCGTCTGCACTGCTTGTCGTGTGGCATCTCCGCTGGCAGATGTGCTGCTGGCACACTAGCCCCTGGGTGTTTCAGACTTCTCGACTTCCGCTGTTAGCCTGCCTGCAGCCCTGCGGCATCCTCAGAAAGCTTTGAGCTGGATGGTTGGGATTTACCGCTCAGTGACTGGTCTGCCGGCGGCTTTATGATGTTGTGTGCACCACCCCTCATACTTTTGGGGGTGCGCCATTTGTGTACACGACGGCAGGAAGAAACCTTCCATTTTGGGAACAGCAGTGTTTGTGGCGATTGCTCCTCCAGAGGATTCAGAAGATTGCTTTCCTATGGAGTTTCTGTTGAATTGCATCTTGCAGTGAGATTTATTCTTTATCTCTTGTCTCTAGAAAAACAGTCTTGGTGTTGTGTTTGATATTAGCATTGTCCATGATGATGAGTAGGTAGAGAAGGGTCTGTCCCCTCCTTAACCACCTATGTGGCTTTCATGTCCTTCAGGTCAGAGGCCAGGCAGCACCCAGGGCACAGGGGGCCCTTCCCAAGTCAGCCCCTGCTGCAGCCATGCTCAACCACAAATGCCCCACGCCACGTTACCCTTCCATCTGTGTCCCTCCTGGCCATTACCTGCCCCACATGGATCATCCCTATTGTGCCCTGGCCATTTCCACCATAACAGCCCCCACCGCACTGTCTGGATTGCCTATTTTTCAGAACCCTCAGTGGACTGTAAACTCTTTGCAGGGAGGGGCCGTTTAATTAATCGTTGTATTCCCAGGGTCCAGCTAACAGGCCACCATGAGTGACTGAGGAAACTTAAAAGAGAGTAAATAAATGAAAAGTAATGGAATAAATGAGTGAGATTAAGCCTAATACGCTGGGGCTGGGCACGGTGGTGTGCACCTGTAGTCCCAGTTAACTCGGTAGGCTGAGGCAGGAGGACTGCTTGAGCCCAGGAGTTCTAGGCTGTAGTTCACTCCAGCCTGGGTGACAGAGTGAGACCCTGTCTCAAAACAAAACAAAACAAACCTAGTGTACCAGGAAAGTTAAGTCCTTTAAACTGTCATCAGGTTTTCAATGCCCAGTGTATCCTTTGGGTGCCAAAACAAAATAAGAGGGCCAAGCAGAGGGAACAGGTTTATTAAGTGCCAGATGCGTGCATCAGACATTGCTAATGTTACCTCATTTGATCCTCAGAAGGGGAGGTAATACTGATGCTCATTTTTAAAAGGATCCTCTCTACCCTGCCGTCTCCTTTGAAGGGTCACTGGGATTCTTTGCTTTTTTTTTTGGAGACAGAGTCTCTCTCTGTCACCCAGGCTGGGGTGCAGTGGCACAATCTCAGCTCACTGCAACCTGCACCTCTTGGGTTTAAGTGATTCCCCTGCCGCAGCCTCCCAAGTAGCTGGGATTACAGGCATGTGACACCACGCCCGGCTAACTTTTATTATTTTTAGTAGAGACGGCGGGGGTGGTGGTTTCACCATGTTGGCCAGGCTGGTCTTGAACTCCTGACCTCGGGTGATCCAAAATGCTGACCTCGTCTTCCCAAAGTGCTGGGGTTATACCTTCTTTGCTTTTGACTCCATTCCCAGGGCATCCACCCTCAGCAATCTCTTTGCCTTCATCTTCATGATGTAATCACACCGCATTCTCCTTGTCAATTTAAAAGAGGAGCAACTCAAGCAAAGTGGAGGACTAAGTGGACAGTAGCAGCAGCAGTGGGCCAGGCATGGGTGAGCTGTGTGCCGCCCTCACCAATCTAAGCCTCAGCATCTCTGCCGCCGAGATAGTAATGCCTTCACCATATACATTCGAACATCAATTCAGGGTGAAGAATGTGCCCAGGGACTCATAGCCAGTAAACAGGTGGCGGAGCTGGAATTCAAAAGGCCATCTCTGAACACGTGACCCACTAAGGTCTGACTCTATCACGCATGCTTCCCCATGATACCAAGAAATTGAGCTCTCCCTGTGCTGTGTGCTGTTGGGTAAGTTTCCTGACTTCTCTGATCCTCTGTAAATTCATCCTTTTAAAAATGAGCATCAGTATTACCTCTCCTTCTAAGGATCAAATGAGGTAACATTAGCAATGTCTAATGCACGCAGCTGGTACTTAATAAACCCGTTCCCTCTGCTTGGCCCTCTTATTTTGTTTTGGCACCCAAAGGATACACTGGGCATTGAAAACCTGATGACAGTTTAAAGGACTTAATTTCACAAACTAGTTTGAGTCTTTGAAAAAGAAAATAACAACCTTTGTGTTATCTATACTTCATAGTCAGTTATCTAACAAAGTAGCAGAAGAGTTATGTATATAAAGATAACATTGGCTGGGCGCAGTGGCTCACGCCTGTAATCCCAACACTTTGGGAAGCCAGGGCAGGCAGATCACTTGAGTACGGGAGTTCGAGACCAGCCTGGCCATCATGGTAAAACCCCATCTCTACTAAAAATACAAAAATTAGCCAGGCGTGGTGGTGCACGCCTGTAATCCCAGCTATTCGGGAGGCTGAGCCAGGAGAATTGCTTGAACCCAGGAGGTGGAGGAGGTTGCAGTGAGTTGAGACTGCGCCACTGCATTCCAGCCTGGGTGACAGTGAGATGCCGTCTCCAAAAAAAAAAAAAGATAATGTTAACCCCTAGGCTATAGTAATTAGAGTGCCAAATCTCTGACAAGTTTGAGCTGAAAACAGGGCACTATTGCCATTTTCCCCCCCCCGCACACTAGCAGAGTAGACCTGTGTAAATTTCCTTTTGATTAGATTCCAATGAAACTCTGTAGGGGACTTGACGTTTTCATGCCCCAAATAATTTCTCCAGTCTTGTGAGGAAGCAGCAAAAACAATAGAAAAAGGCAGATTTTCAGTTAGGTGGATTGTTTTCTTCTTAGACTCTTCTTGGTTGCAAAGGAACACCATAAAAGTATAAATTACTCAGTACAAAATAATCACGGAGCTTGAGCATGCATACACCAGTCATTGAAAGCTCAGAGTCAGTGAAGCTGAACATAAGCTCATTTTTGTTTACATGATCGCTCATTTCAGCCACATGTCAGGAGGCAGATGTCTCAACAACCGTTGTTATTGATCATTACTTTGATTCATGAATTAAAGAGCCAGTACACGAAAGGAGGAAAATAAGAGCGACATCCCCAGAAACAATGTGGAATTCCAGGAAAAATCTAAACGAGGCCAGCCAACTTCGTGCAAAGGGATTAAAACAGGAGAAGAAAGTGTTACGACAAATAGCTTTTCATCACAGAGCTTACAGGCAAGGTTGTTGTGAAACATGGAGAACGCACATGCAGCCTCCCTTTGCCCGCTCCCTCCGCCCGCACAGGAGCTGTTCTGGAGAGTGTGTTCTCTCATCTTCAGAGCCTGGGCTCCTCCCGCTGCACTCCCTGAGACTCTTGCTTTTTCCTCATAGAATGCTCTATGTTGTTCTTTGTATTCTGTTCCCCTCATAGGAATTGCTACCTTTTATTGTGTTCTCGTTGTATGCCAGTCGCTGTGACTTTTACCTACATTATTTCCTTAGTTTTTATGGTAATTCTATGAGTTGTCTCTGGTCATCATCCTTATTTTACAGATGGAGAAAATACTGGGCCAGAGAAATAAAAATCTTGTTTGTTGTCCTTAAGTTATAGGTAGCAGAGATCTAGGAGAGGTCAATCCAGCTAGAAACGATTCTAAGGCCATGTTTGCCTCTTATTCCACTCTTTTTTGTTTTATTTATTTATTTATTTATTTATTTATTTATTTATTTAAGACTGAGTCTTACTCTATATCACCCAGGCTGGAGTGCAGTGGTACAATCTTGGCTCACTGTAACCTCCACCTCCCAGGTTCAAGCGATTCTCGTGCCTCTGCCTCCCAAGTAGCTGGGATTACAGGCACCCACCACCATGCCTGGCTGATTTTTGTATTTTTAGTAGAGACAGGGTTTCACCATGTTGGCCAGGCTGGTCTTGAACTCCTGACCTCAAGTGATCTGCCAACCTTGGCTTCCGAAAGTGCTGGGATTACAGGCACGAACCACCATTTCCAGGTTTTGTTTTTTGAGACAGGGTCCCGCTGTCTTGTCCAGGCTGGAGTGTAATGACGTGATCTCAGCACACTGCAACCTCCGCCCTCTGGGCTCAAGTAATTCTCGTGCCTCAGCCTCCTGAATAGCTGGGATTACAGGCATACGCCACTACATCCGGCTGTCCACTCTGCCTTTCTATATGTATAATAGCCATTTTGAGGGCCAGGACCATTCCTTCAGTATTTGTTGAGTCTGCCAGGGCTGGGCACTAGGGAGAAGATGGGCATGGTTCCTGCCTCAGAGTAGTGAGGTGTGAAGTCAACTGAGTGGGTCATAGCTGGCATTTAAAAGAAATGAAATAGGATATAAAATATAGGGAGGCATCAAACGTTGTGATGCTAAGTGTTGTGTTAGGAAACTTTTGTTAAACTACAGTAGTTCACAGGGAAAAACATACTTCTCACTGTGGGTTGTGGTCAGAAGAGTGTCAGAGATCCTGACCAAAAGGTTCCAGGGTGGGGGTGTGATGGCTTTTAAACAAGATAATGGATAAGTGATTATAATGTGTCATAAGGAGCAATGAGGACACACACGTGATAGAATAAAGAAGAGAGTGGCAGGAGTGCCTCTGGGCAAGACCATTGGTATCTTCCGAGAGGATAACATTTGAGCTGAGACCCCAAGGTGGAGAGTAGCAGGAAGATAGTTGCCCAGACATGGGAAGAGGTGCAAGATCCAAGGCCAGGAAGGAGCAGAGGAATATTCTCAGAAACAGAGATAGTGTGGACCATATTGTTTGACCATAATTAATGCAGTACAATTAGAAAATCTCAAAAATGTAGGCAGACTCCAATTCCTAGAAATCCTCCTCCTCCTTAATTTGGGTCAAATAAAAACGAATGAATATGACATAATATTGTCATGCTGATTTTGACTTACCTCTATTCAGTGTTTTTATTTCTTTGATTGTTTTTGAAAGTTTTTGTTTTGTTTTGTTTTGTTTTTTTGAGACAGAGTCTTGCTCTGTTGCCCAGTCTGGTGTGTAGTGGCGTGATCTTGGCTCACTGCAACCTCCGCCTCCCGGATTCAAGCGATTCTCCTGCCTCAGCCTCCTGAGTAGCTGGGACTACAGGCACATGCCACCACGCCCAGCTAATTTTTGTATTTTTAGTAGAGACGGGGTTTCACCATGTTGGCCAGGTTGGTCTCAGTCTCTTGACCTCGTGATTCGCCTGCCTTGACCTCCGAAAGTGCTGGGATTACACGAGTGAGCCACCGTGCCCGGCTGAAAGTTGTTTTTATGTTTTATGAAAAGTTTTACTTACAGGCATTGGCTTGTTGTCATCATTTTTTCTTAGTGTCTGCGTAGACATCTGGTTGTTCGGCATCTCAGGACATTTCTAGACCGTACTATTGACATTTTGGGTAGTATTGGGTATTACTTTGATGTTTGGCAGCATTCCTGGCCTGTGCCCATTTAATGCCAGGTAGCACCGTTCTCCTCTCCCCCAAATTCTAACAACCAAAAATCTTTCCAGGTGTTGTCAAGTGTCCCCGGCAGTGGCAGGGGCAGGGAGGAGATTGAGAACCTCTACTCTAGAAGAAAAGCCCAGCTAGTGTGAGAGGAAGATGCCGTGCTTGAGAATACTCTGTATGTCATCTATCGATTAGGGTTTTGTTTTTTTTTTTTTTTTCCATTTTAATTTCCCTTCAGTTGGAAAAGTTAGGTTTTAAGACTGGGGGCTCCTAATGACTTGTAATAAAAGAAATCTGTATATAAGCCCCTTCTCCAAGTTATGTTTTCAGTCGTATTGATCAGTTTCCTTTGTTCTGCCCCCACGCCAATCCAGTTTACCATGTCACCAGTGGTTCGTACTTCTAGAACAGGAACAGTTTGTTCTCAGGTATCATTTTATCCAAGTGGATTTCTTGTCTGTTAATCCTCCATGTTTTGCTCATTCCTTACCTCCTTTTCCATGGTTTATACTCCATTAAAGTAACTCAGTTTATTCCAACTTGTGATTTTTAGAAAAACATCCTGTTACAGTATTGTGGCTCTTGTTTCTTTCAGGAAAAGTTCCATAAAAATAACTGCCCCCCGCCCCCAGCTGGGCGCGGTGGCTCACGCCTGTAATCCCAACAGTTTGGGAGGCCGAGGCGGGCGGATCACGAGGTCAGGAGATCAAGACCATCCTGGCTAACACGGGGAAACCCCATCTCTACTAAAAATACAAAAAATTAGTGGGGCGTGGTGGCAGGCGCCTGTAGTCCCAGCTACTCGGGAGGCTGAGGCAGGAGAATGGCGTGAACCCTGGAGGCGGAGTTTGCAGTGAGCCGAGATCTCGCCATTGCACTCTAGCCTGGGCGACAGAGTGAGACTCCATCTCAAAAAAGAAAAAAAAAAAAAAAAAAATCCCCCCTCCCACCCCACTTTTTTTTTTCTTCCCCCCCAAGATGGAGTCTTGCCCTGTCATCCAGACTGGAGTGCAGCAGTGCCATCTGGGCTCACCACATCTGCCCCCCGGGTTCAAGTGATTCTTATGCCTCAGCCTCTTGATTAGCTAGGATTACCGTCATGCGCCACCATGCCTGGCTAATTTTTGTGTTTTTAGTAGAGACGGCATTTCACCACGTTGGCCAGGCTGGTCTTGAACTCCTGGCCTCAAGTGTTTTTCTTGCCTCAGCCTCCCAAAGTGCTGGGATTACAGACGTGAGCTACTGAGCCCAGCCAGTAATCCCATTCTTTAAACTTAGAGTTTTCTTTCCTGCTGTATACCTTGCATGACTAATACCCTGCTAATTGTTGCACATAGAGGTGACTTTTGATAGTTCAGGAATCTCTCTTAAGAAATTCTTCAGTAAGATTGTAGGTCTCATTAATCCTTTGAAATCTTTCCAAATTAAATCAGGTGTTCACTCACCCAATAATGTATTAAGACACTAGAACGCAGGGCGCTGGTTCTGTTCTCACCTCCTTAGGGTTTCCCCTTTAATGTTAATCCATCAGGCTGCCCCCGAATACCTGATGTAATTATAACCCCCAGGTACTCCTTAGTCCACCCTGACCTTCATTACGTTTCATGGACTCCATCACCACCTGTGATACTATCTATTCACTTGTGTATTTGTTTTTTATTTTCTTCCCTTGAATTGGAATGTAAGCTCAATCCCCAATGCCTAGAACACACCAGCCAAACGGTGTTTAAAAATTTGCTTGAATGAGTGATTTTCTAAATTTCCAAAATTTTTTCCTCATGGGAATTATTTGCTTGACTTGTTTTTTTTTTTTTCCAACTTTTAAGTTTAATTTGTCACGTAGGTAAACGTGTGCCGTGGTGGCTTGCTGCACATGCCATCCCATCACCTAGGTCTTAAGCCCAGCATCCATTAGCTATTCTTCCTGATGCTCTCCCCAAATTTCTAAATGTATCTGATCCTTATTTAGCACCTTCTGAATGCCAGACAATGTTCTAAGATCTTTACAAACTTGAACCCACTTCTGAATGGATGGTTATCCTTGCTTTTCCTCCACAAATACATTTTTCTCTACTATTCTCTCTCTTTTTTTTAATACTCATTGTTTTGAGCAGCTGCAATCCTATATCTTGATGTAATTTTTTTTTTTTTTCTGTTCCTAGCCTTCTGTTTTATTCACGTAACTATTGTCTCCCATCATGATTCTGTCTTCCTGTGGTCCTGAGAAGGAATGGTTCTAGTTCTCTTGATTTTTCCACCCCTGGAATGGGCATACGTAACATGCTCCTGAAAATAGGAGGAAAGGAGCCGGGCGTGGTGGCTCACGCCTGTAATCCCAGGACTTTGGGAGGCTGAGGCAGGTGGATCATGAGCTCAGGAGATCGAGACCATCCTGGCTAACACAGTGAAACCCAGTCTCTACTAAAAATACAAAAAAATAGCCAGGTGTGGTGGTGGGCGCCTGTAGTCCCAGCTACTCGGGAGGCTGAGGCAGGAGAATGGTGTAAACCCGGGAGGTGGAGGTTGCAGTGAGCCGAGATCACGCCACTGCACTCCAGCCTGGGCGACAGAGCGAGACTCTGTCTCAAAAAAAAAAAAAAGAAAATAGGAGGAAAGGAAGTCAAATGAATGAAGGTGGAGAACTCTAGTTTACAGGTTATAGCCCTGTTTTTCAGTGATGGTTTCCAGCTCTGAACTGTTCACTTGTGCTATACATTGTCTTGCTGTTCCTGGTGCATCAAAAAAGACAATGAAATGTGTGCATAGGATGTAAACATTAAGTCATTTTATATATATACCTTATATAGATATTTTATACATATATATACATACACATACAAAACATCTTATATGTTATACATTATACATATACAAAACATCTTATATATATTATACATATATGTATATAAACATCTTACATAATATATTAAGATATAAGGTATCTTAAGATATAAGATCTTATATAATATATATGTTTTAAATGTATAGATGTATGATATATAATATATAAGATGTTTTATATATGTAAAATACATATGATAATATATGACATATAAGATGTTTTATATATGTGTGAAATATATACCATACACATTACATATAATATGTATGTGTATATTACATATATGTAAAATGTAATTAGTGTCTATGTTTTGTAGTGTCTTAAGTATTATGTATGATTATTTCCAGAAAGCAGAGTATGTATCAATATAAATAAAAGTGGCCGGGCGCGGTGGCTCACGCCTGTAATCCCAGCACTTTGGGAGGCCGAGGCGGGCGGATCACGAGGTCAGGAGATTGAGACCATCCTGGCTAACACGGTGAAACCCCGTCTCTACTAAAAAATACAAAAAAATTAGCCGGGCGAGGTGGCGGGCACCTGTAGTCCCAGCTACGCGGGAGGCTGAGGCAGGAGAATGGCGTGAACCCCGGGGGACGGAGCCTGCAGTGAGCCGAGATCGCGCCACTGCACTCCAGCCTGGGTGAAACAGCGAGACTCCTTCTCAAAAAAAAAAAAAAAATAAAAAAAAATATATAAAAAAAAAAAAAAATAAAAATGCTAATATTCTAAATCTTCAAAATCTGGATTTCTCAGTATACCTAAACTGACAGTTGGTAGAAGCTGTTTGTTTTCACGTTGAGAAGGACTTGCTAGCGGTGAGTTTGCAGGGGCTGGAGAGGGAGATAGTTGTGCTGGCTTCAGTGCCCTGTCTTCTTGCTTAGAAGAAAATTTGGGAAGGGAATTCAAGTTGTGCTGGCAGGAGCCTTGAGCCAGCAGAGTGAGATGAGACCTCAGGTGTGTGCCGGGAGCTGGCAGGTGGCATGGGCCCTTCTTTATACTACTTGGTTGGCCGGGAGCTGACCAGCAGGCAAGTTCTGTTTCTGCCCCACCCTGCTTGGCACTTTCTTTGGAAGACGCAAGTACCTGTCTGGTTGTAGCTCTTCTGAAAATGTGCCTGGATTGGCATCATGGGGATGTGGCGTGCTGGGGGAAGGCAGGGTGTTCTAGCTGTTTAACTTCTGGGAATTTCTAGGTTGCCCCAAGGCTGCTTTGACTCTGGCCTAAGTTTCTGTTTCTTAACTTTC